>NC_034594.1:4855209-4864490 GCF_900095145.1 Mus pahari | reverse complement strand
TCTCCATCTCCATCTCCATCTCCATCTCCATCTCCATCTCCATCTCCATCTCCATCTCCATCTCCATCTCCAAGTCAGGAAGCAGAATACCCCCTTTATCTCCCACCCTTTACCCCCCAAAACACCCCCCCAGCCTCTGATTTAGTCCCTGCCTACAGATTCCTCCCTTGAGTTCCTGCCTTGGCTTCCCTGGATGATGGACTTTAACCAGTAAGTCAAATAAAATATGCTTTTTCCTCCCTGAATTGGTTTTGTTAGTGTTTTAGTACAGCAATGAAATGTTAACAGAGAGTGGAGAACTGGGACAAAGCTTGCAAGAAGTTCTTTTTATCAAGAATGTGTTAGTTTATGCTTTGTACATCATCTATGGGAAGTTTAAAAGTGGGTGTTCCTGAACAGTCAATTATACTTTTAGCTTGTTAATCTTTTAACGTAAAACAATTTCTCCTTTTGTTTGGAGAACCATTTGATTCCAAACTCTCCTGCTCTGATTTCTTGAAGATGGATCAAAGACTTAAAGGCATTTGCATCCACCCTCCATGGAAAACCTTTCTAGATGTTTAAGATTTTCTCCTCAAATGCTAGAGCAACATAATAGAAGCAGGGTAAGGTGGGGTTGGATAGGGGTTTGCAGAGGGGAAACTGGGAAAGGGGATAACATTTGAAATATAAATAAATAAAATATCCAATTAAAAATAAATCTTCTCAGCTGAATACAGTGCCATTTCTCGTGGTCCATCTGACAGGCTTGTTTGGTGTTATGATTTTGCATCATGGAGTTTTCCAAAAATCTTTCAGGATATATTCAGCAAAAATTAAATATTCATTTCTGTCACACTTGCTTTGAGATGTAACAGAATTGCATGCTTATGGTGATTGGTAAAATTGGCAGTGAGAGTTGGGAATCAGATAGGATTTAGGAGCAAACATTTCTTTTTTTTTTTTTTTTTTTTGATTTTTCGAGACAGGGTTTCTCTGTGTAGCTCTGGCTGTCCTGGAACTCACTTTGTAGACCAGGCTGGCCTCGAACTCAGAAATCTGCCTGCCTCTGCCTCCTGAGTGCTGGGATTAAAAGCGTGCACCACCACTGACCGGCTAGGAGCAAACATTTCAAAGGGGTAAACAAGGGCTCTGAGCTATGCCCGCTAGGTGTGTGGTCACTGTGTCCTAGGTGGCCTTTGAGATAGTGCATGTGAAGCACTCCTCTCTCTGGTGCCCTGGCTTTAACGGGCAGCATCCTGCTTTTGGATTTTCATTGTGTATGGGAGGGACAGACACCTGGATATAAGTACATACACTTCAGTGTGATGGTAAAGACATGGGAGCAAAGGAAGAGCCGAATTGGATCTGCTGCTTAGAACAGCAAAGGGTAAACGGATTTAGTAATAGAAACGTTTGCTACTTCCAGTAGTCCAGGGCTCTGGGTATTAAATACTGAATAACACAGAGTTCTTGAGAATTATTGTACAATTGTTGCACATTTTAAATGTTTACATCAAGACCATTCATATATACCAGATGATAATCACAGGTCACCAAAGGATTTTTATATATTTGTTTGTTTGTTTGTTTGTTTGTTTGTTTTGGGGGGTGTTTCGAGACAAGGTTTTGCTGTACAACCCTGGCTGTCTTGGAACTCACTGTGTAGACCAGGCTGGCCTTGAACTCAGAAATCCACCTGTCTCTGCCTCCCAAGTGCTGGGATTAAAGGCGTGGGCCACCACTGCCCTGCTGTTTGTTTTTTGATACAGGATTTTTCTGTGTTACCCCTGGCTGTTGTGGAACTAACTCACTCTGTAGACCAGTCTGGCCTGAAATTCAGAGTTCCACCTGTCTCTGCTCTGTCTCCTGAGTGCTGGGATTAAAGTCGTGAGCCACCAGTGCTTGGCTCAAGGGGCTTCTTTTCTTTTCTTTTCTTTTCTTTTCTTTTCTTTTCTTTTTTTCTTAATTTATTTATTTTATGTATATGAGTGCTCTATCTGCATATACACCTGCATACCAGAAGAGGACATCAGATCACATTATAAATGGTTGGGAGCCACCATGCAGTTGCTGGAAAGTGAACCCAAAAAGCTCTGGAAGAGCAGTAAGTGCTCTTAACTGCTGAGCCATCTCTCCAGCCCCACAAGGAGCTTATTTTCAATAAGCAATAGGACTCATTGAAAATACCATGAATGATGAATGTCCTCTGAGAATATTTATGAGACTCTATGCTATGTATTATTTGGAGATAGTGCCTGCAACTCAGCATGAAAGTAGCTCTAATTGTTAAACTCTGGCCAAATGATTTTTCTCCACACGAACCTCCCCACTCATATGCACAGCGACAGAGCATATTACTGTGAATGAACAGCAACAGTAACCAGGATGGATAATACACATTCTGTCTCATGTGTCCTGTGATATATGTGTACATGTGTGTGCATGTGTGTGTGATGTGTGTTTAAAGAACAACTACTAAACAACAGTAGAATATGAAGCAAGCCATGTAGAACCTCACAGAACTCTATAATACATGTAGCAGAGAACCCAACAATACTCAGGCAACTGACAATGACCAGATAATGCTTGCAATTTTCCATTCCTTATACCATTTCCTTGCAGAGCTGTTATTCTATCTCAGGGCATTCAGTGACCTTAGAAGTAAAAGCCAAATCATTGTTTGCCCATCAAACCAGATAACAAAATACTTTTAAAAAAACACTCTTAGTCGAGGAACTTGGTATGTTGAATGACTTAGCCTTAAAAATGGAATTGTGGCTTATGTTAAATATGAAAAATGTTTAAAGAAAATACCCAATCCAGAGATTTGCACAATGCCAATCTAGATAAAGCACCCCAGAATCCCAGAGGTCCTGGGTTCTTCTGCAACCTCTGACCACCATTGCTCATCCTGACACAATCTAAAGGGATTTGGCTAGCACTGGCTCTCCCTCCTCCACAGTGGCTTTGTCCTGGCAGGTAAGGCTCTTGGTGATGGATGTCACAGACATGCACAGGTGGCGTGAACATCCAAAAGCTATGGTGTCTCAGAGGAGAAAAAAAATAGCAAGAAAAGGGATAAAATGTGATGAAGCAGCGTATTTTCTCCTTGTTCCTAATCACTCTACCCTTAAAATAAAGGCGGGGCAGCATATGTTGAGACACTTTATAGGAAGAGTAACCTTTAATTGCGAGTGATATAGCTGATGGTAAATTGTGGGTGGAGGTTTAAGAGGAAGGGATGCTGCTTTAATGAGCTTCCATAGACTGGGGGTGGGGTGGGGAGTCATGAGATAATTGACAGTTATTCCAGAATGAAAACGTTCTTTTTAGCTCGAATCACAGAGTTTGATTCTTCAGGCTTGAGCAGGCACTGACAGGACTAATGTGTTAACTTAACACGATTGACTGACTGACTGAGTGGATTAAAGAAGATTTTAAACTTCACTTGGAGTGTTCAAGGGTCACGCATAAATGTTCGCAACGTTCACTTATTTATTTATTTTTCTTGACTTACCTTGTTCCTCCTACAGGGTGAAAGCTTTTATTTAGGTTATAAAATGATAGGATTAACTATTGATCACTCACGTGTAGCAGAATAAAGCCAGTGGAGGATGGTGGGTGAAGCAGAAATGATGAGATGTGAGGGCTGTGCTCCGAGATGTTGCATTAAGGTTTAGACTCCGGCGGCTGTGGAGGACCTAAGATGACACTGTGGTGGACTGAGTTTAGAAGATGCACTTGCACAATGGTATGCCCAGATCGTGAAAAGCCCAAAGAGATGGCCGGGGTCCACAACTCCGATGCAAGCACGGGAGAGAGTCTTTATTCAGGCTCTAGCTCAGGCCACCAACCTTCCTGATGCAACAGGACAGGAGAGCCGCCCAGAGGTCTAGGGGAAGGGACTTTATAAAGGGAAAGAAAGGCGAGTGGGGGTTTCCAAGCCTTTGTGTCACATGAGAGGGTAAGAGGGTAAAAGGAATGCTGGCCTTTAAGCTAGTTGGTCAAACGAAAGGGGAGTTACGTCAAAAAGCAGCACCTTGACCTGGGAAAGACTTAGGTTTTCTTTGCCCGCTCTGTTGTTATCAGCTAGCTGCTGCTGCTGTGTCTGTTTTGCAACTGCCACCTCACCGGTGGGGGCCTTGCCTCTATCAGGGCAAGTTAACTCAGAATGGAGTCTTAAAAACAAAACGGAGTTTATTGTACTACTTTGATCCCTACAACACCTGTCCTCAGTGAGACTTGTGGACTTGTGCGCTCAACTCAAGCTGGGAGTTTCTGACTCTGCCGGCGTCTGCTCTGCTGTCTGATGAGTGGCTCCAAAACAGCTTAAATGGAGTTAACAAAGAAACATTTTGTTATAGATGGTTTTCTCCCCCCTTTACACCTACAAGGTCGAAGTTACAGTTTTCATTGAAACAATGCAACCTTAATCCCGAATGGGGACTACTATGTTGCTGCCGCCATTTTTTCAATAATGGTTTTTATATTTATTCACCTGTTTTTAGGTATACATAGTTCGTTAAAAGAGGTTCTCTCTACTGTGACCTATAATAAGAAATCTGTCCATTGTGAATGCTATTTAAGTTTATAACATAGGTGTCTATATTACATTTATTAAGTGCTATACATATTTGTATATATACACAAGTATTTATATAATATTTATATTAATTATATAATAAAGTTTCACAAAGTAAGTGTACAATCTTAACACTGATAACTTTGTTCAACAAGAACTCATAGGGTGTGTAGAGCTCCTACTAAGTGTGTTGGCACTATACTGACAGCCCAGCCTTCTACAATACCACAGAAGAAATACAGTGCCAGTTACCAAAAGTAACTCCCTCATCGGGTCACTTTGTAAAATCTGTGTCTGGTCACAGGGCCCTAATGTGACACCATAGGCCTGGGCCCTATAGGCTTTGGAGGCTCTGGTTGACTTCCAGCCCAGCCTAGTGCAAGGTGCCACTGAGAGGCTGCTCATGACTGTTCAACCCTGGAAAACCAGAAAGGGCCTTCTGCCTTTTCATTTGATGTTCTGGAGGGAATTTGGCCAACTAATTCACTCCAACTAAGCTGTAATGAATTATGCGGATCTACAGCAATCAGTTAGAGACTAGGAAGACTAGGATTTGTGGCCCAGGTTTCCATCATTTCCATACCAACAGTCTCTATGAAAGCGTGGATCGTGACAGGTAGGGAACCCAGGAGTCAAACATCTACTCTAAGTGACACTGACTACAGGCACAAGTATCTTAGACATTTCAAATCCCACTTTTGAGCTTGTCATATTTCAGGGGATCCCAAAAGTATAACAAGCCTAAGAATCCAACAAATGAAAGTGTGATTACTCAGAATTGCATAGGGCATCTCTGGAAGATGCTCTGCCCATATACAGAGTACCATGATACTTATCCAGTGCAATAGATTTAGATTTAGAAATACATTGGTGTTAAAAATTGCCCAGGATTATAAGTCTCTTTATCCTCCTAGATAACATGATGCTCTCACACTGCCCATTGCTCAGGAGGCATGGCAATGGCTTGTTTGATCATTTGCTCTGGAGCGCGTACTCAACTAGCAGCCTGTAACTTCCTAGGTCACTCCCTTTCCCTTTTTATTGGGAAGGAGAAACATTCCCTTCTTTCATCTTCAGATGGTTTGTGTGTGTGTGTGTGTGTGTGTGTGTGTGTGTGTGTGTGTGTCTTTTATAACTCTTCAAAGTGTCTGAAGAATGGCTCTGTCATGACAGCAGTAAAGCTATTTGTGAACCTTCAAAAAGATGATGTTCAAGTAAAATTTATTTTCCTGTGTTAACAAAATAGCACATAACACCTACTATTTCCTAACCAGGCCCTCCTGTCCAGAACTCTGGCTGTTTCAGAATGGCATCTCTAAATGCCTATCTTTAAAATGATGAAAAGATATTAGTAGCACTAAAAAAAATGATCTTTTATCCCCCCCCCCTTTTTAATAAGAGCTAGTAGGGTTATGGGAGCTATTGCCTGGTAATATTGGTCCCACACTAACCATTACATTACTCTTTTTAAATCTCTGTCAAGACCCTGATGTGAAAACTTCCCCATTAACAGTTGAGAATTCTAACTTGGCACAACTCATTATAGCACAACTTATTTTACACTGGTAGACTACCCCATAAAATTACTGCAACAAACAATAGTGATTTAATGAGGCATGGTGGTGCCAACCTGTAATCCTAGCACTAGGTACGCTAAGGCAGGAGAATATCAAGGTCAGGGTCACTATGGGACATATATTGAGACCCTGTCAAGATATAATAAAACAAGAGAAAAGAGAGAGAAGGAAAAATATGTTCTAAACACCCCCTTTCTCTCTTTCTCTTCTGTCTTCTCTTTCTCCCTCCTTCGTTCTCTCCCTCTTTCCCTCTCTCCCTTCCTCCTTCCTTCCATCTCTTCCATCCCTTGGTCCCTCCCCCCCTCTCTGGGAGTAGTGGGTGTTATGTGTATCCATGTAACTCTATTCCTGCATTCCAGTATACATTTTGATTCATAATGTAAAATATCTTCCTTTTAGAAAAAGGAGGTTCCAGGAGATACTGAGATTTAAAAGACTTGGTTACTGGTTAGAGAAGAACTTCTCTAAAGGCACCAACTTTGTTTTGTTAAAAGTTAGTATCCGGTTGTCACCATCATAAAGAAACTTGTGATTTCTGCTTCAAAAGTCTTTGCTCAGTTTTAACTCTTCTCTGATGTTCATTCCTAGCATCCTGCTCCCCATAGGAAGAGCTTCAGATGAACCTGTACCTTCCGAACCTAACTGGCTAGAATTCTTCCACAGATACATTGTTTTCTCACTCCAACACAGCAAAATCTTTAAGAGTTTTTTGAGAATGAACTTGAAACGTTCTCTCTTTAAAACATCATTTAGCCTACCTTGGCACTGAAGAAGTGAGAATATGAGAAGGAATTTATTTTAACCAAGAAATGGTTCAAATAAACTCAACACTTTAGGGGAAAGAGGACAGAGTTCTGAAAATGTTAAGCGTTTGGGGGCTCATTGATCTACTCTGCCTTCAGAGAAATTTGCTGTCCCCCCTGAGGCCTCCTCAAGCCAGCCTCCCTCGGATTGTAAGACACTTTGTCATTCAGTTAATGCTCTCTTTGGAAACTTCCTTTCCCCCATTTATATGGAGCAGAAAAACAAGACAACCTGCTTGGGGAAGAACATAGAGCACTTGGCTGAAGTTGGTATTAGCAGAGCACAGGAGTCTGCAGGTGTCCAGACAAATTATTGATCTGAGTTCACCATAAATATTCCACTAGATTCAGGGGGTAAAGTTATTGCTTTTTGAGTGTAGTCTACTAGAGGAAGCACACCATGAGAGCTTGGCGTTTTGAAGAAAAATATTAAATGATTCCCCATAGTGGGGCAGAGATGTCTCCCGTAGGAAGCCATTACTTCCAGGTTGAGCCATCAGCAAAGCATTCCCTGGCTGTAGTCTAATTAAATGGCACACATTTTACGGGGTATAAAATAGAGATGCTGACATGTCAGCGGTTAGGTTGCTGACACAGACATTCTGAGTGTACGTGATATAAATGGTGCTGATGTAGGTAGGCCTCCTTGAGAGCGGCTGCTGGAGGTGCCTTCTGGCCAGATCCCCGAGGGTTAGCTCAGAGTGTTGTCTAGGCCGAAAAGGAAAGCATCCACTACCAAGAGCGAGTGCCTGGTCTGAAGGCTTTGCCTACTGATTTCTCAGTAGTGAGTTTTCTGTTGGGGTAGGGCTTCTCGTAAAGCCCACTATTGGATGTAGATATTCTTAATACCGCACAGGCTTAGTTTGCAGAACTTCAAGGGTCATTAGTATTCACTGAGTTTGGGGTGGAAAATGAAGGCGTGATTATTATTGTGTAAAATATGTTCTTTAATGAAGGTTCACATTACTGTCACTTGAGCTCTATCTTGTTAAGCCACATATTAGCCATCATTGCTGACAATTTTGCAGATGAAGATGATAAAAAGAAAGTTTAAGATCTTTGTTGGAATTCATACTCAGTATAATACCCACTTAGCCAAAGGATTTAAGACACCCTGTTCCTGTGAACAGATGTTGAGCCTCCTCCATCCGTGCAGTATGTGACCAGAACCTGCATTTGACACCAATATTTGAAGCCTGTTTGCAATGAGGCTTTTGGAAAGTGACACCTTCATCCACAAGGTCTTTCTTTAGTATCCCTCCTTTGACAATTTGAGACATAGTCAACTGTTAGAGGCATCTAGTCACATTCTCCAAGAAAATCATGACAAGATGGGATTTTATATGGAAGAGATTTACAGAGAGAACTCCCTGAGGGAGGCAGGAACAGTGGGTGAAAGTGAGCTTTCAGATCCAGAAGTGTTAGGGGTTCCACCTTGACTGAGGCAGTAAAGTTCTAGAATCTCTGTATATTCTATCCTGGCCTGGGAGAAGCTCAGGAGAAGCATCATGGAGGATGGAGTTGGATCTAAGCCCATCCCCATGTAGGGTGTCTCTTCAAAAAAGATCTGGGTATTGTTCTCTATAGCCATCAACAGTGGGTTTTTTTTTTTCTATGTACAAAAATGGAAGTTCCTTTCCTCTGGCATGTCTGTAGTGCAACCCCGGGGCCATTACGAATTTATGGGCCAATGTTTTGGGGACAAGTCATGGGATGGTAAATGTATGGCTTCGATCCAGCACCTTTCCCACCAGAGGAGAGGTGTCTGCCCTGTAGGGTTCTCACTGACTGAGCTGGTAAGAGAGCCATCTTTGCTCCAGTGCGTGGCCAGGGAGAGGGCGGCCTGCAGAAGGAACACAGCTTCTGGGAAAGATCCCGTTTCTGGCTCTAGATATACGAGCACTTTACCTGCCAGAGGAGAGGTGTCTGACCGGGAGGGCTCTCACTGCCTGAGCTGGTTGGGGAGCCATTTTGCTCTGGTTCGCCTAGACTCCAGTCTGCACTAGTGAGAGTGTGGACCGCAGAAGCTACACAGCTTTGGGACAGACAGAAACAATCTAGCTTCTGGGACAGACCCTGTTTCCGGCTCCAGAAATTTGGGCACCTTCCTCGCCAGAGGAAAGGTGGCCACATGTGAGAGGGCTCTGTCTGCCAGAGCAGGTGAGAGAGTCATATTGTGTCCAGGGTCCCTTGGTGGCTAGTCTGTGCAGGTGAGTGAATAAACTGCAGAGGCAACACGTCTTCTGTTTTGGGCCTACTTCTTCAGCCAGGAGGCAGATCTGAATGCCAGGCCTCTGTGCACCTTCCCTGATAGAGGAGAGCTCCCCTGCAGAGAGT
>NC_034594.1:4776526-4855198 GCF_900095145.1 Mus pahari | reverse complement strand
CCAAGGAGCTGAAGGGGTCTGCAACCCTATAGGTGGAACAACAATATGAACTAACCAGTACCCCCAGAGCTCGTGTCTCTAGCTGCATATGTAGCAGACGATGGCCTAGTCAGCCGTCATTGCGAAGAGAGGCCTCATGGTCTTGCAAACGTATATATGCCCCATACAGGGGAATGCCAGGGTCAAGAAGTGGGAGTGGGTAGGTAGGGGAGCAGGGCTGGCGGGGAGGGTAGGTGGAACTTTTGGGATAGCATTTGAAATGTAAATGAAAATATCTAATTAAAAAAAGAAAGAAAGAAAAAAATGTATGGCTTCACCACTTATCTTTTTCAGAACAAGATTGTAGCTCAGATTGGGGGATGACGTGGGACTCAGAAGCCCAAGAACCATACAGCTCTGAGGTGGAACGTGTTACAGTGGAAGGGCATCCTGAGACCCGGGGCCCAGGAACCACACAATTCAGAGAGGAAGCCCCCTTAGGAAAGGCATTGCAGCTCTCAGGAAGGGAGCCTAAGTGCTCAGAAGTCTCTGCCATGCTCCTTCCCCTCTTCTCTCCATCGTTTCTTGTCTTCTTCCAGTGAGAGAGGCACACCAGTCAGCGAACCTCAGAGAGAGACTCATTGGAGGGTTCAGGATGTGGAGCGATGCGCGCCTCTGGTCTGGAGGGAGTGGACAGTAGGGAATTGGACAAAGTCCAGGCTCATATAGGGTTTCTTAGGGGGCATAGCTGTTTAGGGCAGCCATTTCTAAGGTGAGGATTGGTGGGACTTCAAGTCCTGAGCTTGGGGAAATCTCAGGGATTGGTGAGTTTTCCTATTCAAGGCATTGGGTGGTTTTGTTCAGACTTTTCATTTAAAATTAGCATAATCTCAGGAGGGTCCTATTGAGGGGCTGGAGATTTTTGAGACAGTCACAGAGGCTGGAAACAGCGTTGTTATGAAGGTTAGGGAGGTCAGGGGGTGGGGCCTGGCTGCTTGAGCTCCTGGGGCGGGAGCCTGGCCTCCTTTCTGCCTTGAGGGTTTACAAAGTATACAAAGTTTACAAGGTCGACAAAATTTACAAAGGGAGTCCAGGGCAGGGAAAGCCTTCCTTGCCCCTGGAGTGGTGTGAACAGCCAACACACTTCTTACCTCTTTCAGAACAAGGTTGTAGCTGTGGCGTGTGTTTTGTAAAGAGGCAGATCAGATGGACATTATCCACAAAGCTTAAGTAAATCCTGAGACAATACACAAAATTAGATGATCAATACAAAAAGGGAAAAAGAAAACAAACAAGTCAGACGGAGAGGACTACCTGCCCATTTTCTCCTGCTCACTTCCTGGGAGGAGAATGAATGGGTACATGGAGAACTCTCTTCCTGAAGCAGGAGAGCCGAAGATGGACTACGATCTCCAGAAGTCAGGGAGACGAGGAACAGATGCACTGTGCGGAAGCAGAGGGACAAGTTCTGAGAGGGTGGCAGTGGCAAGAACAGGAAGTTCTAGAGAGTGTCTTCTGGGTAGGAAAATGTACAACTCCTAGAAAATGGGAGTGCTTAGAAGAACTACTCACTCATGGAACAAATGCTTGTGGGTCAGTTAATACGCCCTAGAGTACTGTGGGCGCTTGAGACATGGCAGGAAACAAAGCGAAGCTTCCCCTGCAGCTTAAGTTGTAGCAGGGAGATGCTAGCTAACAGGCATACAAAGCAATATGGAAAAGCCACAGAAGTGACCACAGAAGTGACCCAGCTAAGTAGGCTTCACGTGGACTACTTTTGCTTTTTGGCAATAGTCACCTTGTGTGTGCCAAACCTGTCTTCAGCTCCTCTAGATTCTCTAAGGTTTTTCCTGAGTTTCCTCTTGTTTCCACCAAGAAGGACTCACCTCCTACGCAGAAATTCATCATCTGTAGTTTCTAGGAAGTCACTGACAGATTGAAATGACACTGGATATTTTATTTAGTCAATATATTTTATCTCCAATTATGCCCACATTAAATTGGATGTTACTTGATCTTTCCAAACCTGCTTTGGAGGAGATGCTTAAAATGACATAATCTGAGATAAACTTAAGATGACATAATCAACTATTATGAAATCAAAACACACAAGTCCTCAGTGGTAAAATTAGTGGAATGAGTCCACCAAGATAGATATGTCACCAGGTAAAAAGAGCCATGAGACTTCATTAGCAAAAGCTAAAAGTCACAGATCTCTTTGCTCATAAATGGCGAATGACATCATAAAATGTATTTGTCAGTAAATATGGAGACTTGTCGATCCTCCACTTACCACACTGGTCAACAGCCCATGATCTCCATTGACAGGAGAAAGTCGTAGGAAATACTGACTTCAAGTGTAACGAGTCAAAGTCAGACCCTGATCTTGGCTCTGAGCAGTAGGCACATACAGGCCTTATTAGATTTAGTGATCGTCTTCGTCTGTGTGTTTTTGGAAGGAATCTTTTAAGATCTTCTTTTTATGGCCTTTCTAGGAAAAACAAAACAAAACACTAACAGTTGATTCATAAGAACTGTGACATACTTAAAAAGAGAATAAACATGAACTCTCAAACTATTTCTCCAGCTCACTCTCAAGAGGATGCATAGATCCTGTGTGTGTGTGTGTGTGTGTGTGTGTGTGTGTGTGTGTTTTATGTATGTGAGTACACTGTTGCTGACTTTAGATATACTAGAAGAGGGCATCAGATCCCATTACAGATGGCTGTGAGCCACCATGTGGTTTCTGGGAATTGAACTCAGGACCTCTGGAAGAGCAGTCGGTGCTCTTAACCACTGAGCCATGTCTCCAGCCCCTGCTGTTAACTTGTTAAAGAAGCAAAAACTAGTAGCTCTGATCAGTAGGAGCTTTAAATAAAGCTAGACTGTACCGATGATCTCAATGAGGAGAGAGTGGAGGTGACAAGTCACGTAACTTACGGCCACACCACCCATGTCAACTGACACTGAGGGAGAACCACCCTCAGTGTCTTCACCTGTTCTGTAGCTCTTCTGCATTCTGCCCCATTGGCTGGGAAAGCTGTGTTCATGGAGGTCACCATGATGAGGGCTCTAAGGTCCTTCTCTGGTTTGGACTCAACCTCGTACAACTTTGGTCCTTTGTGGGCTCCTGTGGCAGCTCACGTTCTTGGAGCCTGTCGTCTGGTTTCCTAGCTTATCTTTTCCTTCTGCCCAGCCCTTCATATTTTACGTCAGGTAGTACCTTGAGTCTAGTTGTTGCTATACTTCTCAGTGTCTCTTCAAGATCCTCCAGTGTGTGCTTTCCACTTCTGTGCCTTTAAAATCTATAGACTTTTTGAGTGCTTCAGCTCCGACTAAACAACTATCTGCTAACTTGCTAATGGACATCATCTGCCTATCATGTTTAAAAGCCTAAAGCCAAATTCACACTTTTTTTTCTTCTGTTCTTTCCATGTTTGTAATAGCCTCTCTATTCTGCCTTTTTAACAAGAAAATATGGCTATAATCATCATACACTTCTTATTATCTCTCTTTCCTACAATTAGCCACTCATATAATTGAACCTATTGTAGGTTAATGATGTTAATTTTTCTCCCCTCCTTAGTTCCACCTTCTGAATTAGGAAGACCAGACCATCCTGTTAGCCTGTCAGCTAGAATCTCATCTTTGCATTCTTTAAGAGACGTTGCTCTGTTCCTGTATGCTGACATTGCAGTAGGGGCTGAAGAGTTAGGGAGCCAGAGTGGGCTCTTCTAGGAAGGCACAATGTCGTGGGAAAGAAGTATAGGGACTTAATTCACTTGTGTGTGCTATGGTGAACATTAGACACATGGTCCAAAGGGAGCAGCGCTCACCTTGGTTGCTGGAGGTGAGTGAAAATGGAGAAGGTGGCTTAGAGGCTAAGGGTTAGGTAGGGTTTCCCAGGTAGAGTGATTTCAAAAGGCTTTCGCTTCAGGGTGTACTACATGACCCAGACACTAAGATTTGTGCAATGCTCAGCTGCCCATTGATCATGGACATAAAGCAGATAGTAGACAGGAGGGTAGAATGTGGCCAGCTAGTGAAGTGTTCTACAAAACAAGCCTGCTGAGTTCTATGGAGTTGGGATGTCAACGTCAGCTCCTTCATTGGGTAAATACTACTGTCTGTGTAGACTCAAGAAACTAATACTGAAGTTCATTGTCTACAATTCATTGATTTTTGCTTTATTTCTGGCCCTGGTATTGGAGTCCCTTAGCCAAAGTCCTCATAAGAAAAAAACATGGTTCTATCTCACCTATATCATTTAATTATCTTTTACCTTTTTAAGAGTTAAATACGATTGTTAAATACATTGCAATGTAAGATGTGTACAAACATGTTAGAATATAATCTATGAATATGAACATTTCTTTTTTATTTTTAGCAAATCCTCCATAAATCTTCATGTGCAGGCCATTTGCTTGTTTGTTGTTTCAGTTTGGCTACTAGCAGTGATAAGGTATCTCCAGATGGGACCTGCCTTAGGTAATATCATGAGTGATAAATCATTTTTGCCCCCTAAGGAATATAATGGAAATAGATGGAACAGTCACCACTGGACTCAGATGTGTGTATATGTGTGTGGGGGGGGGGGTAGCAAGCAAAGCCCTTCGCCTGTCAGCTCAATGAGAGTTCCTGTGTCTCAATGGGTCGGCAGCTCCATAGTCCATTGAAGTACTTCACATGAGTGTAAGTACAAGGTTGCTGCTGTACCTCCTGTCTCAGGTGGAAATGGATAGATTGTTTCGAGAGTTGTAGAATACGCTTTCACTGGGTTTGAAAGTGTTCTTCCCATCTTAAAACTTATTGCTCACTTTGGCTCAAGAGTATCATGCAGCCCCTCTGTAACCTGCCTGGAGATACGTAGTAATTGTACGGTTTTAACCTCTGCCAGGAATTCTTGACATGTGCTGTGTGGAGTATACTGATTGGTTTCTGAAGGTTCTCAGGCCTCCTGGACTGGATGCTCATTTTGAGTAAGATGTACATTTTAGCATGAGCTCCGTATCTGTTTATCAAAATTCAAGTGGATCTTTCAACCTGCTTGAATCAGAGTCTTGATAAATCTGCCAAGAACTAGGACATAAGTCATGGAATTTGCTAGAAAACTATTCAGAGTAAGAGTGGATGACACTATTGCAGAGTTCCTAATAAATACAGAAATTCATTTATGAATGTTAAAACTAAGGTCCAGGAAATTGTAAATGACTTTCTCAAAGTCATTAGCACAAGGACTAATATAATTTAGATTTAATTGTCTATTACCTTCTCGGTGTGTTCTCTCTCACATTTTCAGTTTCAACTTTAAGTTTTATGTTAAAATACAATTACATCATTTCAACTTCTCGTCCTTCTGGCCCTCCCTGTGTCTCTTCTTTACTCCCTCTCCCCCACAAATTCATGACCTTATTTTTCTTTAATTATTATCATCATTACATATATGCATAAATATATAAACACAACCTCAGGAGTCCATTTAGTGTTGCTTGTATATATGTAAAACTAGGATAGATTTGTACATAGCACAAGGAAGCCATTGTGCCACAAAATGACTTATGAGCAGAATAACAAGGGTGGTAGTAAAGATGGTTCTAGAGGAGACTAAATATTTCATAATCCATAGGCCAACTGTTAGGAGTGTCAACCAGCACAGAAGAAGCATACACTATCGCTTACCACTACTACTTTTGCAGTTAGAACATTTGAGTTATGTCTAGGAAAGCCTAGATAGTGTGAATGTTTTGATTCCTTTTTGTCAACTTCATGCAAATGTAGATACACCTACAAGGAGGGAATCGTAAAAGAGCCTGTTCTATTGGACTGGCCTGTGGGCATGTCTGTAGGACATTTCCTCGGTTGCTTCCTAGCGGTATAGAAGGTCTCAGTCATTTTTGCGAGTTGGCATTCCTAGGCAGGTGGGACAAGGCTGTATCATAAAGGTAGCCCGACAAGCCGGAGGAGCGAGGCACGCAGCATCCAGGGGCTTCTGCTTCCAGCTCTAGTCTGGAACTCCAGCTTTCATTTCCCCTGACTGTAGGTCATAAACTACAAGCCAAATAAAACCTTCCACCCCCAAGTTGGTTTTTTGGCTAGCATTTTATTACAGCAAGACAAAGGCACGACTACTGAATTAAGTCAGAAACATTTAGGATGTCAGGCCATTTCAAACTGAATGTGAGTTTTTGGTTCATTTGCTTAAATGAAATATTCTCAATATGATGGAGCCTCAATTTGTAGTCCACAGAATAGTTTTGATTTTTCTTTTGTGGGGCAGTCTTTTTCCTTATGGGCTGACTAAACAAAGAGGCTTCAGTTAACCTAAGATAGCTTTGCTTTGACCACAGCAAGCAGAGTTTATTTTATTTCATTTTACTTTATTTTATTTTATTTATTCTATTTTATTTCATTTTATTTTTATTTTATTTTATTTTATTTTATTTTATTTTATTTTTTTATTACATTTGTATTTAAACTTCTCATGTACTCCAAACTGCATCCGTTATTTTGCGGATTTACAGAAGATTTTGGAACAATTTATTTTCTTAGAGAACCAAAGTGCCCTCTACTGTTTATTTTCGGTCATTACAGCCGAATGTCTGGTAACATTTAGATGCTCTTTAGAAATAAAAGCGATAACGAAAATATGTTTGAAGAAGCATTTCTGTCCTGTTTCAGTCATCAAACTGTGCTTTTGAAACCACCAGTCAGTATCTATATACTTAAAATAAGCCACGAAGTTGTACAAATAAGAAACCTTGTGAATTCAATTCAAATTGGGTCTAATAAGTCAGTAACTTAAATGCTTCAAAGGTCACAGAGCGTGCATTGCCTCGTCTCTCTTTATGCAATGTTATACCATGTGGGGTGGGTGGGTGGATATTTAAACCTTTTAAAAATAAAAGCCAGTGAAATACTTAGGCACACTGATATTTTTGAGGTGGTTTGTACTTTAAAAGAAACAGCTTCCTTATAATTTGCCTCAAGTTATGGTGGAAATGTTTATAGGAACTAGAATAAAAACCAAAAGAAACGTTCGAAATAACTGATTTACTTTGGTAGCAAACAGTGTCCTTTGCAGAATCCCCAGTGGAGATGAGCTCCGCGAGTTCTACTACTCAATACTTCACACAAGGATTCTTTTTTTAAAAGAGCCAGACATCTGTACCTGCTGACGGCGATGCAGAGCAACCCAAACGAGAATGAAGGGGCTCTAGGAAAAGATTCATTTTAATTCTATTCGAATTTACTTTCAGTCAATATTCCAGTAGCATTGTCTTCCCAGTCCAGTATCCAGTCTCCTCAGGGCTGCTCCGGGGAACCAGACGGTTGAGGTTATGCGGAAGGAAGTTAGGAGAGGAACTGCACTGCTCACAACCTCGCTCCCATTATACATCTCTTGTTACACATTCTCTCAGATGTGTGTACTGCAGGGTGTTTGTATTTAGGGATTTTATATGGGATTTTTCAATGTGACAGCTAACTGCATCTTTAACAGTCACAGACAAAAGAAACGATGAAATTTCCTTGAAAATTACAATGTTAAATTTGGAGGCAGCTTCAGTGAGTTTTATTGAAGGTGATCATTTCCTGGGCATTGTGTGTGTGTGTGTGTGTGTGTGTGTGTGTGTGTGTGTGTGTGTGTGTGTGTGTGTGTGTGTGTGTGTGTGTGTGTGTGTGTGTGTGTGTGTGTGTGTGTGTGTGTGTGTGTGTGTGTAATGACTTCCAAGAAGCAGCCTACCAATAGTCCTAAAACTTTGTTCAATACATTTTAGTTTATTTAATAAGCCCTACATAAAACAATGGAAGTGTACATTTGTCCGTTTTACTGTTTGTTTGTAGAAATAACAGCTCTCCTACATAGTCTTTACTTGACTCAAATCACAAATTAATCTGAGGTCAAGATGAGGAAAGAGATGACTGAGCTGAATGCTTTTACTAAGATTACAAGAAATGTTGTCAAACTTGGAAAAAAAGAGAAATAAAAGCAAAACTTATTTCTAATAAACTGTGGATATTCATGATAAAGGAAACTTCTAACTCAAATTATTCATGGCATTTACATGTCTTATAATTTGATCACTAAATAAAACCCAACTATTTGCCTTAGTGATTTTCAATCATGTATTTTATTTTCAAAATGCACACTATGGTGTTTGCAAACACTTTCAGCTTTTAGCATTAGTTTCAATTCACCCTATATGACCTGTTTTCTTCCCGTGCTACTTAATTTACTTTTTTTAAAAAAATGAAAAAAAAATCCCAGGTGTTTCCAATTTAAATTTCTGAAGACAAATTGTGAAGGGTCAATTAAGATTTTCTCAATACAATTCATGAAATGTATTGAAAATTTTTTTTACAATGTCATGTGGTTCAAAGAACTACAGAAAGGTGAGGAACACTGAGGAGGGGAGTTACAGTCTTCCCAGGGAAGAGCACACCAGCACACTGTTTCTCCAATTCTAAATGATCATCTCCAAAACATATGTACATGTAACATTATACAGACTGAGCAGGCTGTACTTATATATTTAGGAACATATATATGTATATATGCATATACATATAAGGATATGTATGTATGTATGCAACAATGAATGAAAAAGGTCATGAATTTTAAAGAAGGAAGCAAGGGTAAATATTTTGGAGGGAAGAAGGGGAAATAATGTAATTATATTATAATCTCAAAAAATATTTCAAAAGTATGTCATGTGATTGACATTCTGAATAACTTGGAATAGTTTCACAAGGTTCCACATTGGCTTATTTTAAAGTTTATTATTATTATTATTATTATTATTATTATTTACCAGTAATATTAGCTCCCTTTCTAAAGGATCCCAAGTTATCTCAGATTTATTTGCTCTACACTGTATTAGCAGCATCATGTGGGGAGTGAATAAATATTTCCTGGTCTAAATTTCAGCCCTCTAACATTGAGAAAAGAGTCTTGCAGAAGCTCAGAAATCTAATTAATTCAGGGGCATTTTCTCTTTCTCACTCTTTTTCATAGGACTCGCATCATTGCCAAGCCTTAAAAAAATTTTTTCCCTCTAGCTGTTGGGAGTGTTTTAGTTCATCCACAAAGAGACGAGTCTTGGCCGCTGGCCTTTTTGGCATCTGTGAATATTTTCATAGACCTAGCCTGAACTTTCAGTCTGTTCCTGGAACTTCAGAGGTTGACAATAGAAACGGCGTCTGTCTATTTGTCTTTTGCACCCTTTGCTTTTAATCTCTTTCTTTCATACGCCACTTGAAAGTACGGTAAGGGGCAGCTTAGGGACAGGGGAGAGAAGGAAACCTGTATTCCCCTCCTCCACTCTGAGTCTCTGTTTTCCATGTATCCAGGAAACGGGAAAGCAAACGCATTTGAACCGCCAGTGACAAAGAGCATCTGACCAGCCTGCTGTCAGAGAGCCTTCATCTTGTAATGTGGTCACTGGAGCCTCTTTCCTTGTGCCAGTTACACCGAAGAAGCAGCCATGGCAGTTCACAGGCAAGAGAGGATGGCTTAGCAGTGCACAGTGGAAGCAGGAGGTGTCTTCCAGAGAGCAGGGACTTCACACTGCGCAAAACCACAGACCTCAAAATTCACCCTTGACTCCGGATCCCCCCTAGAACTTTAAATAGCACTTTCACCTTTTCACAAGCCCGGGGGAAATGCTTTTAGGTCCACTCTTCTGCCCCAGTGACTCTTCTCCAGGGGAAGAGGCACTGGCCGCCTAGCTGCTGGGTAACTGCTCTGGGCTTTTGTTCCAAAGTTCAACCCATCTGGATCAGAGTTTAGCCCTAGTAAAGGCCTCAAGGCCACAGGCCTTGCGTGTCTGTAAATCTGGGTAAGTTCCTTACAGGTAGGCTGCCCAGACCAGGACACGCGGGCGTTGCTACTGTTCTAACCTATAGTCCTCACTCAAACCCATTGGTAATCAAAACGGTCGGGTGGATAGCTGGGACATCACACAAAGGTAATTTACTGTAACACAGTTTTTTTCTGATACATTTTCTTGTCCTGCTTAGTTTTCATTGTGACACAATCTAGTCGCCTGGGAGGAGAGAATATCAGTCAAAGAACTGCCTGGATCAGATTGACCCATGCCCATGAGCGATGGCTTGACGATTGCTATAGAAAGGCCTCCCTACTGTGGTTGACACCATCCTAGACTGAAGAGACTGTGCTGAGTCAGAAAGCTGAGCATGAGCCAGAAAGCCAGTCAGTAAGGGTCATCTCTCTGCGGTTTCTCTTTCAGTTCCCGCCCCAGGTTTTGTTCTGACTTCCCTCAGGAATAGAACGTGACCTGGAAGTCTAAGTTGAAATCAACTCTGCCCTTCCAAAGCTGATTTTGGTCACTGTTTATCACAGCCACAAAAAACAAGCAAGAACAGTATTTCAGTTCTGTTTTCGACTTGGATGGTAGGTCTCAGCACATCCACAGCGCAGATCATCGTGAATTTCCCAGTGACGCCCTGGGAATTTTCTCCAAGATGGGTAACGTATTCTGCTGTGGGGTCTCTGACATTTTGTGTTCCAGCAAAACGTTTATATTAGTTATTTTGCCTGTTACTAAATATTAACAAAAGTGGGTAGGGCCCACTGTGGTTTGGAAGGCACTGGGGCAGGGGCTTGAAGAATTGTGCCCAGTCAGGAAGCCGAGAGAGGTGAGGCTGCTCCTCTTTGTCCAGTCTAGGATCTCAGTGGCTGGAAGTGCTTCCTAGAACTGGAAGCGTTTCCAATGTCGATTAACCCAGTGTCAAAAGTCCCTCACGGTCATGCCCGAAGGTTTGTTTTCATGGTCACTCTAAATTCCATCAAGCTCACAAATACTAACTACGACAACATTCAAGTTTGGAGTGGATTATGTACACACTCAGGAGCGGAAATGCAGAGACAGCTGAACATAAGGAGAGCTGTCACTGTGAGTATTAAAAACCTACTTTTACATGGCCTTTGACAATCAGTTTGTGGACAAATAGGATACCAGCAAGTGACAACTGAAGTTCTGTAATACAGCAAGGGTCCATATAAACTCAAGGAAAGCAGTGAAAAATTTTGTTTCCTGAGCAGGTAGATTTAAACATGATGCAGTATACACATGGTCATGTCATCACATACCTCATTAATATCGACCATTTTCATGTATTGGTTACAAATAAATTGAATTGAAATAAATAAATACTATTGCTGGATTCTGGGATATGAAGGCAATGCCAATGTCAGGAGCTATAGGCGGGGCACTGTTTATGAGCTACTCCGAGTTACAGAGTCTCATTTCTAGGCATCGACCTTTCTTTAACCAAGAATCAAAGCCTCGTTGCTAGGCTTGCTCACAGTTACTCTGGCCTTTGCTTCTTGGCTCTTTAACTAAAGAGAAAAGGAAAGACTGCACATGTAAGTACACCAACAGACTACAAATCCATGCATACGTGTACACAGAATGTCATACACAGATGCACAGTTCAGAACAGCGTGCCTGGCTCTAATCCATCCCGTGGGTTGTCTTGTTATAATTCCATACTTATGTGCTTTTTCCATAGTGAGGACTCAAATGACCTCACTATATTTACTCACTTATTCGACTGTCTAGTGTACTTCAAATAGGGTAGGAATGATGTCACATGTGCCACTATGATAATATGTAAGTTGCTGGCAGCTCTCCACCTCTCTCCCAAGAATAAGGATATATAGTTAAATATTGTCTAGAAATTGTTTATTGGTTCATTCCTTTCCCCTTGTCTTGTGACCTGGTGCTCACTGGAAAATCAGCTAGGTATATGCATTTAAATTGTACTTTCACCTTCTTTTCACTGATTTTATTTCTGGAATAAATAGAATGTTAATATGCATTCAAAACAAACTATATGATGTTGTATAATCAGAGTCCTTTCATCTTGTATTCTTTTTGTTCAATATCCCCATTCCTTAAAGCAGCCAACTGGATTATCCCCTAGTTCATGTTTCTTGTGTTACCTTTAGGTATGTTAAGCCATTGTGTGTGTGTTAAGAATTTTTACTTTATACACTACAATTAAGATATTATGAATGTTTTTCCCAACTTTTCAACTTAATTATATATCTTGTGAGTCATTCCCTATCCTTATATAGAGTTCTTTAGTCTTCTGCTGAAGAGCTGCATACTATTTCATTTGCTTGACGATCACAAGTATTAGTTTATGAATAATTTTGTACAAAGGTATTTTCCTATCATGTTACTGGGAAAATGTGTTCAAGTTCAGAGATCTGTGTGTTGAGATGTGGAAGTCTGTCCTTTAGGTACCACATGGCCATTGCCATCTTGAAGCCAGAGCAATGGGGTTACCGGTACAAGACCCTTACAAGGTTGAGCCTACTAACTTTCCCTTGTGGGAAGGAGAAAGGCTTGTGAGGTAATTGGTTCACAATAGACTTGGCAAAATTGTTTCTTTGGTCTATGGTTGGCTCCCTCTCAGGGATTAATGACATTTGTTGATGTTGCTATCTTCTCAAGTAAAGTTGCGCACAGTTAGATGTAATGGGTTAGAGACTGACAATTTCTTCTCTGTAGATACCTTTCCCATGTCTTGCCGCCATGGAGCTGTTTCTCTGCCTCACTTACAGAATGGATTGTAAAGCTTTTGGATTTTTTTCTTTCTAGTTTGATGAGTGGAAAATAGACTTTCATTGTGGTTTTCATTATTTATTTTGGTGTGGATATAATTGCTAATCTTTTCATCTGGTTATGGAACTATTTTATATTTTTTTAGTTGTTTGCTCAAGCTATTTGTCCAAGTCTGTTCATATTACCATAAAATTCCTTTAGGCCCTTTTAATGTAATTTTAGAGCTCACTAGGTTAAGGAGCAATGGCTTGTCGGTGATACATGCTGTAGGTAACTCTGCTCAGCTTGTTTATTCTGGGTGTGATGGAAGGAACAGATCTACGCCAGCACTCCACACATTGCATTTAACAGGGCATCTTTGTTCTTAGGCCTCCTGATTATACTTTTACTAATCTAGTGAATTCTTCTGTGTAGTTCAGTCGATTGGCCTCTATAGGGTCTTAGTAATTTCTTTGCTGTGCTTGTCTTTACCTGTTGAGTTTCCAGTTTTTAATAAAACTATATGTTTGGCCAACACAAAGATGCATTTTAGTGTGTTGTTGTTGTTGTTATTATTATTATTATTATTATTATTATTATTATTATTATTATTATTAATCTGAATTGTAGGACTTGTATTTAAATATGAGCTTGATAACTATTTAATTCCTGATCATGAAAAGCTATTTAATCTCCATACAAGCTGTGGACTGTGAAGTAACTGAGCATGATCACACTTTAACACAGCCTTGAAAAGACATTTGACTGCTATTGCCACTCCCTGTTGTACCTTCATCTCTCATGGGTGCCCACCTTTCCCTACCCCAGATACCAAGGAAGGGGAAAACACAACATTGCCATAAAAGTAGCAGCTGAAACAACCTGCTTCACCATCACTCTTTGGGTTACAATGTATTCTAGAAGTATATACTCATAACCATATCATTAACTTAAGACAACTATTGCCAGGGGGATGTGGGAAGATTTAAGGGAGGAAAAACCATGATCAGAATATGTTGTATGAAAAAAATCTATTTTCAGTTTAAAAATAAAGGAAAAAATTTAAATATATGTCTAAAGAAAAATTGAAAGCAAAATAAGAAAAGCAAAATATAAGGTAATGAGAAAGTAATGAATGTAAGTAATGACATCAATTGTGAATGAAGACAGAAAGCTAATAGTTTCTACACTTCTGGTTTTGTTATGGACTTTTTATTGTTGGTGGGGGCTAAGTCCATAGACTACATGCAATAGTGAAAAGTGTGAAATGTAATGTGAAGTTTCACATCTTCAATCCTAAATGCCAGTTCTAACTAGGTTCGATCAAGAAGTTATATAGAATAATATATAACCAATAAATTGGTTAATGTGGGTGTGTGATGTATTTTTGTTGTTGTTGTTGTTTTTGTTTTTTGTTTTTTTTGTTTTTCAAGACAGGGTTTCTCTGTGTAGCCCTGGCTGTCCTGGAAGACTCTGTAGACCAGGCTGGCCTCGACCTCAGAAATCCGCCTGCCTCTGCCTCCCAAGGGCTGGGATTAAAGGCATGCGCCACCATGCCCGGCTTGCAAGACATTTTATAATAAAGTTTATAATAATTAAAAAAAAAGACAACTGTGCCCTCCTGTTTCTGCCTTGTGGGTGGCTATATACTAAAGGGCTCCTACCTCTTACAGAAGGCTAAAGGGAAAGGGACCAAACCCAACTACATTATGGTGATTCATGTCAGTTTAAATTAGGATAAGAAAATCTTTTGTTCACTTGCTTGGGTTAGGGATGTAGCTTGCTTCCCTTGTGTGAGGCCCCAGGTTTGGTTGCCAGCACTGGAAAAAAGAAAGACACCTCCTGACTTCACAGGTGATCGTTTGTTTATCATGACAGATACACCTTTCTTTTCCTACCAGATATTAACGTTTTAAAACTTATTTTTGCAATAAAGTTTCATAAAATCCAGAGCTATTTTCTTCATTGATTCTGACTAGTTTCATAATCTCAATGATGAGCATAAAGAATAATCAGTAGAATTGTGAACTCCATTGGCACAGTTCATGTTTTTAAATGCAGTTCAAATATGCCATGTCAACCTAGAAACTGTCTCTTGAAGACTTAACTTCTCAGTCTAAAGACATTGTCTTGAGAACTGCAAAATTTCCACTGGAGAGTTTTAAACATTTAACAGCTATCAGAATATCTTCTTTTGTGAATTATTACCTCATGCATTTGTTACAGTCTATATTGTGGTAAGATTCTTACATGTGAATAAATTTTCTCTTAAGTGTCGTAAATTCCTATTTGTCTTCATATTTTATCTCGAGATGTAGTCCATTTTTCTATGCTTACAGGGATCCTGTATATCTTGAAAAACTCTAATACTTGGAAGGTTTCCCTCTCACTCCAAATAATAATAATATTCCACATTTGATCTTTTCAAATTATTTAACTCTGGTACAGTAAGTCAATTGTTACTTCTCATAGAGAACCTTGTACAATGTTTTCTACACCCCAAACAATGAGAATAAGCATACTTAAAGGAGGCTCTGACTCTGGGACTCAGGTGAAATCGCCATCTTGTATCCCAGGTTTCTCAGAGAACAGTCCCCGAAAGAGAGCTCATAGGCTACAGAAACAACAGAGCTTCTTGGGCAGGGTCCCTTCAGGCCTTCATCCTCAGCCAGGAGGCAGAGC
This sequence comes from Mus pahari, assembly GCF_900095145.1. Lineage (NCBI taxonomy): Eukaryota > Metazoa > Chordata > Mammalia > Rodentia > Muridae > Mus > Mus pahari. The sequence continues at coordinate 4,839,965 of NC_034594.1, read as the reverse complement.
TGAGACCCAGACCTCTGGGTACCTTCCCCTCTAGAGGAGAGTTGGCTTCCAGGGAGGGATCTGACCCCAGGACTCAGGCGAGATCACCATCTTCTATCCCAGGTCTTTCAGAGACCAGTCTGCACAGGAGAGCATGTAGGACACAGAATCAACAGAGCTTCTTGGACAGGGTCCCTTCAGGACTTCATCCTCAGCCAGGAGGCAGAGCAGATCCTCAGACCTCTGTGCACTTTCCCTGCCAGAGGAGAGTTGGCCTCCAGGGAGGGATCTGAGCCCTGGGACTCAAAAGAGAGTTGGACTCCCAGGAGTGCTGACAGAGGGTAACAGAATCACAGGAGGAACAAGCTACAGTCAGAGACAGCTAGAACATCTAACACCAGAGATTACCAGATGGTGAAAAGCAAATGTAAGAATCTTACTAACAGAAACCAACACCACTTGGCATCAAGAGAAATCAGTATGCCCACCACAGCAAGTCCTGGATACTCCAACATACCTGAAAAGCAAGACTCAGAATTAAAATCATATCTCATGATGCTGGTAGAGAATTTTAAGAAGGATATTAATAACTCACTTAAAGAAATACAGGAGAACACTGCTAAACAGGTAGAAGTCCTTAAAGAGGAAACACAAAAATCCTTCAAAGAATTACAGAAAAACACAACCAAACAGGTGATAGAATTGAACAAAACCATCCAAGATCTAAAAATGAAAGTAGAAAAAAAATGAAGAAGACCAAACGGGAGACAATTTTTGAGATAGAAATCCTAGGAAAGAAATCAGGAACCATAGATACGAGCATCAGCAACAGAATACAAGAGATGAAAGAGAGAATCTTAGGTGCAGAAGATTCCATAGAGAGCATGGGCACAACAATCAAAGAAAATGCAAAATGCAAAAAGATCCTAACTCAAAACATTCAGGAAATCCAGGACACAATATGAAGACCAAACCTAAGGATAATAGGTATAGATGAGAATGAAGATTTTCAACTTAAAGGGCCAGTAAATATCTTCCACAAAATTATAGTAGAAAACTTCCCTAACCTAAAGAAAGAGATGCCCATGAACATACAAGAAACCTACAGAACTCCAAATAAACTGGACCAGAAAAGAAATTCCTCCCGACACATAATAATCAGAACAACAAATGCACTAAATATAGAATATTAAAAGCAGTAAGGGAAAAAGGTCAAGTAATATATAAAGGCAGGCCTATTAGAATTACACCAGACTTCTCACCAGAGACTATGAAAGCCAGAAGATCCTGGACAGATGTTATACAGACCCTAAGAGAACACAAATGCCAGCCCAGGCTACTATACCCAGCAAAACTCTCAATTACCATAGATGGAGAAACCAAAATATTCCATGACAAAACCAAATTCACACAATATCTTTCCACGAATCCAGCCCTTCAAAGGATAATAAGGGGAAAACTTGAACACAAGGAGGGAAACTATGCCCTAGAAAAAGCAAGAAAGTAATCCTTCAACAACCCTAAGAGAAGATAGTCACAAGAACAGAATCCCAAATCTAACAACAAAAATAACAGAAAGCAACAATTACTTTTCCTTAATACCTCTTAATATCAATGGACTCAATTCCCCAATAAAATGACATAGACTAACAGACTGGCTACATAAACAGGACCCAACATTTTGCTGCATACAGGAAACCCACCTCAAGAACAAGGATAGACACTACCTCAGAGTAAAAGGCTGGAAAACAAATTTCCAAGCAAATGGTCTGAAGAAACAAGCTGGGTAGCCATTCTAATATCGAATAAAATCTACTTCCAACCAAAGTTGGAAGTTCCAAAGTTATCAAAAAAGACATGGAGGGGCATTTTGTACTCATCAAAGGTAAAATCTTCCAAGATGAACTCTCAACTCTGAATATCTCTGCTCCAAATACAAGGGCAGCAACATTCATTAAAGAAACTAGAGTAAAGCTCAAAGCACACATTGCAAAGACCAAAGTGTGGATACTTCATTGGGTCTCAGCTCTGCCTCCTGGCTGAGGATGATGGCTGGAAGGGACCTTGTTCAAGAAGGTTTGTTGACTCTGCGGCCCATGTGCTCTCTTGTGTGGATTGGTCTCTGAAATACCCTGAATTTATGAAATTCTTAGGCAAATGGATGGATCTGGAGGATATCATCCTGAGTAGGTAACCCAATCACAAAAGAATACATATGATATGCACTCACTGATTTCCACCTTCAGTAAGTTTCTATTTTGGCGAAGGCAACTTCCGTGGCTATTGCCAAATATATGCTAAAGTGAATCAGATCAAATTCTTTATGAATTCTAAGTTGGCTCTGGCACAAAACAAGAATTGAGGTCCCTGTCCCTAAAACTTCCTGATCAGTATCTATACCCTTATCAGAGTCTGATTAGATTCATTTGTAATGTGGGTACATGTGTATATACATGCATGCGTGTTCAGTTAAAGGACGAAATTGACTGTCAGACATCACTTTCCATCTTGTTTGAGACATGGTCTCTTATTGGCCAAGTGGGCCATCAATGGGAGGAGAGACCCTTGGTCTTGCAAAGACTATATGCCCCATTACACGGTAATGCCAGGGCCGGGAAGTGGGAGTGGGTGGGTTGGGGTGCAGGGCGGGGGTAGGGTATAGGGGACTTTTGGAGAGGAAACTAGGAAAGGGGATATAGCATTTGAAATGTAAATGAAGAAAATATATACTTAAAAAAAGAAGAATACTTATAGGAACAGTATTCATACTAGCTCCAAATTACGAACTGTTGGTCAACAGGTCTAATGAACAGTGGAAAATTCATACAATGATGTATTTCTGGGTAGTCATTTTTGAACTCAAATATTCGAATATAAGTAGATTTCCACCTTCAGTAAGTTTCTAGTTTGGTGAAGGCAACTTCTGTGGTTATTGCCAAATATATGCTAAAGTGAATCAGATCAAATTCTTTATGAATACTAAGTTGGCTCTGGGACAAAACAAGAATTAAGGTCCCTGTCCCTAAAACTACCTGTATAGTATCTATCTATATCCTTATCAGAATCTGATTAGATTCATTTGTAATGTGGGTACATGTGTATGCACATGCATGTGTGTTCAGTTAGAGGACAAAATTGACTATCAGACATCACTTTCCATCTTGAGACATGGTCTCTGATTGGCTGCTGCATGTATTAGGCCAGCTGGCATGACTCTCTGCCTTGTCTCTGCCCTCCCTTTCTTAACACAGGGAGTATAGATGCCGACTACTGCACCTGACTTTATGTGAGTTCTGGGAATTTGAACTCAGGTCTTCATGCATGTAAAGCAAATGCTTCACCAGTATAAGCCATCTCTCTAGTCCCATGAGTTAAAATTTGAATGTCAAGTGGATGCTTAGTGGAAGCAATTCTGACCTCTACTATTGACATTAACAGTCATCACTGTGACCACTAGTCAGAGGAGAAGTTACATTCCAGAAGCTTAGATGGGGCAGAGGATGGCCTTGTTGGACATCAGTGGGAGGAGAGGCCCTTGGGCCTAAGGGTGGTCGATGTCCCAGTGTAGGGGAATGCCAGGGCGGGAAGAAGGGAGTGGGTGGGTGAATGAGCACCCCCAGAGAGATAGGGGGAGGGAAGATGAGATAGGGCATTTCTGAAGGGGAGACTTGGAAAGGGGAATAGCATTTGAAATGTAAATAAAACATCCAATAAAAAATTAAATGAGGTTTTAAAGAAATTTTATTAGTTCCTTGGGAATTTCATACAATGTATTTTTATCTTCTTTACCAACCCAAACCTGCAACTCTCCCCAGGCCCACCCAACCATTCCACTTCCTTATCCACTATGCACACCTCCCCAACAAGACCAAATATGGCAGTCTACACAAAGTGTGATTTGACATACCAGGAATCACATGCACTTGGAGTGGGTGGGTTGGGGAGCAGAGTTGGGGTAGGGTATAGGGGACTTTCGGAGAGGAAACTAGGAAAGGGGATAGCATTTGAAATGTAAATGAAGAAAATATCTAATTAAAAAATTAACATTTAAAAAAAGAAAGTCTTAATGAAATCCATTATTATATATTGCTAATAAAATCCTTAGATGCAAAAAAAAAAAATTTTTTTTACCATGCTCCATGTTTGAGGTTGAAATTTCATGGTCAACTCACCAACCTTATGCTGGGATTTGGTGACTTGAGCATGCAATTCTCATTTATGCATAACCAGTCTAAGTTTGCATGATCAGATGATCTGCTACTGTGTCTGGGCTTCCTTGTAATTCACTGAAGGTACTTTTAAAGAAGCACCCATGCTTAGTGTTGAAAGCTTTTTAGTGCTGTTTAGAAAACTCAACAGGTCTTAAAGAACTGAACAACACTGCCAAGTCTTGAGTGTTGTCAAACTCTCAACTGCGAGGCATGATCAAATTACCTAATTTCTGGGTTTACCTCATAAATCTTGGAATTTAAAATAACATTCTTCCGTACCCCCCACCCCCGCCAAACAGGAGCAACTCTTTAACAGTTGAAACTTAAATATTTAAAATTTCAAAATTTCTTTTATTCTCTTAGCAAGATTCTGCTAAAAAGCTATGCTTTGTATTCCTGTGTCAGAAATCAACACATCAGGAGTTCATGCTTTTAAAAACAAAATCTGTCCTTTCCTTTCCCTGCTCCTTAACCCGAGGTTACTATTAAAAATTAACACAAACAAAAAATCCCCACAGCTGACATTTTAGTGACAAAGCCTACTTAACAAGATGTTTACAGTCACTCTAAAGGAATACATTCTATTTAATTTTTAATCTAATTAATTTAAAATTAATAAAAAAAATTTTAATAAAATCTCAACTATAATAACCACTCCAAAATTTAAAACTGAGAGCACTAAATATACAATCTATAATGTATAATCTATTTATATCCCTGCCTTTATGGAAATCTCACTTCAAAAACTTAACATGATAGAAGGCTGATATTTTTTATTACATTTATTTTTTTAAAGATTTATTTATTTATTATATGTAAGTACACTGTAGCTGTCCTCAGACACTCCAGAAGAGGGTGTCAGATCTTGTTACGGATGGTTGTGAGCCACCATGTGGTTGCTGGGATTTGAACTCTGGTCCTTCAGAAGAGCAGTCGGGTGCTCTTACCTACTGAGCCATCTCACCAGCCCACATTTATTTACTCATTGAGTGTTTTACTGTATATGCACACATCAGCTAGCATGTGGTTGTCAGAAAACAACTTATGAGAGGTGGTTCTCTCCTTTTTTTTTTCTTCGTTTTTGTTATTTGATATTTTCTTTATTTACATTTCAAATGCTATCCCGAAAGTTCCCCATACCCTCCCCCTGCCCCTGCTCTCCTACCCACCCACTCCCACTTCTTGGCCCTGGCCTTCCCATGTGCTGGGTCATATAAAGTTTGCAAGACCAAGGGCCTCTCTTCCCAATGATGGCCAATTAGGTTCTCTCCTTTCAATATGTAGATCTTAGGGATTAAACATCAGGCATGGTGGCAGAAACCTTTACTCACTCAGGCCCATTAAACGCCCAAGGACTCATATGTGGCTATGGAAACCTCCAGGCATTCCAGACAGCAGCTAGCAGTTGTCTCTTGACAGCCTCCTTATGACAAGGTGAATTAGTCTGCCCTATCTTCACCTTTCTCTATGGTGTCGAAACATGCCAACTTTTCTTCATTTTCATTTGTTGCCTAAATAGCGATAACTGATTTTTAACTTTTCAATGATTGATACTGTAATTAATAACCTGCTTTCTATAGTTTCAAAATGAAGAGTATAAGTGTATTCAAATTGGGAAATCTAAGTCCAATTAGTTTTATAGAAAGGAATCACTATACATAAAATTAATGTATTAAGACAAGAAAATAATTCATAGATAAAATAGGAAAACTTTTATTTTTATTAAGTTTAAAACACAATAAGTTGATCAAAGCTTTTTTATTTTTTCAGCAGAACACTGATCTTTACTCATTCTTTTAAAGTGTTTACAGCATTGGTAATTATACAAATATGTGAGGATAAAGCTATAAATTTGAACAAAGGTATCAGAGTAATTAAGTTTACTTGTATAATTATGATTTTTGCATTTATATAACAGACAGTAAATAAACATACAACTTTTTTATAACTTGTTAACAATATTTTTTCTGCTGGGCGTGGTGGCGCACGCCTTTAATCCCAGTACTCGGGAGGCAGAGGCAGGCGGATTTCTGAGTTCGAGGCCAACCTGGTCTACAGAGTGAGTTCCAGGACAGCCAGGGCTATACAGAGAAACCCTATCTCTTAAAAAAAAAAAAACCAATATCTTTTCTTTTTTATTAATTAGATGTTTTCTTCATTTACATTTCAAACTTTCCAAGTTTCCTCTCCGAAAATCCCTTATCCCCTACCTCCCCCCCCCCCCCCCCCCGCTCCCCAACCCACCCATTCCCACTTTCTGGCCCTGGCATTCCCCTGTACTGAGACATATAAAGTTTGCTAGACCAAGGGCCTCTCCTCCCATTGATGGCCGACTAGGCCATCTTCTGCTACATATGCAAGAGACACGAGCTCTGGGGGTACTGGTTAGTTCATATTGTTGTTCAATATCTTTTCAACAAAGACATGTGACATGTACATAAAATACATCAAGAAAACACTGACCTCTTAAGCGTGTTTACTTATACGAGTTCGCCACGTCACATTCACTATTCTTATGAAGACATATGAGGAAGAAAATGGTTTATGTCTGGAAGTGGTCCATAGTATTCAGAAATACTAAAATTTATTTGGTATCAAAGAACTGAAAAGGCAAAAATATCACTGAATAAAGCTGGATTATTTTACATAAATACATAGAATACACAGATCTCTCATGACATATTATTTATTTCTAAGTCCCTGCCACATTTCTATACCCAAGAAGTGGCTCAGTCAATAAACATTTGTTTAATAATACACTTAATTTCATATTTTTCATTAAGTGTTGAAGAGCTAAAACTCAATACCAGTTTTGATATGGAATATCCCGGTGCCTTTATTGCTAATTTCTCAGTAAAAAGCAGTGAGAGCACATGTGGTGTCAGACTCCATCTACTTCCAGAAGAGCTGTCCTTGCCCAGAGCAGTCTGTATCTGTGGCAGATAGTTCAATCGTCAATAGTAACTGTTTCTTTCAGGAGAATATAGAGCATCGTCTTACGAAGGTTTCTTTAAGCCTGAAGGCAAATCTAGAAAGGTTAATGACTCATCCTAGCTGAGTTGCTCAGCTAGTACTTCAACAGTATCTTTAACTGATATAAAACCAGTTTGTCCAAACACTTTCTTGAACTCACATGCTGAATTCACTGTATTTATACACTTTTTTTTTTTTAAACAAGACCTATGTGCTGTCTTAAATGCTACATTTGGGACTCTGAAGAAACAAAATGCTTCTCTAATATACTTAAGACAATAGAATGTCTTTTGGTTTAAATGACTGAGGCATGATAGTAAGTCAAGGTTATATATGTGAGTAAATATAGATAAAATTTAACATATACATTAAGTATTTTAATGTCCTAAGAGCTTGTTGTATAAGAACATACTTTTATCATCAGTATCTCTGAAAAGAAGATGTTTGATATTGATTACAACAGCATCTAATTGTTGGAGTTGGGGATGTAGCTTAGTGGTAGATACTTGTTAGATTGCCCAATGCAAAAAAACCTCACATTTTGGACAACCCCAAATTCTAGATGAGGTGTTCAATAAACATTTAATATATATGATTTACTGGAAAAAAAAAAAGAAGTTGAACTTGGAAGGTAATTCTATAGATTTTGCTTAAAATTATCTTCTTGTATATCCCCCAACTGCACCAAACAATCCCACTTTTTCTGGAAATGTATAATTATAATATCTTTAAATAGCAAGTTTTTGTCATATTGTTTACCATATCATTCGTCCTTCACAAAGATCTAAACTGCATCTGATCTCTGGTAAAGTAACAAGTCCCAGACACCACCAAAATACAAACACAGCATATAAAATGCTAGTCAAGTCAATGAAAAATTGGTGAGCTAAAACGCAGGCATTTAGTGTTTTATTGGCTTCATACAACAGGCTACCACAGCAATCTATGAAATACAGTCTCATACAAACTTTTTCTGAGACAGCTTTCTTGATGTAGCCCAGAATCTTACATGGTAGCCCAATCTGGTTTAAACTATGCAACAGTCTCCTGAGTAGTGGGATTATAGGCATACACCACCATACTTGGTCTTCTTAAACAGTTAAAAATAACCAATTTTCCAAAGTGTCTTGCACTTCTTAGCACAGATTAGCTCACCCTTTTACCTTTTAGAGTTGACCACATAACAGATCAGTGATAGAGGATCACCTACAGGCCATCTAAAATTCATTTCTCTTAGCTGATTTCCAAGGCAGAGAGAGTAAACAGCCTTCTCCCAGCTTTCTTACTTTTCACAGCTGAGAGTGTAGGATGTTTACAATATCTGTCACTCAGTGCTCTCTAGAGCAGGTTGGCAGTGAGCAGCACAAGCCTCAGGACGCTGTGGAACATCTGGAGATCCCATGACACGTTAGAGCAGGGGCTAGAAAACATAGTACACTTGGAACTAAATCTCAGCTTCTAGGTCTGGAGCAGGTAAGAAGGCTACAGGATGCTTACCTTCTCGCTGTCTGCTCAATTCCTATTTTGCACACGCCAGTACTTTCCTAGGATGTCCTGGTTTGGCCCTAACACCCAGGCATTTCTTTCTATGCTTTCCAAAAGTGATCTGAGGAGTTTCCTTTCTAATTACTACCCTGCTCTCTAACTTCAGGAAAACAAGACCACCTTCTGCTGTCTCAGCTATATGATTTTTGTTCTGTTTCACTCTTGAACAAAACTGAGAACTGTTCAACTACATCTGCAGACATAAGACCATACAAAGGTTTAATCACTGATAGCCAGTTATCTTATTGATGGGTTATGAAGTCAAAAATTAATCCAATAAGCAGAGTAAACATGTTGGTTGGGATATAAATTAATGCATTAAGCTGGTACACTAAATATAGCATAATCTTAGAAAATTTAAAATGTTGTATGTGGAAAGAAATATATAACTGGAGGCATACACATAAATGGAGCCAGTCAATTCCTAAGTTCTTTTCTGACAATGAATGATTCAAACAGTTCCTGGAGTTGAGTTCATTTACTAAATTGATCTAGTGGATACCAAAGAAGAAAGTCATTGCTTATATAAAACATCACAAAACAAGCCTACATGATGAGACTACCACCTGTGAACCAGAGTGGCATAGAACTCAGTAATCAACGCAAATCACTCATTCATGCATTAGATAAACATTTGTATGTACTTGCCACATACCAGCAGTGATGTAAAGTGCTAGGTAAGGAGAAATGAATACTACCAATCTTAATCCTCAAAACACAACCTAATCTGCAGGATAGATGCATCAATCGTAGTGTATGAGGTACTGCAGTAGTGGGTCAAGACACAGCCCTAAAATAAATGGTACTTGAGACTAGTGATATTAAGTCAAGTTGTTAGATGAAGATGTGTTACGTGGACTTCAGAAGGCTGCATACTATTTCACAACAGTCATAAGATGGACAAATAAGTTTATGCTGAGACATTCCAAAATTCAGTAGTTAGATAAGGGGTCAGAAATGAGGCTAGTGAGACAGATGCTAGGGAAGAAAGATGGGAGCCATAAATACCAGGCTATATAAGTGGAGAAATGGCATAGTATATATTTTAGTACTAAAGCTAAAAAGAATATAAGGACACACAAAGAAAAAAGCAGAGATGGGGAAATTGAGTAATTCCTTACTCAGGATTTAGTGGTAAGGCTCTCCAAGGAGAAGCAACTGATGAAAAAAGCCAAATATCAATGCTGACATCCCCCAGAATCTTTCTGGACCAGAAGGCTCACAAACCCAGCTTGCTTCATATTGGACTTCTGTTGTACTTGAAGGAATGGCATTGCAAAGAATTTAAAGAAGCCCATTCTTATTCAACTGTTTCTAAATTCTGACCACCCATCTAGCTAGTCTCATACTGTCTCAAATCTCAAATCTAGCATCTCTCTTCCAAAGCAGCCTCCACTGATCTCTGGGCCCTGTCACCCCATAGGAACTACCTATTCTGTCCTTTCTCCATCATTATGTCTTGAATGTTTATCTATAACCAACTCATAGTTCATTATTGTTAGTATTGCAATTTCCTATCTCTCTATGAAACCAAGTTTCCTGGGAAGTTTAGTTTAGTTTTACTCTATTTCATTCTATTTGATGAATATCCACAACATGGATCCAGGACTTATTGGGTATAAACAATAGGTAAAGAATAAATATATGAATGATACTATCTAATATCTGGTAATTTAATCACTTCAAGAATATAAATTTCTTAAAACAAATAAAACACGAAGAAAAGGAGCAGCAGTTTCAGAAACAGTCTTTGTAATTGCCCAGTAATTCAAAGTACAGCTACTGTACTTTTCTATGGCATTCATGGCTGGGAGAACTGATCACATTAGTCAATCTTTTCTTAAGTGACAGCAAGACCTTATGGAAAGTTAACCCTCCCTGAGAACCACCTGCTTTTTAAATTTTATTTCTCTGATGGATTCCAAATAAAGAAAAGTTGGGGTGAAAAATAACTTCAGAGACATCCATGTAAACAGTTTAAAAATGGACAGGAATGAAAGGAAACTGCCTTAATCACAATCATTTAAGGATTTAAACTGTCAGTCTGTAAAAACTAAACAAAATCTTGAACATAACTTTAGTTCTTGTCTTTAAGTTTCACCAAAGCTTCCCGGAAATGAAAACTTGGCCATTTTCAGTTCTAAAAAAAAAAAGCCCCCGAAGTGTGTATCTGAGCCCAGTGGCAGTTGGTAAGGCTCTGTATGCAAATCACCTCACCACATTTTCCTCCACCCCTCCCCTGTGCTAACAACTAGATTGAGGTTTTTAAGCTATAAACCTGGCATACTGTCTCCCTCCATAAAAAGATTTTTTTTTTAGCCATTATCTGATTTTTAAAATTCTTAGTAGAACACACTACATCTAATATTTCAAGACATATACTAGTCTTTCCTAATACTCATTTAAAAAACCCCAAATGTAGCAGAATTAAAGTAATTATAAACAATACACAGAGACAAACATGGCTAACATTTTGAAGCTTGATTTATCTTGTATTCCAGGACTTAGCCGTGGGCATTTCTATAATCCCCGAAGAACCCTCATCTAGGCAGGTAGCGGCACCCTTGCATCAGATACCTCCTATTTTCCGACTACCTCCGGTTACTTCACCTTCTGCCCTCTCCTTTGCATATACTTCACTTAGGCTAAATTGCCTCTAACTGTTCATGTCACTTTCATCTTGCCCATCCATGTAGAAGAGCACGTGGGCTGGCAGCATGGTTTAAGGCATACAAAAGTGCTTGCTGCCAAACCTGAAAACCTGGGTATAACTCCCAACCAAAATGGAAGGAGAGAACCAACTCTACTAAGCTGTGCTCTGGTCTCCTCATGTGTGGCTTGGCGTACACACGAGGCATGCCTACTACATACATTTTATTTTCTAAGAGGAGGGGATCATTAGCCTCTTGTTATAACCCCCAAATCCAAATATCTACAATGTAATAAATGAATCTGTGAGGAACAATGAATTACATGGGAATTTTTAAGGAACAACTATGAAGAAATCATAACAAAACCTACCTAACTTTCATGTGTCCCAACTTCAACTTTCTTATTCTATTGTGTTGCCTTTCCTTGGATGCTAACTGCAGTTTCAGCACCTCACTGCAGTGTTACAATATGTGCATAACCAGCAGTATGTTCTTGTGGAGTCAGTAAAACACTATCCTCACAAAATGCAGAGCTTTATGTCACTCAAGAGTTCCCTACCTTAATAAAATTATCCTTTGTTCAAAAAAAAAAAAAGTCCAGTTTTATTAACTCCTCATGTTCATCTCAAAGAAAAAGTTCCCTTCTCCCAGCCAGAACTGCTTGATGGGATTTTCCGTCTAGATTCTTGGTATAACTGAAATCATACTGTTTAAACCAAGATTTAGCAAATTCTGTAGTGTACGGAATAGACAATCTTCTGGGAAGCTGTGAACAGATTAAAGTCAGGAAGCCACTACCCTCATGTAATATATCTGATTCCATTTTCCTTAAACGTTGAGTTCTTCATTCCCACCACCTTCTCTTCTATGCTTAACTGTTTTACTTAAGCTATTGTTCTTAGAAGAAGAAAAAAACACATGAATTTATAATTGATTCTTATATTTAAAAAAATTACTATTGGTGTTTTAAGTGTGGGAAATCTCAAGTTAAAAACAAACACATACAAAAAATAATCAAACATTATGAAACCCTAAAGGTTTGAATGACGATCTATATTTTTTTTCAATGATGAAAATGGAAAATGTTCAAATAAAATTGTCACAGCCAATTTTAATCCTCTCTCCACATGAACTGTAAACACAGATCACTTTGACACTGTTAGTCACAATAAACAAGTGTGGATTTTATGTTTAAAAGTTAGCTAGTTCTGGCTATGGCTATAGGGACTGGAGGGAATGGCAGTAACCAAACATAAGGTATTTTGATCAGTGTTGCCAAATTGGAACACTTATTAGACAACTGTAAAAGTTAATCACTGTTTTTTAATTTAATTGGAAAATTGTAGTTCTATTAATGTTTTAGTTAAATCTTGTGCATTTATTATAGTTGCTACTGGAACAACTCTAGAAAGAACTGTTGCTCTGATAGAACAGCAAATGGGTAATGGCATGACTTAGGATGCTGAAACTATTCTGTCTCTTCAGTGAAGGCTTCAGTATAACAGTAGCTTGGATAAATACTAGCTATTTTGTTTCAAGTCTACAACCCAACAACCAAGTATGTGCAGGTGCTTTGGAAACAGGTATCTGGAAAGCACAGGAAGTGAATGCTGGAATATGACCAGAGAAAGGACAGAGGAGGGGCTGAGTACCAAAGAAGGTTTTTAGCCTTGTTGTCAGTACTAATGTGTAAAAGGAGAATCTATTCCTGCAACATTTATACAAGTATAAAAATTACATCAGTGCTCTGTGACTGAAATTCTCTCATCATTCACCATTCATCTGAAATTGTAACTTCACCAGAAATGGAATAAAACTGCTAAACTTGACTTTGAGTCCCTCAGGTGTTATAAAATGATTAAATAACATAGTGACAACCTATGATGCCTCAGGCATGTTCTCTTAGAGTCCCTATCCTTAAAAGCACTTCCTGTGATACTATTATACAGACATTCTAAATTTACCACACAACAATGTCTTCATTCTTTTGGCCTAATCCCTCCTGTAGGAAGAGAACAGATCTTTCTCTTAAGTCAAATGTAAAGTCTAAGTGTTGGTTGCTACTTCTAGCAACCATAGCAAAGCTAAATAGTCACAGAAAAAGGAGGCCCTTTATGACATCCTAATGGATTAAATGATTCTTTCTCAAAAAGTAGTCTAGAGAAAATAAAAAAGACAAAGTACCAGCAGGTGTCACTAGAACCCAAAGCACCCCTGCTTCCCTGCACTACAGGGCAGAGCTGGAGTTCCACATTGAGGAGCACGCTCAAGCACAGTTTGCAGTGCTGGTGGCTGACACTGCCACACCGTGGCTGCCTAATCTAACCAGGAAAGAATATGCAAACTTCAGTTTAAAAATACTGCAGAGTAAACAGGGAGTAGATGCTATAAATGATTAAACCTTTTTTGGAGGTCAAGAACTGTTCAACGTGTACGCTCAGTTTTGTCTTTTAGTAGGCAAGCCTGAGAGGTCGCACTATGGTGATGCTTCTTGGAGACAGATTCAAAGTGAAGGAGCCCAAGTGATCATTCAGTACTAATTTAATTACTGTTACATTAACAATGATCTTAAACTGATTATAACAAATTAAAGAAGCATATTATAATCACTTAGTGAATATTATAAAAATGCCAGGAAACACAGCATTAAAAAAGGCAACAGAATTAAAATGCTATGCTAAAAGTTATCTAAGATTTAAAAGGGGGACAGAGCTGGAAAGAGGGCTCAGGGAAGTACTTCTTGTGCAATCCTAATGACCTCAGTTTAATCCCTGGATCCCATGGAAAGATGAAAGGAGCGAGAACCCACACCATAAAGTGTCACACACAAGGTGTAGCAGGCATGCCCACCCCCTACCCGCCCAGCAAGAGTAATAATAATTACATAAAGAGCAGAAAAAGAAAGGCTAAAGAAATGGAAACAAATACCAAAGTCACAGACCTAAACTCAACAACACTACTACTTAGAGCAAGTCTAACCCAAAAGTATGGATGTGACTTTATTAAGCTAGACTCACCTATATGTTTCCTCTGATTCATGGCTGCTATATTTCCGTTTGTTTAAGCTTTAATCTACTCAGCTTCTTTTTCCATTATAGCCAGTTAGTTCTTATCAACTTGTGAATGACAAAACAACTATTACTGCACTGTACTGGCTTTTGAATTTTAAAGTCATAGTGAGTAACAATCAAATCTTATTTGCTGCATTATATTGTACAATCGTCTACATCAGTAGCCATTGTGTATACCTCTCAGGAATTCATGCAATATCTTTATAAACTGCTATCAATCAATATTAAAACAGGTCATTGTCAAGTCAAGAATGCTTGCTGCTAGAGCTATATGAAGTCAAATAACAAAATGCAAAGATCACAAGGTTTTTGTGGTGACCAAAACCTAGATCAATAAACATTTTGAATTAGCATTTTATAGCTAATATTTACACACACACACACACACACACACACACTCCTGGCATGGCTCACAAATCTGTTATGCTTAAGCAACCAAACAAAAATAACAAAAAAAAAACCCCTCTACTTTTGACACATTAATATTTTTAAGATAACTTATCAGAATAGCAAAGTGATAGAAAAATCTACATAATATTAATCAGAATAAAAGCCATTTCAAGAGTAATTTAGCATAATATCTTGTATCAGTCAATATAATACATTCACTTAAGTTGTTTATATGATGCTTACTTATGACACTGCTTAAATATACTCTTACTTTCAATATAATACAATTTCAGGGCTATAAAAATGGACCAGTACTGAAAGGACATAGGCAAAAACCTAAAACATTTATGTTTGAACAGTAGTGTGGTTGGTAAAGCATGCTTTCTTCGTGGACTTTTTCTTATTACTTTCTCAAGGTTTCAGTAACTTTTTATGACAAAGAAGGACTGAGATCTCACAGCCTCATGATGCTGAGTTCTATGATAAGTATTCTTTTTTAAGAGATAAACATAAGGTGTTTTCTGCTACCCAGTAAGCAGTTGCTTTAAGAGCAGCAGCAGCAATGCAAATATTTCTCAGGTAACCTACTATATTTGGTGAAAACAGAGCAGAGGCCACCTTGCATTTTAGCAAATCTGACAGTGATCTTTCAGCACAGCACCAAGGGCAGTAGGCTAGGGCAGGATTTTTGTGGCTATTGTATATTAACATGACACAGTGTTTTCTTCTGATGAAAAACAGAACTTAGGGGAGCTAAGGGAAGAGAAATGTGTTAAGCTTATACAATAAACCAGCACTGGAATACTTTGGACACTGTCTTAGTGAGGAATGTTTTTCTCATCATATGGACACACATTAGATCTACCAGTTTACCTTTTTCATTACATTAAAGGTAGAAACTTATTTCTACTAGAAAAAAATAACTTATGAGGAAAAGCACTGTGGCAAAGGAACATCTTTTCATCTAAGCATCAAAACTTCTAACTCAGATCATTATTTTTCCTTTTCATTACAAACACCACACACACACACACACACACACACACACACACCATTGGTAAAAGCTGTAACACTGTCACTGAAAATTTATGAGGACAGTAAGCTTCCTTTTTAACCCATCGGAAGATGGAGAAGCTCAAATACATACACAAAACCCTGACTGGCTCCAAATCTAATTGCTTAAGCCCAGTGTTGAAGTGTCCTTGGGTGGCTGGAGACAGCTGAGAGGCTGAAAGAATGAACTTACAAATATGCAAGCTATGTGTCCCTGCCTCTTTTCCCACAGGGAAGGAAAAATAAAGCAACACTAATTACATTTTCATGAATGAGCAGTTACCTTAAAATTAGGCCAAAGACAGGAAAATTAAAACCAAATTGGTCAATTCTTTAACTGGTTGATATTAGAGGTACAGGGGAGAAAGAAGACTTCCAAACTGCCACGAAACTTCAGATTCCTCCAGAATTCACTACACTTGGTTTGTTATCCTAGCTTTCTTTACTCTGATACAAGGCTGACACACTTCAGTAAGAATTGCTTGTGAAAAACCCTAGTACATGGTCCTTTATGTTCATTATATTTCCTCTGTAAAGACATATTAACTAGTAAGTACAGATATTATCTTCCTGTGCTGAGATATAATATAAACTGTCCAGAGACTGAGTTTGGATCTTGGCTAATTTACTGTTTATGTCACATTGGGAAACAATAAGCATAGCAGATACTCAGCTTTAAAAAAAAAAAGACATTATAATCAACTTTCATTACGACATACCTCAAGTTTCAAAATATAAAAGGTGCCAATATATATGGCATTGTTCTAAGTACTAGAGATCTGAGTTGCTAGCATTATGATATGTATACAGAGACAAATATAATGATTAAATATATAATTTTACAGTGAAGATAAGTAATGTCAAGGTATCAGTTGAGAAATTCTATTTTAGATGTATGAGGTCATGTAAGTCCATTCTTACTAAAGTGATAATTGATCAGGAAAATAAATGAAGCAAATGTTTATTTGGCATTCTGACTTATCATATAATTATATACAGACATTTCCACATCTCTGTGTGATATACATACATGTGTTATTAATAAGAAATTGAAAGATGCCCAGAAGCAAACAACTATCAAGAAACTGAGGAAGAAGGACAGCAGATAGCGTGGTTAAGAAAAAGAAACATTTATTTTTCCTTTGGGCAACCGGGTCACACACAGACCTTCTAAATCTGAGCAAAAATATTCTAGCCTAGCTAGCATCTCTAGAAGATGACAGGAGAGGTGGGCACCTAGAACCAGGTTCCTGCAAGCAGAAATCTCCAAGGGACTATCTATTCCTTTTTTCCAGTTTTTTAAAAGGGTTACAGGATTTTTAGACTAAGGAATAAGCTGCACTGGAGAAGGGAGAATGGATTGCGGTAGTTAAATAGGGATCCTGGGTCAATTACCTTGTGGTTTTTCACCTATAGCCGCTTTGAGACCCGTGAACAGGACTGATTAAGTCAGAAGTCAGCTCAGGTATAGTGTACACCAAAGCAAAGAACTTCAGAAGCTCACTAATATGAACCCTCTGAGGCAACAGTAGACAAAATGGGTATTGCATAAGCAATTCTCTGAAAACTCTCTAAAGAGCATCAGACTTGGGCAATGTAGTAAAAGATTGACTCATTGCTCTATTGGGATTTTCCCCTTAGTAAAAGGATTAAAATTTTTATATGGCAGTTCTAAGTTCAAGGACATTTACTTCACATGACACTGCCACTTTTAGAACACACAGACCAGAAAGTGAGAGCTATCTCTAGTATTCACCTGAATTACTGGCATGGGACATCTATTAATATTACTATTCAATGCTTTCAAAAGCAAGCTGATCCAAATACCAGTTTCTTGGGCTTTCTTTTCCAGTTCTACCAGTTTCCCAATCTGTCTAGATTTGGACATTTCAGACTCAGCAACTTGAAGAGCCCCCACTTCAGCACACACAATTTCTAAGCTCTGGTCTATGCAGCACCTATTCAGCAACTGTGTCTCACTCACTCCTTCTGCAGACCTCATAGTTTCTGTCAGTAATGGATAAGGGATGGCAGGGACAGCTCTGGCCTTGTTCACAGCTGGACCACCAACCGTTATCAGAGTCCTGCTTAGAGTAACAGGTGGACAAGTATTTTAAAAATGAGTGAACACACATCTGAAATCCTGCCTTAGAGCAGCCATTCTTTAATTTTTTTAAAGTTATAAGAGAAGATAGGAGGACATTTATATAATTTGGATGTTTTTATTTCCTCCTTTTGAATATGATTAGCGGATATACAAACAGAGGAAATGTGTTGTGCAATGCATAAGTCGCTCAAGATATCCTCGTGGAGAAGTTTAATTAGAATCCTAACACATGGAAAGCCCTAAGTGCTTCACACATATACCCTAAAGGGAAGGATACTAACAGAAACTAAAGAGATAAAATCCAGCCCAACAGTTCCTGTGTAATATGGCAATTTACATTAAGAGGACAAGTTAAACTTGAGAATAAAGGTTTTCTCAATTGGACATATACCTTAAAAAGCAAAATTATGTTAGGTGTATGACTTGGGGTTCACACGAAATGGAACAGATTAGCACAATGAACCAAATTAATGTCACGATTAGGCCATCTATCTAAGGAATTCCTTATGTAGTATAGGTGACACAGCTCTTGTGAAGCTTAAGAAGAATAATTTTAAGTATCTATCAAATTGAGATAAAGAAAGGACAGGAAAGGACCAACTAGGGCAACAGAGCAAGTGAAAAAAGGTGTTTTCATTGCCATTAAGGCCAAGCTGAGAAATACTGACTGAAAAAGGCAACATTAAGAGAGAATGATACTATCCTTAGAAACCAACCAAGTATTTATAAAACTTTTTTTGGCGCTGTTCTGGTGCTGTGGGGATAGAGAAGTAACAAGCACAGTCCCCATATTTTAAAGGCACAATTCAGTCAAAGACTAGCAATTACAGTCCCATGCCCAAACATCAGAGGCCTCAATGCACTCAACAGGCACAGCACAAGTGTGGTCTATAGTCACAGCCTCAACTTACCAAAATGCTTCTCTTAGTTTTAAACGGCATATGATTCACTGATGTGGAAAGTTAAATTATGGGAATTAATTCCTTTATAAAAGCACCCTCTCTACAAGCTAAAGTGCACAATCTGTAAGTTTTGAGAAAAGAGAGTACTATGAATAATGGGTCAGAGGTAAAAGGTATTCTAGATCTCTGTGGGCTCTGAGTACTTGAAGTTCATAGGCCAACCAATGACTCTGGAGAGGTAAGACAGGATCACAGATAAAACAGATTATCTGTCATAAAAAAATCCTATTATAGTTAATAGCTATGGAATCTTACATTGAGTTCTCTTCTTAAGTGATGTTTCCAGTTTAGAATATTCTTTTTTGATGTATTTATTAGGGTGTATCCAACTCCTAATGAAACATGCCACATAATGAATATATGCCCACCCCAAATTTTGTGACCTTTTAGCCAGTCCTCAGTGAAGCGGAGTGTCTTTCATAGCCAAATTTATGCCTTTCTGAATCTCTGCCTCTCCTCCTCTTTACCCCTTTAGCTGTAACCTGCCTAACTTCCTATGTTACTGACAAGGGTTACTGGCTAGTGGAGACCTACATTGTTCTTAGGTTTAAAATCTGAGGGAAAGGATTCACTTTGTTCAATTCAGAGGTCCCCGTGTACTACTAACCAACTCTCTATCTCTAGTATTAGCTCTAAGAAACTTGGATCAGTAGCTGCCTTGGAGAACTTGTGTGGCTGGGGTCAAACAGGAGTATCTTTTCCTTTAGTTCCTGGAAATTTAGTTCTTGATATAAAGCTATTTGTGTATAAAGCTTAAAACTACCAGTTCTTATGGTGCAAATGTGAAAGAAAATAACTCCACTGTTCATAGCCTAGTTGAAGACATTCTAAGGCCCCTGTTGTTGATAAAATCACCTCCCTAAAAGACAGCTACTTTCTCACTAACTCTCCTTAAGCAAACCATTTGAAATCAATATAGAGGCTACTGCAGCTTTCTTACCTGCCTCCCTTCACTGACATGATAAAATGGAAAAATATTACACAAAGTTTAATAAAGTAAGCAAATGCTCCCAAGTCCATAGATGCCTTCACTCTAAGTGCCCATCCTGTTAGGGGGAGGAAAAAAAAAAAAAGAAAGAAAACTTCCTTAGATCCATTCAAATATAAAAACACTCATTACTATATTGAATTTTATAAAATCCCATTGTTAAACACTTCCTGTCCAACTCTTGCCAAATGGGAGGATTACTGCTGGCATTACACAAGGCATTATGTGACCTCCTCCCTCTCCCTGATAAATGTCAGGGTTACACTCTGGCACACATACAGCACTATTTTCTACAGAGGATGCAGCTTTCCAGAGATGTGAAGGATCTGAAATGAAAACACTGGCCTTCATCAGCCCACTTCCTCTATTGGAAGGGAGTCTCCCAAATAGTAGCCTAAAGGAAATACTGAAATGAAGTCACCACTATTTAGTAATGTAAGAGTGGCTTGATGATGTGATTATCTCATAGCAGTGACTCAGGTACAGCAGTTAGAGCTAGAAATAGAGTGTCTGTGATACTTATTGTAATACCCAGGGCCTTGAACATTCTAGACACTGAGATTTTAACTAATATTATTTTATATGAGCATCTGCATAGGTGCACAAACAGAAGGATTTTTACCAAGTATTAGTTTAAAAATATATGAATGGTTGGAAACATAATAATGACAAGAAAAATAGAGCTATTTGCTAGAGTTGAAAATGTTAATAAAAAGGTACAAAGTTGTGTACAAAAAAAGGAGCATAATTTTCTAACAAGTAAGACAATTGGAATTTAATAATACACTCTGGCAGCCATTTGTTTTAGTCAGCATGCTAGTATTCTGTGCTATCCAGTACCAGGGATAGTCTGAAATGTCTACATGTTAGAAGAACAAATTGTATACCTACATAAATACTACTTCTGAAGCAGTCCTTGAATATACTGTATTACATATCTGAGATCTGTAAAGTATAGGGAGTCTTATTAATTCAGAAATGGCTAAGATAGGCATCATACACGTTAAGCAGTGATTCCAAGTCGCCCGTGTGTCCACAGATATTCTCACTACAGAGTACAGGAGAGCCTCACAGGCTTTAATTTTAACATACCCTTAAAAATATAAGAGTAAACTACAGAAAGCCTGCATGGTATCCCTTCTGACATAATGAGTGTTTCACTCATTATCAATATTTCTCTTGTCATTCATTGAGATTAGTTCCCCATCAAAAGATATGTCAAGTGAAAAGATTGTGAAGGTGTTCATATACTGCCATAGTTCTGAAAGCAGATTTTTGACTGTCAACTTGATGAAATTTAAAAAGAGCCATGGAAACAAACCTCTATGCATTTCTTTTTTGGTTTTTTGTTTTGTTTTGTTTTGTTTCTTTCAGCCCTCAGAACAGATAGGAAAATGAGAAGTTACTTCATAGTGACACCCAGGTAATCGGTTTACCCTTTTAAGAAGTAGAGAAAAGTGGTCACCTCAAAGAAATATTTAAGGAAGACTAAATGGTTTGGATTTAGGGCTTGGATTAGATAGAACTGTTATAAGCCACATTTGTCAACCATGCCCAAGGTCCAAGTTTCAATTCTCAGAGAATTGAAGTACTAAAGAGAGAAGTTTAAATCCCATGCAATAAACAATAGATCGGAATGCTACAAACCTACACAAGAAACTCCAAGACAAGGATGCAACAGAGAAACATCTTGGAGGAAAAAACTAAGTCTCACTCATGTTTTTTACTCAACAGTATATGCAGGTGTGTTCTGTACCAGGTGAAGTTCCTATATAATTTGATAGATCAAGATTCTGTTTCAAAAAAACTTTAGAAAACTGAATGGCTTCCCCCTAGAATTTTTCAGCAGGATTGAAGAGAAGTCATGGTATAGAAAAATGACATCCCATGTGCCTTGCCCAAAGGACCTCTCCTCTACAGGTCCAGTTTGACCCAGAGTCAGAGTCTCTGGAGAACTTGGCTATTATGACTTAGAAGAAGCCTGGTGCTAAAGACACCAAGGCAAGCAGGAGACAGTGGCAGATTTAGAAGGGCCTTACTGAACAGAATATATAATTTCATTCAACAGCTAAAGCTCATTAACTGTGCTGGCATGAATGATTCTTTAAAACTACAAAAAGAAAGGAAAACAGATAGCAGCCTATTTAGAGATGCAGCAAGAGTCTGGTTTCTGTCCCTATTTTGAAGAGACATAAAACAAGTCTGCATAATAAGTTTAACCTGTAATTCAACTCTCTTTCAAAGTGCAGCTTACCATTGCGATTATGTTTGGAGAGCTATTTTTGCACTTTCAAACTTCCCAACTATCCTACTTATTTTCTCACCATACTGCCTCCAGACACCCTCTTAGCTGCAGCGGACCAGCCAATCCAGGCTATCTCTGAGGGCATGCACCCACCTCACACTCCAACATTTCTCTCCACACTTCCTTGAATTTCATTTTCTCCACTTGTTGAGAGTATTCTTCATATGCCTCCACAGCCCTTTCACCTCAAATGGGTTGGTCTTTATTGTGTGAGCCTAAGGAATTTACATTCTCTCCCACTTGTTTAGAAGCTCTATGTAACCCAACCTGCCTTAGTTTCCTTATTTGTAAAGATAAGATGCCACTTATGTCACAATGTGACTGTGACAGTTCAGCTGTGACAGATACAATAGAGCACTCTGAAAAGTGCTTGGCAAATGACATCTACAATTTTACCAATGGCACCAATACTAAAGGCACCAAGCAGCAACATATTTTTCTCATAATCATTTAAATGCCACCGCAGGGAAACTGCTGAAAAGCAGGCAGTGGCACCCAGGGAAAGGAAAGGTTTACGTAAGTGTCGTTCCTTGCCTTTCTTTCTCTCCTTTCCTCTCTGTCTACACTCTTCTGCCCATCAACCAAAAGAGTGAGTGTGTCCATACTTGCTCTAGTAAATGAACACTGAAAAGTTCATGAACATAGTCCTTTTCCTTTCTGTACAGACTTCCTCAAGGATGCTCTCCTGCCTACTTTTAAATCACATGGTGTGACCAATTCTTGGCTTTTATTTCCCCTTCATTATTTAAAACTCTTTTGTTCTTTAATAGCCCAATCAGAGTAAAGGAATGTAAAACAAATTATTCTAGCCTAGCTTATTTGCATATTATATTGGGGTTGGAAAAATGCCCTGCTTAGTGACATTTTATTGTTTGTTGCTCCTCGCCTTATCATGGAATTCTTGCAGGACCTTTCCTGGGAAGGCTGTTTGGTCTCGGGTCAGATTCAGGCGATGTTGCTCACTGGCCCACCTAACATTGCATATCTCCACCTATTAGTTCTACAGGGAGCAAAGAATTTTTTTTCCCTTTATGTATATCCTCACTAGCCTTCCTATAAGTGAGGCATCTATTAAAACCAGCTAATAGTCATTATCTTTTTTTAAAAAAAAAATCACATTCTGGAAGAATCAAATTCTATGTATAAGGTTGTATTATTAAACTAAATTCAAAATCCAAAGTATGTTTCATAAAAACAAATACTAATCTAATGTCGATTAGTGTTCTTTAAAGTAGCCACTATTTTCTGTAAGGGTTACCTGGCTGTTGCTTGGCCTCTCTGGGGCTGCCTTACTCACTGTAACTTTCTAGCTTTTTACTGAGAGAACTTCTGATCACTTACTTGTGATTCCTGACAAAAGAGGCTACAGCATGAACTAAAGGGAATAAAGGAATCCTTCCCTAAGGAAATCCCATTTAGAACCAAAAAACAAAGTATGAGTGTGCATGCATGTATATGTGTGCAAGTATGCAAAGACATTATGTGTCTGCATGTAGACATGGGTGGAAAGAGAACATTTATTTGTGTAGAGGAAGGAACAAGAGGAAGAACACAATGGACTAGAACAATGGAGCAGGGGCTTAAAAAAAACACCAAATCCAAAATTTATATATTATGATCAGCCTTGCAAGAAATCTGGATGTAACAACTTATGATACAGTATCACACTATTTTCTGTTCTCTAGCAATAAAGATTCTGATATTACCCATAAATGAAAGGGAAATGGACATTCTTTATTAATCTCTCTAATCATGCCTATTAAATAGACAGTAAGTTCATATTTAGTATTTGTGCTGAAGTCTACTTTAATTTTCATTTTCCATCAAAAAACTTTCATTCTAATGCGTACTGCATCATTAAGTTGATATAACAATTAAATCTAAAGATTAGAAAGGCAGATTAAGTATCACTTGGCAAAACCAACTTGCTCACCACAGTCACAACCCCTGATTTTAAGTATATATTAGTGAAAGATTACCTGTTATGAAAAACCACCAAGGAAGTCTATTAAAGAATATTTAATTGATCAACTCCCATTTGCAAGACTAGCAGTCAGTGCATTAAGAGATGTCAGTCTTAAAGGCAATCAACTTTATCCAATGAGCCATTTCGTTAGCTGCTCCACATTTAGTGGACTTATAAAAGCAAAAAAGTACTACCAACAAAAAACTCTTATTTACTGAATTTCTGGCATTAAGAGGATTAAAAATGGAGAAGAAAAATAACAATCATAAAACCCTCAATTTCAAATGGTTCAGTCCTATATTTGCTTAGTCATGCATATAATATAAACTAACAAGCCTAGTTCCCAGCTATTTAGAATATCCAGTACTTATTCTGTATTTCTTAGAGTCATGTAAAGAAAATTTTCAGTTCCTTTAGCAAGTCTCTTAAGATAGTTCACTATCAATTATCTTTAAGATTTCATTAAATCACTTCAAAAGTTAAAAGAAATGTCATATTAACTCTCCCAATAGATTAAAAACAACTAGCAACTTCAAATTAGTGTTAATAAACCATCAAAAGCTGGTGATACTTAGAAAAGACTTATTTCTTGATGGTAACATTTAGGTAATACCTTTGCAAAAGAAAACAACACAATCTAATACCAAAGCAGGCAGAGATGGTGTTCACAGGTCTAGATAAGAAATCTGTTTGCTAGCCATCACAACCCTCCCAGCTTGCAGCTGTCTTCAGCAAAGGACTTACACATGTATGCTATTTATGAAGACATCACCAGAAACTTAAGTGCAAGTTCAAGCTAGAGTTCTAGGGTAAGGAAAAATGTAAGTATCATTTAAATCAATCACCAATGTCACTTTCAGATCTTATATCCCTCCTTCAGGAATCTCCCTCCATAGGCTGTCATAATTTCTATTTTGGGCAATTAAAAATAAAAAAACTATATTTACACTAATAAAGGTTATTTAGGTATGCTGCTCACTTTTAACATTATTTGCTTTGAAGAAATGAACACTTTAGTTCATTTCTCCAGCACCAAGGATGTGTTTTATTTTCAGTAACTGACCTGCTGCAGGCCACTTGAAGACTCTGGGCATGCACTTAGTTTAAGAACCCTTACTTAAAGAACCCTTGCCCAGCAAGCACAAGGCCCAACATGAAAGGAAAAGGGGAAGGAAGAAAAGGATCATTGTTTTATGTTGTGGTTCATGTAAGGTGCTTTATTATGTAGATATGGATGTGATTTTTAAATTAAAGAAAATATATGTAAAAATAATGAGTAATAGTTGATTTCTATAAAATGATAATCTTAAGTACACAATACTTTGACAATTTTATAATGTAATACTGCTGTTTTAGACTGAAGTTCATTTTTATAAAATGGGGGTAAAAAAAATCCAGATCGTATTTCAGTAATAAATAGCACATTGTTGATATTTTAAAACAGTATTTTAGATTATTACTGTGGAAATGAGGAGCACAAAACATAACAGGTATTAATTTCAAAACTAACCAAAATAGTTAATAGAGGTTTACATCTAAGAATGAAGCAAATTTTACAAGTTAAAAAAATTCCAGTAAGTATGTATGTAAAGGAAATAACCAAAGAGTAGTAGACAGTAAAAAATTTAGAAGTCAACGAACCAAAGAAAGAAATGTGAGACAACACAGGGGTAAATATAAAGAAAGTGAAGGACAAATAATTTCTTGCTGGGAAATACTGCTAGTTTCCCTGGGGCACAGCTGGGTTACTTACTAAATGTTTTCAGTTTACCTATTAAAGCAATGTTGCTCAGTTTCAGACCCTGGGGCTTCTCTATCTAGCCTTCTGTGTTTCAGTGTTAGTCAACTAACTCCTCATGCCTGGCATGACTAATTGAGTTTTCTCACTTGATGTCTTTATGTATGAGGAAAACTTACTTCTATTCACCTATCTTTCCAGCTATCAGCATGGCCAGCACATATGGAATAGAATATTCTTTCAGTGTGAACTCCTATTAGTAAGACTAATGATATTAATTGGGAGAACAGAAGCTGTAGTTTCTACAGTAATGAAACTGCTGTTTCAAAAAGTATGTTTTTACAAGATAAAGATGCTGTCTATTTCTCTTTTTAAGGTGTCTCATTCCTATAATTTAACTAAATGAACCAAGCCATAAGAAAAATACAGACTAACAAAAAAAGGCAAATTAGAAACTATGTCCTTCAGGGATCTGTATTGGACTTCCCATTCTGAAATTGTCTTCATAAAGAATGGAATTTGGTGTACTATTTTAAAAGGAGATGAGTTACTTTATCAGTTTAGTTAAAAGGTAAATCTCCACCAAGACTTTATAGTAGATCAAGCAAAAGAAAGCAAATATACTTTTCAAGTTACCTGAGGCAATGTTTTAGATACTTTATTAAGGTAAAAATCATTATTTCATGAACTACTAAACCAAGAAGGGGTAGGTGGCTTAATTCAAGCACTATGAAACATGAATTACTTCTCTACTTTGGATTTTACTTCTTCTCTTTTCAAATAATTTAGTTACATTAACAGAATTTTGTGTGTGTGTGTGAATTGACCTAAAAAAATACCTACTCTGAGATTTGATAAATAATAGTGGATTAAAGAGCCTACTTTTTAAAATAATTTTTGAAGCACTGTCCTATTTGTTTAAAAAACAGTAATACTATATTTCTTTGCTTAGCTTAAAAATACTGTTATATTTTTGAGTACATATATTGCATATTCTATGCACAGGAAGAACACTTCTGTGTTTTTGAAGTTGTTTATCTTTTCCACCCAAGCTTTGTAAAAATAAATCAAAGAGAAAGCAAGGTATTGGTTTCAGCCAACAAGATAATTACTCCTTGAAGTTGGAGGCAGTAGGCAGCTGCAAACATCCGACTGAAAGCCCATTTGTGGCTTCACAGCTTCCAGTCGAGGATGTTTACAGTCGCTCACTGTCAACATTGATATGCCTTCTTCAGCAATCTGTCTTACTGACCTGAGAAGTGCTTGGCAGGAGTTTCTGAAATGTACAGGCAACATTCTGTAAACTGCAAAGCCTCGATGCCCTAGAAATATAACTATAGTTTATGTAAGATATAGTTTATATGCTTCAGAAACATTTATTATTTATCTACTAAGTGTCAAACACATTTATGAAAACACAGGTCACTGGCTTTCACCCATTACTGTTGTTGGCCATAAGAAACAATCATGCAAGTTACTTACTAGGACTAGAACATGCATAAGTTCATCACAATCCTTCTTTGAGAAAATTTAACAAGGAAAAAGCTTCAACTATGTACAGAGCATTCAACATTCAACACCAAAGTAGGGAAACTCACAACTATCAAATAAGAACAGGACACAGACAGACCAAGACTTACCTGCTGCTTTTACAGATCCCCTTTGTTCTGAAATCTGCTTCCACAGAGGCTCGGTACAGTCAGCTGATGTTTCAAAGAGTAGGCAGCAATCGGGAGAAAAGCAGAAAAGAGCAAGGAGGCGCAGGTTTGCATGCATCTCTGTGGATCAGAGTTTCCCACTGGAAAAACACAGAGCCTATCGCTGGCAGCAGGGGCTGGCAGCAGTGACGCACATTAACTCCACATCTGAATGTTCTGAATTCCACTCCCATTCTCTAATGAAAATAAATGAGGAAACGGAAGGTTAAGCTCTATCAGTCACTACTTTTCCTGAAGTAATTCAAAACCCTTCTGAGTCTAGTGAGAGATTAAGCTGATACAGAAAAGTGGGTATGCCTTTCCCTGAGATTTGGTTTTAGATGAAGTTACCACAATTTTAGTTGCCAATGTCTTAGGGATTTTATGATTTAAAAAAAAATCCCCACAGAGAGCTTCATGTTTGTGGAAACTAACAAATGTGATGAGCTCCATAAATTTCTTTTTCAAAGCAAGGGAAAGTTCTATCCCATTATGCTTAAGAAAGTTAATCTTTGAGGCAGCAGGTGAAAACAAGTTGAATTATGTTGTAGCCATTTTCTTTATTCACTAAACATTTTGAACTATTAAAACTTCCTAGGGAACCACAATTTCTCAATGGGTCAAGTCACACAGGGAACAAAGCAAACTTCATCAGTGCTGGCAAGTCTACATTCCAAACATTCTTAGCACTTGGCTTTCATAGACCACTGCTGCCCAGAGCTAAGTCAACCCTAAACTCAGCTACAACCACCAACCTCCTGAACTTTTCACCAAGACACCCACTTGTTTAAGTGGCCCACAAATAGAGAGGCAGGGTGCTCTTTAATTAAAACATAAATACCAGAACTGGCACCCCAGAGGATATTGTGTATCAGGAGCTGTTTACAAAAAGAAAGTATTTTCACTCATGAATTTTTCTCAAAGTGAAAGGTCTCCTAGTTGTCTTAGAATCAGTCCACTTTTGAGTAATAACCTTAAATTAAAAATAATAAATGGTAATTGCTTGGTATATACTACACAAAAAAACTTCCAATAACAATCTTATGTGGAGTAATCAAACTTTAGCACCACTCTAGTCTTTTGCACAACACTTTACAAATAAACATGAAAAAAAAATTCCCAAAACATGAAAGACTAAGATCATAGATCAAGAGCTCAAAAATGCAAGAACATTTAACAAGTATCAGTCCAGTACTTCACAGTCTATACGTACAGGGTGTTTCAGCAAGACACAGGCAACAGCAAAAATTCATATGAAAGAGAAAAATCGACTTAGTCAAATGGATGCTGGATAATTTTGCCCCTTTAGGTGAGGTTCTGTGTTACATAGTTGTTTTAATGATTTAGGATTTTCTTTTTGCTGTTGAGCATAATTTTCAAAGCTAGAGGGTTGAAAAAAGATTATTTAGTTGGTGTCTTCTAACCCTACATATCTGAATTTCATTCTCCCTCACTGATTCTGCAACTCTTGTTCAAACGATGGGAAGTTCCTAGTGTGTATACCTGGGAAAAGCAATCAAAGTTTCTACTATACCTTTTCAGTGGAGAACCACTGACCTAAAATATCTGAACTAATTAGGTTTCCTTCTGACTAAAAATGTCTTCCCATTATCTGGAAAATGAATAATATCTGTTCTTTAAAAACATATGTTAGCAAATATGGAAGAATAAGATTCAATTTTGTTCAATTCTGATCTCCCCTATACAACCCTTGAACACAGAAAACAAACTTCCAACTTCTAAACTGTGAGCACTCCACGACTTCAGACCTGTGAGTCAAGGTCCTTCACTTGGTCAGCCCAAAAGTGCAGCTCTGGTGTCTCTGAAAGGTTGTATATCTTCCTCACATTCTTTTTGTTTTAACTATTTGAAGGATTAACTCATTCTAATGGAGGAGACTTTAAAACTGGTACTAAAATCTTGTAAAACTTTTACATAGCTGGTCATGGAAATGAAAAAGTACAAGTTGCTTTGCCTCTCCAGAAAGAGATACTTCCTCCCCCCTTCTACCCCCATCTATCCATGTAGATGGCCAACTTCACATTTGCATGTTTATAGTGGTGGTCGGTCCATAAATGGGAGGCTCCTTGTCAGCACAGGGTCCAATGCCCAGGTTCTGAATCCCTCTGTACTCCAGGGACTCCTGGAACCCTAGGGTGCAGGCAGCTGCATGAACAGTACTGGCATCTCACCTCTTGTTTTGATTTTGACACACCTGTAAAGAACAAATGGCAACCGGTCTTTCTCTCCTACTGTAGAAAGCATGCATACAACTCATCTGAAACAGAGAATAACTAAATGTACAAACACAATTCTGCACTTCAAAACCAATGTGCACCTTCTCTGACTCATTCTTCTAGCCTAGTTTCTTCCTAGCTTTGGCTAGGCTCCGGGTTTGTGTGTCATCTTCACTGCATTTCCTGCTAATGATGACACCAATGAATCTGCTCATAGCTTTCTTTGTTGTTCCTGGAAGTAATATAAAAACCTACCTGCTATATACCTTGTTTTGTGAAAATTAACAGAAGCTATGAAAATTATTCGGAGGAACTTCCCATGGAGTTTGTTCATACAAACAACTATTTTAAACTCAAATTCTACAAAAAAAATTATCTACAAGATATCTTATATAGTAAAGATTAAATTTATGAAGACTAAATCTTCTCCTGGTCTAGAAATGAACATAATTATTTTATTCAATTAGCATTCTTCACTAAAATGGCAGAAAAAATAAATTTAAAAAAAAGGTAAAATATATGTATTCCTTTCTTAAGGCTTTTACACATTTATAACCTTGGTTCAACTGAGGCTTACCTAAGTATTTACTGCATATCAATTGATATCTACTATGACACTTTCTTCTTATCCCTGCTACAGCATAATGAAGCCGATACCAAGACAACTACATCAACAACATAATGTTGATGATGACATCAGAATTGCAGCACTAAAGTCACAGCCATGGCTCACTGTTGAGTACTCTAATCTGGTATTCTGGACCATTTGTAGAGTATGAGAAGGCATGCATTTGAAAAATAAGAGACAATTAACATCTCATTAATAATTATATTTTTATTATAAAATTAACATGAAATATTAACCAAAAAATCAAAGAGTTGAAATCACCCTTTATGATGAAGTAGAACTCGTTGTTCTTTAGGTCAAATTCAGATATTCCCAAGGACATCAGGACCTTGGGTTTATCACTCATTTTCCACTCACCCCCATTAGCTAGTAGTTGTCCTCTTACTTTCCCCAGTATTTCCACTAAGGTGGGAGATTCCAGAAGGTCAGGGCCTCCCAGCCTCCAGGTTAATAGGGGACTTTCCCACTCCATTCTATCCACTTCAGCTCCCTTTATTGACCTCACAGTCAGCAGTTCCCAGGCAACCTCCCTTGGACCACAGTCTGCTGGCTCAGCTCTTCCCTCTGGACTAGTGCTCCATTAGACTCCTTCCAGAGAACAGAAAAACCCTCCTGTTTCTGCTGAAAGATAGCATGCTTCTAAAGAAATATCAGGAATATTAAGTTTTACTGTAACGATCACAGGACAGAAATGAACTCAAATGCTGAAATGCTTTAAAAAAGAAACAAAACTAAAGCTTTAATTCCCATTCAGTAAAAACTCAGCATGGTCAGCACTATACCACAAGGTAATATATTGCTTCAGATGTGAATAATTTTATAACAAATGTTGTGCTTTAAAATATTTTTTCAAAAGGCATAGTGAAGCACACTTGTGATCACAGCACTCAGGAGGCAGAAGCTGAGACTAGCCTAGCTACACAGAATATATAAGGGTGTTTTAGATCAGGCAGGGCTATATAGGGAAACTGCCTCAAAACCATTATTTGAGGTGGGGCTGCTACATACTTGTAGTTTTAGAAGGATTACTTGAGACCAGGAGTTCAAGGCTAGTATGAATAAGAAGAGTAAGACTATTTCTAAAGAAAAAAAAAAGTCTTTAACAATATCACTAACTGAAAAACACTACTTTTAACTTAAGGTAGAAAGTTGAGTTATCTGGTATTGCTAAATATATAGAATAATATACTACTTAACACATTTTTTTTAATTTTAGAAAACATTTATAAAGGCATCTAGTTTAGAGTCTTTAATAATAATCAATTGCCATAAAATATCCAGAATATCATATTTCCAAACTGATTCATTCTGAAAGCAATTGTGAGTATGCTTTCAAAGCTATGCCTTGGCAGAGCCTTAAGCTTTAAGTATTAGGTTATCAAGTTAAAAAAAAAAAAAGTCAAGACAAAAAAGAAGTCAGTTACTATGTTAAAAATCTCACTTCCCTGTTTTTCTATACAATGTACATTACTTTCATATGAATTTTAATATACATATTTAGAAAGAACGACTGATTTCAGACATAGGGACCAGTATACTTCACATATTCCCACGAAAGCAAGTCTTTGGAAAGGAGAGACCTTTAGTTTCTCTCTACCTATACCTATGGTTATGATTCTACCTCTACATCTACTGAAGTGCCCCAAGAGATGCCCTGCAGAAAGTGGGTGCTTGGTATATGCTGGCTGAATCTCTAAGACATCATCTTAAGATGCACCATATTTACAATTATACAGCTTTTTAGGGAACATACAATTTAACAAAGACAGCCAAGGTCAATAGGAAGATGTTATTTCCCACCCTCTGTCGTGTAAGAATTCTCCAAGACCAGCTGGTGATTCTTAAATAACAGAAAGACAAAGAACACAGAATTACCTGGCAGACCTGCGGGCTATGGGAGATCTGTAACTTTGAGCCTGGGCTACTTTTTCTGTGAAAGGAAATAGTAATACCTGCGCTTCACAGAACTCCCTGGAGAAATGACCAAGGTATGTGTAAAAAGACAAGGGACCAATGTCCCTATTAGTTATGTTCCCTCATTACCATTTTCTGATTATCAGCAGTTAGGGTAGCTTAAGTAGAACAGCATATATACTAATAGAAACAAACTATTAAAATGTTATTTGGGCTTTTAAACCCAATAGCTACCTGATTTCATTAGATCACACTGGATGTCAATTTTCTCTGTAAGAGGGTTAATTAAAATCTCTAAAGAATCCTTACAGCAATAAAGCACTATGATTCTAATTCCTTAATTTTTTTTTTAATTTATGAGATACAGTGGGAACTGCATAAAGGAGGTAGAAAGATTTTTAAAATTAAAGATAAATAAATCATGGAAGCAGGTTTCCCTTAACTAGTGGTATTTCTTAATACGAGTCACCAATTACCCTGAATTCATTCACCATCACTTTCCACACCCACATCTTTTTAAATAGAAGCATTACACAACTGTTTGAAAGTATCGTTACAGACATAGCAGTTAAAAGCTAACTTATAAAGCTTTCTGTAGAAGAACTTGTCTGTAGTACTGTTTGGTTAAGAAATATGGGATACAAGCAGGGAACAAAAAAAGGTACATAGCAATAAAGTGTATAAAAATCAGGACAAAAGTCTTATTCACAATCCAACCTTTCAATGAGCTTTCACAACTTTATACCATTTCATAAGAAAATGGGCAATTTAGCTGAAGATAGCTTGCTTAATCTGAAAATTAGACACTTTCAGGAGAGTTTTATGGCAAGTTAATATTTGACTTAAAATGTTTTGAGTTATCTAAAGTTCAGTGGCTCAAATAAGATTTTATTTTTTAGATTTTCATGAAATAACTATAAATCTGCAAGATAAAAAAAAACAAAAACACTTCTATTCTAATAACAGTTACTCAGTCAATAAGCACTCAGTGGATTTGCTGAATGTGAATTGAACCACTAGGAACGGCTGACATTTCCAATGTGACTGGCTCAAATTTCACTTGTAAAGTTAAGCATTAAGAGTGAGGTTAAAAGACAGCTCAGGCCAGGCGAACAGCACAAACACAGGAAGAGCTGCAATAAACAAGCAACAGTTGGGAAACTCATAGGTCTGGAAGGAGAGAGCAAGGCAGCTTGGGACCCACTCTACAAGCTTCTAGGCCCAGGTTCCATGTCTGTATAACATGGAAAAGTGGGCACAGAGGTAATCTAGAGTCTAATGAGAACAGTGTCAGAGGAGGAGAAATGTTTTCATGACAATAGGATAAAATATGTAAGTACAAGATTAAATACAAGGGGAAAAAAAAAAGGAAATCTACCCATCCCTTTCTGTTTCCTAGAGTCCTCGAATGTTTGAACAGAATTCCAGGGCCATGTCATGGCTGGGAAAGGCATTGTTAATTCTCTTTATTTCATATTTGGGGATCCGAACAAACCCTATCAGATGCCTAGGAAACAATCACTTGGAAATTACTTTCTCCAAATCAACAGTTTTACCATATACCTCAACGTTTTCTTATTTAAAGTGACTATTTTTCATAAATATGAATGAGTAATCTACCTATTATTATACACATAAGATAAAAAGTGAAGGAGAGGTGTAAAATTAGTTACCAAAAAGTTAAAATAAGACTAGCAATGTGCCTTTTTTTTGAGATGATCACAATTACTCTGTCCTATTACAATCATAAATCAGGAAGAAATACTTTGAGACCCATGATCTAAATAAGGATCTTTATAAGTGACCAAAATGGAACTTAAATAAGACTAGAATCCCTCCAAATTCTTCCTCACCTTAATTTTATATTCTATGACATGAAAGTGCTGCACTTTTATCTAGATGATTAAGAAAACATTTTTAAAAAACCTACCTTTACACTTAAGTTTTAAAAAATGCTCAACCTTAAGTTATACTCTCTAAAGAAAAATTGCATGTTGGTCAGCACCAAATCTTTATTTATTTCCTTCCTCTCTTTTCTTTTCTCTTTCTTTTTCTCTTTCTCTCTTCTTTCTTTCTTTCTTTCTTTCTTTCTTTCTTTCTTTCTTTCTTTCTTTCTTTCTTTCTTTCTTCTAAAGCTATTCTTAACGTTGCCTCTGGAGTTTTCTAGATATGCTCAGCAGTGCTAGCAGATTTTGAACTAGTAAGATAAACACAGCAGTGGAGAATCTGCAGTCCCTCCTAACAGTATTGTTTGTATTATAAGCCCTATCCACAATGGCTACCCAGAAAATATCCAGTATAAACAAACATTACTGAGATACCAGTGGCATCTTAAAGCAGCACACCCAAGTCTCAAAATGCAAAAGGAAGAAAATTTCCACTCCCACGAGTCTCAGCTCCCTGGCTCAGCATGTCAGGCAAAAGACAGTGACATTGCCTGTTACTGTGAATGTGGGGAGGAGGTGTGGGTGAGAAGCAAATCAGCAATCCTCCTCTCAGTTTCCATCAGTCTCCCAACCCCAATTTATCTCTTCATTTCCACAATGTTTCTTTACTCCTCATTTTCTACATTTAACCTCTCTCATCTTCTCTCCTGAATTCAAACAAGATTGCTTTGCCCTTTAATTCTGTTACTCACTATTGGTCTCATAGTTGTATACAATTGTAAAACACTATTGAGCACTAGAAATATATGAAGGGCAAGGGGGAAGATGAACTGGCCTGAAATTAAACCTGGGAGAAAAAAAAATCTCCTATTATTTACAAAGCCCAGGCTTCCAACTGAGGGAGAAGGAAAACCCTCCTGGGGCAAAACTGCCTGAGTCAGCTGAAAAATGCCCGTAGGAGGAAGACATGAGGGCTGCTCAGCACTAGTGCAGGGGCCTCCTCTCCACCTGGTGGGCTGGTGAAACCTGAGCAAGATCTTGCTGAAAGGACACTATCTCTGTGAGGCTATGCCAATGCCTGGCAAATATAGAAGTGGATGCCCACTGACTTGTGCTTCTAGAGCCATGCTGCTCTTTATACTGGGCACGCTTGAGTCCCATCTTTTCCTAATAAACACACCCATCGCTCCCCAGACCCTGCACAGCTGTCTGTTGCTACTTATTTAGTACCAAGACTGTTACCTACTTTTCTTATAGTCTGTCTACCCAACTAAAGACATAACCTTCTCATTTGTAAAATGAAAAACATAGGGAATATTAAATAAACTGACACTTATGAAGTATTTAGGCCAAAATTTAGTATGTGAAAACTCATAAATTTTTTAAATAAACAACCTGTGACCATCTCCAGATCTGAACAACAGAACATTAAATAAAGGAAAAATAGCAAGTATTTATTTTTGTTAATGTATTATCCATTCAACAGACTAAAACTTAAAAAAAAAAAAAGCTTCCTGTGGATATCAGCCTTTATATTAAAATTAAGTTTAGTTATATCTGATTTTAAAATACTAGCTATTGATGAAAAATACACTGAAACCAGAGTGTACAAAGTTTGAGATGTCATCCTTGGTCTGAGTATTGTACATATGATCACCACTGCACTAATTTGTATTCTTTAGGTTTTACTGAAATAATATTCTGTCTCATGGTATATCTTGTATCCCCACAATAAGATAGTCTGAAGTTTAATGTCTAAGAGAAAATGACCTTTCATTTGGAGGGGGGTTCATCATAAAATAAAAAGAACAGTTTTAATGGAGTACAGGGAAGAACAGAAAAGACAAGACAATATAGAGAACTAATAAGAAATATCAAATTTTGTGCCAAGAACTGTTTGCTTTACTTGAACTATATGAATACATAAATGATATCTCAAAATTTACAGCAAAGTACATTGTAAGCATGAAGGCATATATGCAAAGTCTAAAATTTCTCATGGAAGTAAAAATTCTGGTTTAAACTTCAATTTAAATTTTCCTACTTAATAGCTGTTTTAAGGTAAAAACATTAAAAATTATGTATGGTACCTCAAAGATTAATCATTAAAAATGGTTAAAACATTATTTTTTTCAATCATAATTTTGAAAAAAAGTTATTTCCATAAATATTAAAAATATTAATTTAGGGGCTGAAGAGCTAGTGATAATCTTCCAGAGAACCCAAGTTCTAGTCCTATCATTCACATGGAGACTCACAACTGTCTGTAACTCTAGTCTCAGAGTACTTGACACCCTTTTCCAATCTCAATGGGCATCAGGCAAACAAACATATGGTGCAGATAAATATTCAGGCAGAATGTCCATACACATAAAATTAAAAATTGAAAAAAATTAATATTTTTGAGGATGGAGGGTCATGACTTCAAGGCCATTCTAAGCTATGTAGGAATTGTTAACATTTTACCATGGACAATATTAAGTAAACTAATCAAAAGAAAGAAAGAAAAAATTCACCAATTTAGAAGTCCATTGAACTAACTATATCAAAAATACTTCCAAAGTCCATTTTCATAAGTTTAAGTCCCATAAATCTTAAAACATTTCATCAGATATTCTCTGGATAAAGCAATAAAATGTTACCATTTTAAAAAGAAATAATTGGGGTTTTTGTATTTTTACAGTGTGTTTATAATAAAATTATACTGACAATAAGTCAATACAGTTTACTATGAAAATAGTTCTTTTGAATTCTTATTTAGTAAAAAAAAAATGCATTGATAGGTTCAATCCACAATAATACAACTGAAAGGTTCTTAAAAGTTTGTTGAAAAATACACAACTTTAAGTGTTACACTTGTTTAAATTTTAACACTGTGCTGTGAAGAACTCTAGTTCTTACATGAAAAAAAGTACTCTTCATTTAGCCAAACAATTTCCATTACTTATGCAAGAAAAAGCAATACCGCCATACAACTAACAGGAAAAGACTTAAATTCAAACCTCTACCATTACCTAGCCTGAAGCAAAGTTTTAAAAACAAAACAAAACACAAGCATAATTCACATTTTCAGAGAGAAGGAAACTTT
The DNA here is from genome assembly GCF_900095145.1 of Mus pahari. Taxonomy (NCBI): domain Eukaryota; kingdom Metazoa; phylum Chordata; class Mammalia; order Rodentia; family Muridae; genus Mus; species Mus pahari. The sequence continues at coordinate 4,802,576 of NC_034594.1, read as the reverse complement.
ATCTAAATAAGCAGCAATTATGCCAGAGACTTTATATGCTAAGCACGACTGAACGTAAAAATTCCAAAGCAGTCAACCATAGCTTTAGCACTTTGAGTATGATTAACAGAATGAACCTTCAAAGGTCAATTAAATGTCAACACACTTTAAAGAGATATCCCTAAAGTCTGGTCAATGTATAACAGCATCTTATAATTTCAGGGCATCCTTAACTTAAGCATAATGTGCATGTGAGATACACACACACACACACACACACACACACACACACACACACAGTTTTATACAATACTTACCAGCCAGATTAGTGGACTGTCCACTTTGAATCTAACCTAGAGTCTTTTCCATCTATGTCTTTGTTATACAATGATTCAAAACAGAACACACAGTCAAGTATTATGCAGCATTAGTCAATAAAAATAAAATGTAAAATACCTTTGTTTTTCACATATGACATTCTAGTTTCTGTGGAGTGTGTGTGTAAAAGTATGCCAAGCTCCATGCCACAAGCCTCAGAATTCCAGAATTTGGAAAACTGAACTCAAGAATTATCAATTCAGGGACGGCATAGACTACACAGTAAGTTCCAGTCCAGACTGGGTTAATGCAACACCTTGTCTCAATACATAAAACAAACAAATAATTTAATATTAAGCATGTATAAACTAAAGCTTGTCGCTACTCCCTGAACAACACAATACAGCAACTACTTACATGGATCATGTTATATTAGGTATAAGTCATCCAGAGATTGCTTTAGATGATACAAAATATGATGAGGTTATCTTCATATACTAAGCTACTTTCTATAAAGGCTTTACACTCACAGATTTTAGTATCTACAGAGGGGTGGGCCCTGGAACAAATACACCCCCCCACACACACACTTATTTTTTGTTTTGTTTTGTTTTTGCTTCTTAATATCTATCAACAGGTAATTAATTTGTCCCTCAGGTAATTTTTTTTTTGATATTCCATTTATCAGAAAAGGTATATGTAATTTTAAAGTGAATATTTTTCATTTATAAATCTCTGGGATAGAACAGGTCCTAAGGCATTCAGTTCTTATAAAAACATTTGCATCCAGGTATACTCAATCCCTCAAAATGGGAAGATGCTTATAATAAGATCATCTTCATTCAAGGATGAGGAAAGCAGAGCAAACTGACTTGGCTCACACAAACTCTGGGAAGTCTTAAAACTCACTTGGTCTAGTGCTTTCTTCTTTCAAATGCACCATATATTTTCATAATGCTCTCATTAAGACTTTATAACTAGGTTATAATTGGCCAAATTGTTGTAGCTACCATATGAATTCAAGTAGGGTGAGAGTTTTAAAGATGTTAGGAATCTGGGAACTATCTCGGACTAGAAAATGGTCAGATTCTGTGTGGTTCAACACAAAAGACATGGCCATTGAGTTAAAGCACAATGATTGGTTTTTCCTAAACCTATGAAGAATAGTTTTTAGAGCAGGATGGGACTCCTTTTCTTGACAAGCAAAGAGAAGAGAGATGAAGAGAAAGGATTTGAAGTGCTTCATTGGAATTGGTTCACTTTTGCTAACAACATTCTTTAATGGGCTGCTCTCAGGAGCAAATGAACTGATGCTAGAGAAAGTCCTTTGACAGATCTAAATACTAAGCACAGGTGGTGTCACAAGTCCCTGAGTAGGAACCCCTTTGGCCAGAACTCCTGCTCTTTACTGACAAATGCCTGTATGAGAAAGCAAATCTGAAGCTGAATTCTGTATCCATTCCTAGCTTCATGGGCAGAAACCTAATCCTTTCAATAATTCTAAGAGCTAGACCCTATCCACCTCCCCATGAGAAGGAAACAGCTGCTACCCTTAAACCCAGAAAGTTCAGAATCAGTAATACTAAATTAAAATATAAAGCCAGGATTCAAAGACAGACAGACCACATAATCAGTGCTTTGCAAAGGGATTCAAGAAAGTATATAATTAAGTGCTAAAATACGATGGTACAAAGGGGGATGAGGGTAGAGAAACCACCTGAGCCAGAAAGCTACTATGAAACCCAAGATAATAGCTGGCACTGCAACCTCCGTCTTCCTCCTAACCATTTGCTGGCTGCTCAACAATTTCTACTTCCTAATGTGACCTTCCATGCGCTCAGCTCTACTTAACTCATCCAGTGTGCTTCCTCTTTTCCTTCTTCAATGACTCTCCAGGGCTAAAAAGGAAAATTGAAAGGATTACAATTAAAAATTACATCTACTGAATAGATACAATGTGCTCATTTATTTGCACATGGTATTTTGATGTATAATCTTGCATAATTTTGAAAACAACTCCTATGAGACAGGCACTATTATCCCCATCTTTGTGGTAAAGCAGCTAAGGCACAGGAGGTCAGGCAAGGATGCATCTAACATCACCTGCCAGTAAATGTCATGATTGGGATCAGGTCTGGTAAACTACTCAGCCTATTCTTTCAACTTCTCTTTTATACCCTATTTTTTTCAATAAACACAAAAATCCTCACAAGTTGGGGGACATTTGCTTACAGAGCTTACAGAAATTTGTCAACAGATATCTATGACAGTAGAAGGCAGGATACATGGATGCAGCCACATACTTGCCTGCCAAAGTATCAGCATTTTTACCCAAATCTTCTAATGTGAGTGTTAAATGGTTAAATGGGCAACTCTCCATTGAGCATCCTCATCTTATTCTCTCAGGCTGCCATCCCAGGGGCCATTCTCAACCTCTAACATGGAATTTAGCTAACATGGTAAGCACTAGGTTACTCCCACAAACAGGACTGAAAGGAAGCATGGGAGCTCTAGTTATTCTCTAACAGGCTTTAACTTGGTTGACCTGCAAAGACAGTAGGTGAGGGATAAGACCATGACTGGAGTCAAGGGAAATGGTTAAGCACTGTGCATCTGGGAAACTATCTTAAAACACTAATTCTTACAACTTTATGTGACCAACTCTCAAACTGAAAGGAGTTTCTGAATACAGATTCAGGTTCCATTCACAAACAATCTAATTTGAGATATTCAATAGTGTGAGGTTTTACAAGTTCTGCAAGTGCACCTTGATACCTGTCTATAAAGAGCACACCCTGAGATATACTGTTCCCAACTCTGACACTGCTGCACAGCTAGGAAATCTGACTAAAGAACACAAATTCTACAGTAAATGTTCCAGCTTCCAGTGTTAAGACCTTAGTATTCTTCTGATGCTACAAAGCAGGCCTCACTGTAGTCCACAATGGATCTTTTCCACATCCAGCGCTTGTCTAGGGCACAGACTTTGGCAAGATGCTATTTTTGATGTTTAATTTACATTTGGTATAAGATTTGAGATTTTTTTTCCTCACTGAGGATTTACTTGATTTTAAAAATATTCCTTCTTACAAATAAATTGAAAGCTTTCATGTTATTTTCTAAATGAGTTTAAAAATGAGGCAGCACTCAAGTGAAATATTATAGTTATGATTACAACATTTAATTAGACATCCAATCAATGCAAACAGCCACTGATTATTTAAGAAACACACCTCTTCAATGGCTCATGTTCAAATAAAACTAGGTCATGAAGTGTATTATGTTAATTCAACGTTGTTATCATTCTCCTAGAAACACTGCCAGTTGTCTTTGTCTTTAAATATGCATTCCTATTTTAAGCCATAAACTTTCGAGCTAGATACAAGAATTTTTCTGTAATTTTTTTCTTTGCTATCTCTCCCTTCTTTCCAGAAAAGCATGGTAATAATTCTCTTTAAGAATGGGTGGAGTGGACTTTTCAATTATTTTTATCTGGGCACTGGATATTTTTGTGAGCAAATATATGCTGAATATCTAACTTAGAAGCTTGCATTGTTTATAAGCTTCTAAGCTCCATGGTGGGGAGAAAATAGCCAGCGGAGCACCTGCTATATAAGCAGCACTCTCACAAAGTGATAAAACTGTAGTACTTGAACATGTATGTACAGAGCCAATACCTTCTTTATACACTGCCATAAAGTATGTATGCAGTATTTACATGAGTTCTGTTCGTAGCCTGGTTTGGTTTTATTTTGATGGAAAAAATGTAGGTTATCATGATAACCAAAAGATTTCATTATTTTACATATCAATCTCAAATGACAATAGTTCAGTGGCAGTGTCAGAACAAACTTTGTAATTATTCTTTGAAATTATACACAGCACTAACACATCTCAACAAAGATGATTATGTAAGTGAACTGACTTGGCGTCAGTGATACGAACACGGTGGCTATTTTCAATCCTTCATTAAAATTAGATCAAGATGTACTAGCATTGCTACTGTGCCTGCCCGCAAGGGAGACTTACATTACTTTTAAGATTTACTTGGATTACAAATAAAGTTTTCTTCTCCTTCTCTTGTCATAGGAGACCCCTCCCCACCAACACCTCACCCTTCAACAAAACTTTTCAGTAGAAACCAGTGATACAGAAACCAACGCCATGAACACAAACGCCTGCCCTGTTTTATGCTTTCCTTTGCATAATAAATACTTCGTGCTTCTCCAAAATGCCTGGAGAAGGGCTTGCTCGGGGTACCTGCTACTTCACCCTCAGGATTGGTTCTGTCCTGGCCCTAGGACTTCAAGGACTTAGAACAGGGTATCTAGACCAGTCTTACGAATTGCAAATAAAGTAATGGATACCTTATTTTGCACTCTGGAAGGATCGGTGTTTTTAAAGCCACCCGACTTAAAAGTTACTTCTGAGAAAGGCTGAAGGGTGAGTCCCGGGTGCATATAAATATATCCCGGCCTACCATTTCACAACTCCCGCACCACAACGAGGCTTGGAGAAAAGAAAAAAAAAAAAAAAATCTCCATGGGAGACACATTTCAAGGCTACCGGACTCTCGGAGCGGCTGTCGCCTCCGAGATCACCCACGAGGTGATCCAAGCGGTTAAATCATTGGTCCAAGGTCAAGCAGAGCCAGTCGCAAGCAGCGCGGCTCTGCGACCTTCTAACCTCGCCACCCCGCCCCCGCCAGGCCCCGGGCCGCCTTCGCCCCCGAGAGGTTCCCACGGATACCGTCCCCGCGTCAGCGGCACGCCAGCGCCTCTCGCCCGACCGCACTTGGATTTGTTCTCCCCGCCCGCTCCAAAAAAAAGTATTAAAGGCTCTCCTCACGCCTCGGGCCGCGCAGGCGCTCGAGCTCGCGGGCCCCGTCCCGAAGCCGGCTCCCCAAAGCCGCGGCCCGGCTCGGCCCAGACCGAGGAGAAGCCGCAAACTTTTCCCGGCTCGCACGTCGCGGAGTCCGGCCCGCCGCATTGTCTCCGCGGCCTGAGCGCTGCGGGCCCGGGCGAGCCTCCCCGCACCGCCGCGGCGCTCTTTGTGTGTGTGTGCGTGTGTGTGTGTGCGCGCGTGTGTGTGAATGTGTGTGTCTGTGTGTGCGTGTGTGTGGTGGCCGCGGCTGACAGGACGGTGGAGGGCTGGGCGCGCCCGCAGCTCCGTCCCCGCCCGCCCGCCCGCCGGCCGAGGACTGCGGCGAGCTCCTCTCGCCCGGGGCGCCCGCGGGGCACGAGCCGCCAGCCGCGGGCCCGCCGCCCTCACCGCCCGCGCCGCCCGCCGCGCTCCCTACCTCCGCAGCCCGCCGCGCAGCCCCGCTCCCGCGCCTCAGCCCGGCTCAGCGGCCCGGCGCGCTCGCTCAAGAAGCCGGGGGAACGCGCTCCGCCCCTCGGCTGGCGCCGTCCAATGAGCTCAGCCCGTGGGGAGGCGGGGCTGTCCAATCAGATGTCCGGACGCCCGGCAAGGCTGCCAATAGGAAGCGACTCCGGCTACACACCCGCCCTGATCCTCCAAGAGCGAACCGCTCAGAGCCCAGAGGTGGGACCTGATCCTGCCGCCCAGAGCAAGTCCAGTCCGGCCGGGCGGCGTCGCAGAGGGAGTAGGCCTGGGCAGGTCTGGAGCCGGGCTGCCCTCGTGGTAGGCAGGTGACGCGTGCTTGTGAGGTTCAGCAAGATCCCCGCCCTCAAACCCAGACTGCTCTCATGCAAGAGAGCTGCACGCAAAGGATGGAACGTTATTAATCAACGTTATTAATTTTTAAAGTTAAGTAAGGCGTCTCGCATTAGCAAACGGAATGCATAAGCAGACAGCACTCAGACTGCTGTTTCTGCAGTCTTGGACATCTGGGTTCTTAAAGAATTCGCCAGAGCACCGGGTATCTCAAGCACGCTAGTTTCTGTTCTGATAAAAATCCAGACCATTAGTGGCATAGCAATGATTTTTCTTTTCCTAAAGGAAAACTGCATTTAGGACTTAAAAAGTGAGCATTATTGTTATGTTGCTGTTTTGAGATGGGGCCTTTCTGTGTAATCCAATCTGCTTTAACTCAATATCCTCTTCACTCGGCCTCCTGGGTGCTGCCATCAAAAGCTCATCACAGTATCCAGTTCAGAATCTTATTTCTAAAACGAAGTCGCACAGACTATATTCAATGAAACTTGGGTGAAATACCTGAATAGAAGAGTATAGATACAGAGGATATATTTGTAAGATATCTCTGGCCACGTATAAAAGGCATTAGTTTAAAGATGACAGTCAAACTCGCACTGTATAGAAGCCGCGTAGCTGTTTGCTTATTTTCTATAGCCAGTGCGCACTTCCTGTGAAAAACCACCATGACCAAATCAACTTTCAGGAGAATTACTTTGGGCTTCCAGTTCCACTGGGATAAGAGTCCATGATGACAGAGTCGGGGACCAGGGTAGCAGGTGGCAGGTATGGCTGCAGGAACAGAAGCTGAGGACTCACATCTTAAGCCCCAAGCAGGAAGCAAAGAAAAGCAACTCAAAACAGCAAGCAACTTTATGGTTGCTTCCAGAGAAATACCTCCTCCAATAGGGCCACACTTCCTAAGCCTCCCCAAACAGCATCACTAACTATAGAATGAGGATTCAAACTTGAGACAACAGGAAACACTTTATCCAAACTACCTCAGCCAGAATTACTCAATTTTCATTTTCTATGAAGTCAATAATTTTATTGACTTCCTTTCTGAAAGTGGACCACATGATAATGAAAAAAAAATATTCTGAACACATATTTGCATAATTTAGAAGAAAACTTGTATCTGTTTGTATACTTCAAAGAGCTGCCATCCTCTATTAATTTTGACAATAAACTGCTTTTAAAAATAGTTGTACATGTGACCTGTGCCTTTACATAAATTGTTCTGATGACTCTGAAAGAATGATCTGTAAAGTGAAGCAAATGGGAGAGAGGGGAGGGAAGGAGAGGGGGGTGTCAAACAGGAAAAAAGTACTTTGTTACCACCCTTATTTTACAGAAACTCACTGTGACTACCTTGAGGAGAAAGGATGGTATCCAAGACTTAGTTTTTGTCAAAAAGACCCAAGTTGTGGCCTGATTGGAGCACACTGGTTAATGGCTAACTCTGTAACAAGAGAACAATATGCCAGGCTCTCCCTGCTTTGTTGGGTGCGATGCAGCCAAGATAATTGTCAAGCACTTTGTTTTCTGTAAGATCTCATGCCAAGTGCAATGTGGCCTAAAGCGTGTTATTCTTCTCAACTTCAATGTCAAAAATACTTGCCCACCAGCAGCCAGAACGTTTCCTCGCTCTTCATGGTTTTTCCATCGACACATTTTTTGACCCATCAGTTTTCTCTTAAAATAGATAGGAATTAAGCTTTTACCTACAAATTCTAGAAAATAAAACCCCTGTATTTCTGTTAGGTACTGCAGCAGTGAGAGCCAGTCCAACCAGGAGAGTTCTGTCACTCTGCATTTGGAGGAAGAGTGGACTCATACAATCAATCTCATTCTCTCTCATCTCTCTGTCCCTGTCTCTCTGCTCTTGCCTCCTTCCTTCCTTACCCATTTCTCTCAAAAAGTAACCGGAGCATTACTTCTCACAGGTGTGCCCTGGTTTTTTTTCGCCCACCCTCTACTTCCTCTTCTTTCGAAATAAAAATAATGTTAAAAGACAAGAATGTCTTTGGAGAAGAATTATGAATGACAAAGCTTTAGAAATATTCTTTATTACTGATGGTTCTTAACATATGTCTTAAAAACAAGATGCATCATAATGGCCAATGTAATACCAATGTAATACTGTTCTATTCATAATCTTTAAAAATTCATGAAAATTTTAGCATATACATATAGATTAATATACCCCGGGCCTGCTAATGTACATAGCTTTGCATTCAAATTATAGCAGTGGTATCAAATTTATACCCACATATCAAGAACTATATTACTTTTGTGATTAATTTGCAAAGAGGAAAGTAAAAGTAACATGAATTTTTAGATACATGTCTTTATGTCATAATGAAACTTGTTAACTTAATTTCAAAACATTTGATCTAGTACAAAAGCTTAATTGTTAGTTCAAACAGACATATATATGATAACTCTTGAATGTGAAATTTACTAAATGTAATTCAACCCTCAGTTATTTTCAACTAAGTGTGTGTGTGGGGGGGGTGTACACATTTCTGAGTGAAAATGATGGGAAATATACATGACTTAATATACCAAAGACAGTGTTTGGTAATGTCTCACTAATCTATAGGGTCACACACAGTTATTATAGACAGTGACTCTTTCCTAAATTATCTGGGTAATATTCAGGTGCTGTATCATTTGCAGAGTGATGTTTTTTGTAGTTTCCTACAGTGATTTTCTCATAAATTATCCATTGTGATGAATATAACAGTAGAGTTAAAGTGTGATGGAGAGCTATTGGCTTTAACATATATTTGAATGTTTACCATAATAACTGAGACTTTCAGATTAGCAATAGTATTTGTAATGATACTTTTAATACATAAATAAAGATCTTTTCTAAGCAGATTCACCTGTTGATAGTACTATTACTAACCACAATATTCTGTGTAATTATTTCGTATTTAAGGTGCAATCATCTTGAGACTACACCATCACTGAGCACAATGAACAACTGAATTCTGATTATTGAAATGCCTCTGTGTTTTTGTGTCTTGGACAAAACCGGCTTCCACATGACTTGTCTCCAATTCACTAAATCCAAATCATTCATATGGAAATGATGTTGTTAGTAATAATGAAATAATATCTGCAGAGAGAATAGAAAAATAATTAGTTCCATTTTTCTTTCTATTTCTGACATGAAGGACAATTGCTTTTGTGAGGCAAAATACCAGATCCTTTAACTCTCCTTTTATGAAAATTACATTTTTTTTCCTGAATTCTTGAGTTTAATCATGCTGTTTTCTCACTGTGTGCTGTGCTTTAAAATATGTAGATAAATGGAAGAATAGCTTATTTTGAATTGTACATGGCACCTGGGTATGATGTGCTAAGTACAGCTCATGGGCAGTGAGGACAATATTAAGGATCTTTCTGTAATTCATCATAGTGGAATAGAACTACAGAAAACACTTCTCAAAAACTTTCTCAGATGGTTGTGTAACTCTTTTGTCTAAACTGTAAAATTCCCTGTTGGTAGGAAAAGGAAAGTTCAAAAGTCTCAGGAAGTTCATGAAACTTATAAGACTCACAAGCTCCTTTGCTTATATAAGCAGTAAAATATTGCTATTAGAGAGGAGACTGTTCTGAGGAATAGTTACCAGAACATTCACTGGGCAGGGAGTTCCATTGACCAGTTTCCATGAGTCATCCTTCATGTTGGAGTGGCCTATTTGGTGACAAACTGCCTAATTTATGTAAGCTTGTTCTTGGTAAACCAAGCTAGATCCCGGGAAATCATTTCTTTGGTCTGTTCTTGCTACTCTGTTTTCTCAGTAGATGTTTGTTCTTGACTCCTCAGGGAGAAAATATCACACAATATAAATGATGCTTAAACAGACTGACCAAAGAAACCAAAGATGAGTCCATGAGAAGCAATTGAGAGAAGAGACATATCCAGTTGGGAATGATCTGTCTGAGGCTGGATTGCATGGAAAGAGAATATCAATAGGGCAGTCATACTTGGGATGGTAAGGTATGATGCGTCTCTTTACTGTCTGAGCAGTCATGTACTGTGGTGGGCTTTATGCAATGCAGGAACCTGAATCATCCATGTTCATCAAGCTAGCCTGGGGGGAAATATTTTTTTCAGTTAGTAATTGAAGTCCTTTCTTGGATAAACAGATGTTTGAACACATCTCCTGAAGAAAAGTACTGCAACAGGGAGTCAGGAAACACCAGAAATAAAAGACTAGAAAAAAGGGTATTAGAATCATTTTTAAAAGATTTTTTTTTCAGGCAGGGTTTCTCTGTATCGCTTTAGCTGGCCTGGGACTGTGTAGACCAGGCTAGTCTCAGACTCACGGAGATCCACCGACCTCTGTCTCGGAAGTGCTGGAATTAAAGGTGTATGCTACCACCACTAGGCTCATTTTACAAAAATTTTAAAGTAATTTAAAAAAAAACACAAATTTCGCCTAATATTGACTTAGAAGATTGCACAACTTCAACTTTCATGCCTTTTTTTCCTGCAATTTTGTCCTACTTACCTAGAAGTTACAAGCTGAAAATACCAAGCAGCCATTTATTTTTTATTTTTTTAAGATTTATTTATTTATTTATTTAATGTATATGAGTACACACTGTAGCTATACAGATAGTTGTGAGCCTTCATCTGGTTGTTGGGAATTGAATTTAGGAGCTCTGCTCATTCCAGACAACCCCACTCATTCTGTCAGCCCCGCTTGCACAGTTCCTGCTCTCTCCCACCCAAAGATTTATTTATTATTATAAATAAGTACACTGTAGCTTCAGACGCATCAAAAGAGAACGTCAGATCTCATTACGGGGGGTTGCGAGCCATCATGTGGTTGCTGGGATTTGAACTCAGAACCTTCGGAAGAGCAGCCAGTGCTCCAACCCGCTGGGCCATCTCACCAGCTCCAAGCAGCCATTTAAGATAGTTAACGAGGATACCATCTGCCCGCCACATTAGAAGATCATTATACATGAGATTGTGGAGGGAGTAGGAGGTTTCCATCGTGAGTAAGTGAAATTTTAAAATTAGTTAAATATTTTAACTAGTTTATTATGTCACCAATTCAAATTCCACAGCCTCCAGGAAGTGAACATAAAGCTGGCTGACAAGAGGAGAAAACAGAAGAGAACAAAAGACAGACAGACAGAGGCAAGGTTAGCCCAATATGGAGAAGAGCTGTCAAGAAAGCAACTAAAATGTATTGGACAAGAAACAGAAACAAGTAAATCCATTCTAAACTGCAACCATCAAACTGAAAATAATAATATGTTCGATGTAATTACAGCAATAAGAGATTTTCTAAAGAGGCAGGCAGATTTCTGAGTTCAAGGCCAGCCCGGTCTACAGAGTGAGTTCCAGGACAGCCAGGGCTACACAGAGAAACCCTGTTTACAAAAATAAAAGAAAGAAAAAAAAAAGAAAAGGAGAAAGAGAGAGAGAGAGAGAGAGAGAGAGAGAGAGAGAGATTTTCTAAAGTAAAAGAACTATACTCCATTTTGTGTGGCTGGTGATCAACAGGATAAATAAAATAAAAATAAAATATAGTAGTGATTTCATGATTGAAATTTCATTTCTATTCAAATAGCAAGTCTTGTATAAACTAAAAGTGCTAATTATCAAAGGACTTTTCAGTTGGAGAGCTTGTTGTACTTGAATAGAAGGAGGATGGAGACCTTGTTAGACTTTTGTAAGTATCATCTCAAGAAAAAGGTTTTCACATAATTTATCAAAAAAAAAAATGAAGGGTATAATATATGTTGTAAAGCAACAACTGTAGGATTGCAAAATAGGAACATGGAGAATATAAATGATAAATTAAAAAATAGCATAATAGCTATTCAGTGGAATTATTTTATGAAGTTTGTAAGCAATTCATAATGAAGATTATGTATGCACGTATACACACACACACACACACACACACACACACACACACACACACAAGAACAACTGTGTCCTTGGGTCCCAGAGATTTCAGGGCAAAATGATGATGGGGAAGTGTTTGCTAAATGCCTTTGTTTTTTGATGAAGCAATTGTATCATTTAAAGCTGTTTGACACAGGATACAGGAAAACTCAATTGAAATTTTGCAAACTGTGAGCTTTATGGCTTGAGAAATGAATGAAAATTATGGATAAGATTCTGTGGAAAGTTACAAAAAGAATTAGAAATGTGGAACACAAGTGGTTTGAGGAATTTTCTTTTTTTGAGCTCTCAAATTTGCAGATTTTCAGATAAAATTCATTGGTAATTCTCTGTGTAAGCAAAGGGTACCCTCTGTAAAATGCTTTAGGGTCCTGTGGGTACATTAGAATGAGGATGTCTTGGATAGAGGTAAATCAGTTCTACATCTTCATCTGAAGGCTGCTAGTGGAAGACTCATTTCCAGGCAGCTAGGATTAGGGTCTTATAGTCCACGCCCGAAGTGACACACCTACTCCAAAAAGGCCACTCCTCATAGTAGTGCCACTCTCTGGTCTGAGCATGTACAAACCATCACAGCATCTATCTCAGAAGACATATAGAGTAAAATTAAAGCAAAAGCAGAGAGGGTTGGGACACAGTTCATTTGAGGGGTGCTTTCCTAGCCTGTGTTTGATCCCCAACACAGGGAGAGAATTGAGTAACTAATGAATTAAAGTCAAGGCTTAGTTGTATCTGTGCTTCTCTTATCTGCGCAGTGTTAAAGACTCAGAAACAGAAAAGTACAATGCATGTAAGTCATGGCACAGACTTGCATAATTTGATATTTACTTCGCTGCTGTACAGTTGCTTGAGAACGTTAAGCACATCTATCTTTGAGAAATTTGGTCTATGTATATCATTCAACAAACACTGTTTCATTCATGCAAGCTGGAGTATAGATTGTTATTTGGCAAAGATGTCATAGGAGATATTTATACATATCTAATGAAATCTGAAACGTACATGTTTTTCTAAGCTTTCTGACATTTTTCCAGTAAATCTGGTACAATTAAAATAATTACAAAGAGTTTTTTCAAAATTGTATGAAACTGATATGGGAAATCATGCTTCTCCTTTCCTGCATAGTAATTGAACTTACAAATAAAAGAATATTGACAAAATATTATGATATTATATCATACTAAAAAATCTCCTTGGAATTTTAAAACAAAAACTTTGATGTCTATTGGGCTAAAACAATTTAGATGATTTTCAAAATCAAACAAGAAAATAATAGAAATACAATGAGATACTTGAAACCTTTTACTTATTCTTTGACAATTTCATATGTGTATAAAATTATACCAATTGTTTATCTCTGCATTCACACTGTAAAGAGAAACTTCTCTGATAAAGGTGAGGAGCAGCAGTAACTGATGAATATAAACACAAATATCTAGAAGGTGGTGTGCCAACATAACAATTTAGTAGAATAACAATAGCTGATCCCCTCTGGGGCCAATGACCTCCATCCATGAACTTTTGATTAGGTTTACACTTTCGGGAATAAGTTCCCTCCTGAAGAGCAGGCTTTAGATTTAATGAAGAAGTGATTGGTTAACACCATAACCTCTGTGCCACTAGTGCACCAGCACACACATTTCCCCGGGTCATCTTGGCATTCAAGATTCATCATTAAGGAATACCATTTATGACTTCCTTCCAGAATGAAATTTACCTTATAGGTACTTCTGATATCTAAACTCTAGCTTATTTTTGGTCAGTTGCTTACTTTTCTTTGAAGGATATGGAAAATCATTGTTATTTTTTTATCTGACAACTGGTAGAATATGAATTTTGTTTCATCCTAACTCATAAGTAGGTCTCGTTTTCATTGGGGAATTTAAAAGTTATGCTTTCTTCTTGTTAGTGATAGAATCTCATTTCTCCTTGAAACTCCTTCAAAAGTGTTCTTTGAAAACTTCATATGTGTCTACAATGAAATATATTAACCCTCCTATGTCCCTCTCCTAGCCCCTCAGGCCTCCTCAACACATGTATTTTCCAACTTCATGTCCTTGCCTTTTTTTTTCTTTTTTAAAAAATAAACCACTGTGTCCAATCAGTGCCAACATATGTACCTGAGTGGTGCCATCCATAGAGCATTGGAAGGCAACCAGTTGCACCCACATCCCTGAAGAAGGACCACAGTCAGCTACCAGTGCCTCACTGGGGGAGAGCTTTATTAGCTTCTCCCTCATGAGTTTCTCACTCATCCACACTAGATCAGCTTGATCTTTTACATGTAACTGCAGCTGCTATAAATTCATGAATGTAGTGATCATGTCATATTCAGAGCACTATGTTTCACTGTTCCTCCATACCCTCTGACTCTACATTCTTTCTTCTTTTTCACAAATTTCAATGAAGATATCGTGCCTAATTTTTTCCCTCTGGAAAAGGAGTATTAACAAGACTCATAAATAAGAATTATGACCTAGCTAAAGTAAACCCATTTATCCTTTACTACTCTTTTCCTCAAAAACCAGGATAAATTTCATGAAAGATGGACTAATATTTAATGATTATTACATTTATTTCTAACTGAATATGTAACTCTTGGAAGACCTCCGAGTAGGTTAGATGAGGAACTACTGAGGAACTATATACTAATACTTTCTATAGAATGTGGTAGAATTTATTTCACGAGGTTAAACAGAAAGGCATGTTTCCTTTTTAGTCTTCCTGTCTCCTTGGTGCAAGTGAGAATTATCCCAGAAGTGGAAGCTCAGTTGAGAAAATTCCTGTGGACAATTTTTGATTGATGATTGCTATGAGAGGGACCAGCCCACTATGGGCAGTGGCACCCCTGAGCAGGCAGTTCCCGGTTCCATAACAAAGCAGCCTGAGCAACACATGTGAGAGCATGTGTATGCACGTGAGCACACTCCTGGCTCTCAGAGGCTGCCTCTTGGGTCCTGGAAAGGAAACTCAGGTTCTCAGGCATGGCGGCAGGCACTTTTACCCTCTAAGCCATCTTACTGGCCCCACAGTATCTTCCATTTAGCATGTCTTCCAGTGTGCTCACGGTTAAAGCACATTATCCATCCCTGAAGTAAACTTATTCTAGACTTGAGTGTCTAGGTGTGTGGTTTTGGTTTTTGTTTTTTGTTTTTTGTTTTTTAAAGATTTCTTTCTTTATTTATTTCATGTATGTTTGTACACTGTCGCTGTCTTCAGGCACACCAGAAGAGGGCATTGAATACCCATTACAGATGGTTATAAGTCACCATGTGGTAGCTAGGAATTGAACTCAGGACCTCTGGAAGAGCAATCAGTGCTCTTAACCAATCAACCATCTCTCCAGCCCATGGTTTCAGCTGGTGACAGACAAGGCCAGTTCTCCTACTCTCATGATCCTAGGGCCAGCACTTCTGCCTGCCATAGATGGTGAGGGATCAGTGTGGAGAGTTTTGGGGGTCACCTTGTAGGATTTGGCAGGAATTTGACAGTGGGCTAGGACAGGGAAGTAGGCTCATGCAGGAATTTAACTTTGGGCTAGAACTCGGGAAGTAGGCTCAGATAATATTAACATTTGGACTAATACAAAGTTCAAGGTAAACTCAACCTGAGGAATATGTGACAGTCTTTTTATCTTGGACATCCTGGTAAGCCACTAGAAACAGCGACTTTGCTTAGACTGTGTTTATTGCCTTGTTTGTTCTTGACCTAGAACTGAGCTTATTCTTTGTATGGGCTTAAAATGGTACAAAAGTAGGCTGGAGAAAAAAAAAATCAGCCCACTTCAACCTCAGCACTGGCTGGAGTTATGTCATGTTATCTAATTGTCTTTTTCTCTTCAATCCCCGATCCCTCCCTTGAGACCCAGTGAACTTGGCTGGATTGGTCAGATAATGGAGGGGAGAAAGCCATCTCTCCTTCATCCGTGTTACTGCACACTAGAGGCAGACCCAGCTCTCCTGCAACCCCACATCCAGGACCATCTCTGCTGTACTGCTCAGGGAAAGGCATAAGTCCCACTCTTCCAAGTGCTGCAGCAGGTGATAACAATTTGTCTCCAGGCAGCAGCCCAGATGGGGATGTCCACCTGGCCTTTGGCGGTAACAGAACCCTGCTGCTGCTGCTGCTGCTGCTGCTGCTGCTGCTGCTGCTGCTGCTGCTGCTGCTGCTGCTGGGCCATGGACCCAGATGTGGTCCTTGGTGATAGCACAGACCAAGACCCCCATCCCCACCCACGGTGGTCCAAGGTGGCATTACTGGCTACTCACATCAGTCTGTTGCTCACTACCACTGAGGCTCCAGCTCTGCCTCTCTTCATTATGCCCATATCCTTCTGCTTCTCTTTCTCTTCCATTTCCTCACTACTTTCTTGTCCACTTAGTAGCAAGTAAGTGTGTCTGGGGTTATCTCAGGAGTAGTCTATGCCCAACTTGTGCATTATGGTGCTGGCATGGGTCATCTCAGGCTAACTCCCTGTCCAGGCCCCATGGCACCAGTCTCCTCCAGCTTGGTCCCTGCCCAGTCCACCTGTGAGGGTTGTCTGTCTCAGGTTCAATTCCCCCCAGGACCTTCTTCTAGTCTCTGGCTTGCTACCCATCCTGGGAGCCCATCTGGGTCTGCTTGGTGACTAACTGATGCTCATCTTGGGCTCATTTTTTTCATCAAAAGTTAGGCTACTAATCATTTAAGTGTTCATTAGGCCAGAACACTGAGCATAGACATAGCCTTACTTCTCTCAGCCACATGTGACACAGCAGCCACATCTGCAATGCCTCTAGGGGCAGATGTAATTTTGCTTTTTAATCTAGTAGAATTGGCTTGTGGCACATCTACTCTTAATCACTGTTAAATATGTCTTCATATCCCACTAATAAGGATCCCTTTATTAAGTTCTCTCCTTTTTTCCTGACTTATTCCTCTGATAAACTTTTGGATTGGTTTCAAAATAAACTCTATTACATGCACTGTCCTGAGAATTTATCTGGGGGCGTTGACATTATATTAACTTTATTCCTCCTCATTCATCAGTAGATATGTTCTTTACATGAAAGCCTTTTTTCCCTCATAATGTTTTATATTTTTCACTGTTAGCAACACACAATTATTTTAAAGATTAATATTTTAATTGTGCATCATGAATATGTTTCACTACATTTTGGATGAATGCTATTTTAGCAATATTATTAATTTTTGTGTATTTATTTTGGATTTGATCACTTAACAGTATACTTAGATTGCTAAAGTCATTTTAATTCCTTTAGATTACTTAGACAAATGAATACATTATTTTAAAAATTATGAATCTACTTTCCTGTTTTCTTTTTCATTTATTTATTTATTTATTTATTTACTTATCTAAGATTTATTTATTATTATGCATAAGTACACTATAGTTGTCTTCAGATGCACAAGAAGAGGGGCATCAGATCTCATTACAGGTGGTTGTGAGCCACCATGTGGTTGCTGAAATTTGAACTTAGGACCTTTGGAAGAGCAGTCAGTGCTCTTACCCACTAAGCCATCTCACCAGCCCTACTTTCCTGTTTTCTTAAAGTAATGAATATAATAGCTTATGTTTCTGGTTATATTTGTGTGTACATATGTTTTTCTTGACAAGTCTTGAATATTTTTGAAATGGTGGTGATCAGTAATGGTAAAAACATTTCTTTTGAGAATTTCACTCAGGGCCTCTTTTTTGTAAAATTGTTATTGTTTTACACACACAGAGAGACACACACACACACACACACACACACACACACACAGAGAGAGAGAGAGAGAGAGAGAGAGAGAGAGAGAGAGAGAGAGAGAGAGATACAACCCTGCAGAGTTCGTTTCGTGTTGTCTCACGGATATGTGTCTTGGGATTGGATAATTTATCAGGAGTTTATCCATGGAGAAGACTGACTCTTCCTGTCTTCACAGTATTAACTACTTGTAGCTCTTCATCAAGAGATGAGCCTTGTGAAGCTTTCCCCATGGCATGGCAATTGGTGCTGTCATTTCTCAGGACTTGTTTAGACCACCATATCTAAGTTGAAACTTCATGGATATAGCTTTCCTGATATATATAAAAGACACTATCTTGCATCAGATATCCTGGTCCTCTGGTACTTACCATCTTTCCACCATTGTTCCCTTCCCTTGAGCCTTATGTGTAGGGGATGGGTTGTTCATGTTTCAATTGAGGCTGAGCATGCACCATCGATGTAGTGACTTCTTTGTATTGAATCTAACATATTATAAAATAAGATGTTAGCTATAAGCTAACAAAAAGTTCTCTCTCTCTCTCTCTCTCTCTCTCTCTCTCCCTCCCTCCCTCCCTCCCTCCCTCCCTCTCTCTCTCCTCTCTCTCAGAAAAAAGCTTACTATGTAGCTCATGTTGGCTTCAAACTCAAAGTCTTCTTACTCTACCTCCGTACTGCTAGGATTGGGAATTTTAACTACTGTGTCTGACTAAATGCTCTTTGTTATGTCAAGGAAATATCATTTTATTCTGAGAATGGTATGTACGTTTTCATTTCCAAGAATATTTACTAACAGTTATCAAATTATTTTCCAGATAGAAATGTGCTAGCATTTACTTTGCAACTTGTTGATGTGATCTTTAGAAGTAAATTCTTAGGATAATCTTTAAATATTCATAGTAAATTGTTATTTAAATGATTGAATTACTTATCCTAAGATGATTGAATTACCCCTGCTAATCTTTTATTTAAGCTTTGAATTTTCACTAGACATCTTTAGGTTTTGCTCTTTCCATTTGATCAACAACTCTTCAATGATTGTCTTTGATTCTCATTATGAAGAATTTGAAACATAGTCAGGTGATTATATTTATATTAATACCCTAAAATCATATCATAGAATCAAATAAAAATCTATTATTAAGTCCTTTCAAAATGATATGTTTCTTCTTTGTTCTAATTTTACTGGTTACTCTTTTCATGATTATATCTGCTAACATTGTTTATTATTTATTCTTGCTTTTAGAAATTCCATACTATAGTTTTTTTGCTCTGTGTGTGTGTGTGTATGTTTGTACACTCACACACTTGTATGCACATATATAGAGAGGTCAAAGGACAATCTTGGGAACATGAAATGTGTGTCTTGGGACAGTTTCTTTTTGGTTGAGTCTCACAAAGAAGGGCGGCTGACTTGTAGGGAACCCTACGGGTCATTTTGTCTCTATCTCCTCAGTGCTAGGATCTCACATTGTACCGCCACATCCAGTGATGTTACTAGAGTTCTAGGGATGTGGTTGTGTTATGGACAACACTTTACCACTTGGGTTATTATTACCTGATTTGCCCACTTTTACTGTTTCCCGCTTTCTTTAGCATTCATTTCTGTATTTATATTTTATGTGCTCTTATTTATGATCCTGTTTGCATTGTTAATTTTCATTAAAGTCGAATTCAATTAACTTTTAAAAATTTGAACAATAATATTTCAGGCTAGGTGTTTTTCTCTGCATACATTCTTTTGGAAATTGATAACATGGGTCTGATTTCATTACTTTAAAACAAGTTTTTATTTCTATCTTTAAGCAGTTATTTCAGGAAGCATCAATAATTGGCAAAGTATCTAAGTCTTTAATTGTTCCTATTTGAGAAGTCAGAGTTTAGACTCTACTGCGGTTGGAGGACAGCCTCTGTGAGTTCTAGCTTGGGGACCTGAGCATTTGCTTTGCAGCAGTGATGGGTAAATGTTTAAAAAATGTTATGGCATACTTCTGAAAAATCATGCACCTTTCTTTTCTGCCATTAGAATAGTCAAATTAGTATATCTGTAGGTTTTAATATTGATTTTTCTTTAGCAGGGGGCTAATACAGCATATTGATGGCTTCCATTGCAGTTTAGGTTTCTGTTCACATCTCTGATGTTTTAACATCTTTGTTTTATGGTTACTGAGACAATCCTATTCTATTGACAAAGGCAAAAGCCATTATGCTTCCCTTTAAATGTTTACCCATTCCAGTCTCTAGGGTAGGATTACAGTCTTTATGCACCTTCTGAAGTTAGTGTCTTCTGTTTTTGTGTTTTGTTTTGTTTTTGGTTTTGTTTTTGTTTTTCTTGCAGACAGGGTTTCTCTGTGTAGTCCTGGCTGTCCTGGAACTCATTCTGTAGCCCAAACTGGCCTCGAACTCAGAAATCTTCCTGCCTCTGCCTCCCAAGTGCTGGGATTAAAGGCGTGTGCCACCACGCCTGGTGAGTCTTCTGTTTTATTTTGTGAATGCCTGATAGATTTTCCCAGTCTGTTACTGTGTACTATCTGTTTTATTTACTGTAAAGCCTCTCTTTAAGCATCATGCATCTGAGGTTTGCTTGCCTTATAAACATAGGGACCTTGCCAAGTGTTCCCCATACCCTTTGTAATTAACATGTATCTGTTTGTTTCTTTTATATCAGATGATGATTTTTCTCATGTTTCTTTCTTAGTCCTGTAGGGTATGGCTTTTCTGCCGTCTCATATATTAGAAGATAATTGTTCGGCATTTTGTGTAGCAAAGATCAAAATTAGGTTTTCGTTTGTGTTTCCTTATGGTTACAATTATAAAAGGAAAGATAAATTTGGTCTCTCTTTACATGAAATGAAAAATTATGTTAGTTTCAAACATCTGTGTCTTATTTTTTTCCACCTGTTTCCTTCAATATAATCTATACTTTTAAACCCAGATAATTGTTGATAATATTTTACTTTATTATAGTTGCTGTGGTGGTTTGAATCATAAATGTCCCCATAGACTCATGTATTTGGACACTTTGTCCCCAGTTTGTGGGACTATCTGGGGAGGCTATGGGACCTTTAGAAGGTGGAGACTTCCAGGAGGGAGTGGGTCACTGGTCGTGGGCCTGGGTGTCACTCCATTTCCAGTTCACTTCCTCTGCTTTCTGTGTTTGGTTTGAGATGTGATCTCTTAGCTTCTTGCTCAGTCTCCTTGCTTCCGTGCCTTCCCTGACGTGAGGTTCTTCCTCTGGGACCTCAAACCCAGATAAGCTCTCCCTTCTCTTATTTGCTTTGGTCACAGTGTTTTCTCACAGGAAAACCAAACAAAAGCAAAGGTAGTTGCCGAGATGTACACCTTTGTCCACCAGGTTCTGATGGCTGCTTCTGGCCCCAATAGGACTCGTCTTTTAGTCAATAAAGATTGACTCAGTCTTAACCTTTTCAAATACCACAAGTGGAGAGTTTATCTTCTGAGTCTTTGCAAACGTCAAGAACATCTCTTTAATATCATTCATACCTGAGAGGCACATCATAGGGGATGACATTCTGGAACCTCTGCCTCTGGATTTTCCCTTGAAGAGACACCTGCATTATTTTCTGTAATTTTGATCATGGAGACAGCCAGTACTTTGATTTTTATAGGAATCATTAACTCTTTTTTTTTTTCTAGGTGTTTGATCAGTCTTAACTGTTGAATTATTTCTCCCCTATAACATAACTTGATGTGGTTTCATTCACTTTTTTAAACTCATGGATTTTTGCCTTGAGAATGACAGGCATGTTTGATTTTTCAATCATGTGTATGTTATACAAAGGAACAGGTTTCACTGACATCCATGCATATGAGGAACTTCAATCACATTTAGTTGTCTATTGCCGTGTTTACGCTCTTTCCTTCCCCACATCTTCTTTCCATACCCTTAATAGTCCCTTCCCTTTCATGTTTCTGAGAGCTTTGAATTCCACATATCAGAAAAAATAAATGATACTGGAGATGAGTTTATTTCAGAGTATTAGTATTAACTAATTAATTAGTCAGTTGGTTAACTAACTAGTATTAATTAGCTAGTATTTAATTAACTAGTTAATTGGTTGGTTCATGTTTCATTAATTAAACTAATTAGTATTAACTAATGAATTAGTATTCCCATAGTATTTCCAGTTCTGCTCATTTTCTGAAACCATCATGCCTTTGTTCTTTTTGATGACTGAACAGTACTCCATTGCAAGCATTTTGTTCTTAGTGTACAACTCTCTCTCTCTCTCTCTCTCTCTCTCTCTCTCTCTCTCTCTCTCTCTCTCTCTCTCTTTTGGAACAGTTCACATAGAGTTTTGCACTTTTCTCCTGATCCAGGACACCATCATATTCATAGCTGCACTGACTGTTTCCTCTTCCTGACATTGGCCCCTCTGGAGTGCTGGCTCTCGCCTCTCATTACTACTCTTCCCATGGAGTTTTCACGTGTTTGCCATTTTACTTTGCTCATTAGAAACCATCAGGTGCACCCCTCAAATTCAATTTTTTTTTCATAATGGCTTTTCACAATGCAGCTGTGGGGGCTTATTGTTTTATGCGGAATTTCATCTACATAATATGTGGTTAAGTATTAAAACTCTGTTTATTTTGTGATGTAAGTTAAGTTACTGTCAGACTTTCACCAGCACAAATGTCTCTACTGTAAGTGTTCAAGCATGTAATTCCTGGTGCATCTGGATAGGAGGAGCATAGCAAGACTTTCTCTAAGAGTCTTGGGCATGTGTAGGCTTTCTGACAATAATTTCCATTTTTACATTCTCCTGCGCCCCTTTATCATGTTTCATTTAATCTTGTCTAACTTTTGTCTCTTTTGTCTTTATAAATTTCTGCTCTGATTAAGTAGAGAAATATTCTTTTCCATCCTCACAATGATGACAGACATCATTGTAAGGTAGGAAAGGCAACTTTAAAAGGTATTTCTAGGTAGGAGTTTCTGCGTTTTTCTTCAGTTGTAACACTATCTCCTTACTGTAGGTTTTCATATTTTTCCTTCTATTCATAAATATCTACATTTCTCAGTTATATCAGTAGATTTTAGCCACATTGCTCTCTAAGTGCGATTAACCAGTACCAAACTGGCTAATATATAAGCAAATATATATTAGTCCAGCCAATATCATTTCTAATTGTTATTTTTATTGCTTGTGATGCAATTTTCTTCCTATACTCGAATTTCTGTCCCTTTGTCCATGTAGTAAAGTGTTGTCCTTGTAACTTGAATACTTAGCACTGCTTTCTACGCCTTAGCTAATGTCCTTAGAGCTGCCTGCCAGAGTCATAGTATATTCTTTAATTGTGTTTCATCTTTTAGAGGTTAAAGCACTGAGTCAGGGTCTCAACACGTAACCCAGCCTGTCCTGGAACTCACAAAGGTCCTGTCTCAGCAGCAGTGACAGAGCTGGAATTACAGGTGGAAGCGAATACGCCTGGCTTTGTGTTTTCAGCGTTTTGTTTAGCTTTAAGCAAATTTGGATGAGAAGTTGGGGGGAGCTTCCCTGTGGCTTCTCAACTGGTTCCCTGAAATCCTAATACTTCTATTCTAGAGGACACTTTGGAATTTTATCTCCACATTACTCAATTAGGCAATCAATGTCGACAATGAATAATTCAAAGAATTGATCACATACATGTTAGTGGTTTATGTTTTTCTGCAGCTTGGTGATTCCTGCTGACCCACTTCCTTATAAAATAACACACGTTCTTGCTCATGCAGATGTTCTTGAAGCTAACAAAGTGTGCCAACTGCCTCTGTGTAGAGTGTGTTCTCCAGGCTCAACTCCCCTTGTTCTGTAGAACACAAAGCACTTCACAATTTTCTTTCATTAAATTTCCCCTCAGTGTCTTAGACACAATTTATGAAAGTCTAAAACCATCCTTATTTTGTGGAAAACCAGAATGAGCTAAAAAGCACTAACAATGATCAGACAGGAAGTCACCCAGAACATGGTCATGTAATACTGGTGATTTCTGTGTAGAGCATTTCCCCTTTCTTAGCCCCTGAGTATACTGCATTTGTGAGAAGGCACTTGTAGCTCCCTGTGGCGTTCCTTCCAGATCAGCTGCTTACTCTGAGATGAGTCTCTGCAGGCATATCCCTATAGGTCCATCCAGAGGAATAAACAAAGCAAGAGCTACCACTCCACTAACTAGAACATCCTGAAATTCAGTGTTGCACAATTAGTATTATTGATTAAATATTTCCATTTAGGAAGCTGGTGATCATTTTCATGAACTTTGAACATTTTAAAACAATTGCATTTAAGTATTATCTGTTTTCAATTAGAGCAGCTTGCTTACTGAAAAAATTATAAAATGGATTTAATGAAGATCTGTTATCTTAGAGGAAAAATGCACATGAATATCTTAGTATTTTTAGTGACAAGTGAGGAGAGATACACATAACTGCAGTGTCTTGTGACTCATGGGCTACATTACCAAAGGGGAATCTGTCCTTCCTAGAAAGAAAGGTAGAAACAAACAAAAAAAAGACTGCTACAAGTAGTAATAAAACCAGGAACTATTCACTTTTGCATGCTTACTCTATCTCAGATTCTTCTCCACAAAAAGCTCATTGAATTTTCAGTGTAATTAATTAACACTATAATTATTTACCTTGGCTTGGTCAGGGGTCCTGAAGAAAGGGTATTTGGGAGCATGAAAAGAACAACTTGAAGTCAATCATGTGATACAAGCTGATAGCCTTGTGTTTTGCTTGAGATAGATCTCTCTCAGGAGTTTTCCAGACAACTCATCCAGGTAGCTCAACTTTCACAGACCAAAGCATCTTTTATTCAATCATCCACCCCAGGTTCCTTTTTGATTATTTCAGAAATCAGCTTTTTTTTTTTTTTTTTTTTTTTTTTTTTTTAAACGTAGCCCTTTGACTTCCAGGAAAAGACAGCAAACACATTTTCCCCTAACATTGCAAATGAATTCAGACTTCAGACATCTACCTGCCTCTGTAAACACAGATAATAAGCTAGCTGGGTGGGATCCTGCTCTGAGATCACCACACCCACCATGTTTGGGTCAAAAGTTTCTTTGTCTCAGGCTGTCCTTGAGCTGGGAATCTGCCTGCATTTGTATCTGCCTGCCTTTCTATGAAACTGACCGGTTTCTGACAAGCAGAACAGCTGCCTCTGTTCTCTTAGTTCTGTGAAGCCCCGTGTATAATTCATACTGCATTCTTATATTTTACAGAGTTAAGAACTTTTATATTTTTGAGCTTATGTTTTCAGAGTTCTTCCTAGAGCCTGAAGGTCACAGTGCTCTACCATTTTGCTGAGGAACATAGAGACACCTTTGCCTTCTGTATTTGTGTTTCTAATTGTGGTGAGGTCGTTTCACTGCCCTGGGATCTGCCCAGACTCCAGCTAAACCTTTGCTTCTTTGGTCGACTTAGCAGCTTCAGAAGTACTCAGTGGCCCGCTGGCAGAGGGACATGGCAGTCATATCATTCATCTTCTTGTGAGCTTTTTCTCTTTTTATTTCAGTTGTTCTTTGGTATGCACAAGTCAAAAGCTCAGCTACTTATGTACATTGGGATGTGTGTGTGGGGTGGGTGGGTGGGGGGAAGTAGGATCTTAAAAACTGCAACAACCCAAATACCCAAACACAGCTAACTAGATCTGATGCCCATGGCTTTTGAAGAAGCAATAGCAAATGAGAAGAAGTTCTGACAGTGCCTGGGTCATAGGTTGTTGAGTAATAAAGTTCCAAGTGTGATAAAGAATTCTCTGCTTGGTGGCTTCAGGGAGCCAGTGGGCTAAAGGCTGCAGAAATCGAAAAACAAACACAACTGCACTCTATCAAACAGAGCTGAGTTCACAACTGTTTTGTGACTCTGGGGGGTCTACGGAATAAAGTCAAAGCATGTTACATGGCATGTGAAACTTTCCATGGTTTGATCAATCCTGTCTGTCTAGTTTTGTCCCTCAGACACTCTGAGCCGTCACCCAGAGCCCCGACACTTCCACTACCCCATCATTGACCTCACAGAGTTAGAGCTTCTTAGTCTTGTCATATATGCTTCGTACCTTGTGCTTTTAAGATTAGATTTTATCCTTTCGTCTTAGTTCCAAACTTTGTCTCTGCCACTTCTTTCATGGATATTTTATTCCCTATTTTAGGGAGGAATGAAGTATCCACATGTTGGTCTTCCTTATTCTGATTTTCTTGTGTTTTGGAGATTGTATCTTGGGTATTCTAGGTTTCTGGGCTAATATCTGCTTATCAGTGAGTGCATATCTAGTGACTTCTTTTGTGATTGGGTTACCTCACTCAGGATGCTATCCTCCAGATACATCCATTTGCCCAAGAATTTCATAAATTCATTGTTTTTAATAGCTGAATAGTACTCCAGGGTGTAAATGTACCACATTTT
>NC_034594.1:4768504-4773976 GCF_900095145.1 Mus pahari | reverse complement strand
TTCACCTATAGGGTTGCAGACCCCTTCAGCTCCTTGGGTACTTTCTCTAGCTCCTCCATTGGGGGCCCTGCGCTCCATCCAATAGCTGACTGTCAGCATCCACTTCTGTATTTGCCAGGTACTGAATAGCCTCACCAGAGACAGCTATATCAGGGTCATGTTAGCAAAATCTTGCTAGCATATGCAATAGTGTCTGTGTTTGGTGGCTAATTATGGGATGGATCCCAGGGTGGGGCAGTCTCTGGATGGTCCAACTCTTATAAGGACATTTAATTGAGGCTAGCTTACAGGTTAGAATTTCAGTCCATTATCATCCAAGCAGGAGCTTGGCAATGTCCAGGCAGATGTGAGGCTGAAGGAGCTGAGAGTTCCACTTCTCATTCCAAAGGCAGCTGGCAGAAGACTAACTTCCAGGCAGCTAGGACAAGGGTATTAAAATCCATCCCTACACTGACACACTAACTCCAACAAGGCTACACTTCCTAATAGTGCTACTTCCTGGGCCAAGCTTATACAAACCATCACAAGTGGTCTAGAGGTTTCATATCTAAGATCATCATTGCTTTAGCCTCAGTAAAAAAAACACCCTTGCCTATTGAAGAGTCAAGAAATGAAAGAAAAACAGGATGTGGGGCACATGCCTGTAATCATAACCCTTGGGACGAAATGGCAGGCCATTCACAGCTGTGTAGTAAGTTTGAAGCCAACCTGGGATACATGAGATCCTGTCTCAAACAAGAAAAGAAAGGAACAAAATGAGAAATGAAGTGAAGTTACATTTATTAAATATTTATTGGCACCTTCTAAAAGTGCTATAAACACCGACCTTATGTTTTTGTGCCTGACTTCTTGAATTCGAAATCTGATATGTATACTATCTGCTTCCCAGAATGTTCAAAAGGATTGTGAAATCAAATCAAAAAACGATTTGTAAAGTGCTAAGAGTACAAGGTAAGGCATAGAAAATAGCATGTAAGCATGTATTAGAAACAAATGTGAACTCACTGATTCCCCGATTATCTTAATTGTGTGTTAGTATTATGTAATCCACTATAATTCTCCTTTGTAGCAATCTCAGCAATAATGGTAGCATGTGTATATTGTATAGTTGAACAGTTTCTTTTTTATGCATTTACTTAACAAAATTGTCAATATGTGGTCACCAAATGTGTACACTATAATGTTTACATCAGGACAATCATAGTAACCTCAAATTGGAAACTAGAGATGCCCCTAACAATAGAAGATTAAACTGATTACTGCCTACACAAATGCAAAGACATGCCACGTGCCAATAGGAATACAATATTTTATTTGTAACACTGTGGATGGATCTGAACATCACAACGAGTGACAAAAAGCCGGACAAGCAAAATAATATGCAGAGTATGTTTCCATTCAAATAAAAAAAGACAATGGATCTGTGCTACTAGAGGTCAGTATAGACAGAATCTGGGGGTACTGGTATTACAGTACCCCCAGATTACGGTTACAAGAGTTATCCAGGCAAAGAAAATTCATCAAATTAGTGTATATTTATGATATGTTTGTTTTTGTACAAAGGTTACATGTCAATAAAAGGTTTTAAGACATGGTGTGATAACAAAACAAGAACCTATTACAGCAGTAAGCTGGTAAGAAGTCATAAACCTGTGTGATAAAGAATTAGAAAGATCACACTTTCTGGAATGTGCAGATGGAGGTATGTTGGTGCTTATAAACAACCAAAGAAGGAAAGTACTGAAGAGCTTAGGGAAGGGCGTCTTCCACAGCATGATCTTTATAGCTGCACAGTAACTAGGCATCCATCAAAATGGCTCCCCGGGAGCCCCACGGTGTTCCCTGATAAATTGAGCATTCATTTGAGATCTTCAATTGCATCTTCAAAAAATTAAGCAAAACATTTTGCTTTGGCTTCCAAATTTAGGTGAAGAATATATATCATGTTCTTAAGACTGAGTATTTTAGTGAAGTGAAATTATATATTTTTGTTGATAAGTGTGGCTATACCTATATAAAAAGTCAGTTAAATCCATTCCAAATGTGACTAAACTTTTGGCATTGTGACATGGCATTGTCATCTACAAATATCATGCTGGAGAAGCATCCAATCAAGTGACAAATAAGACAAAACAATCACAAAACACCCTCATAATGTTTTAAGAATGTTTTCAGTTTTGTATAGGGCTGCCTTCATAAGCATCCTTGGCTATGCATGGTTCACCTGCCATGGGCTGGGCATGACTGAACCAAGTTTATAGCTCTAATAAATTCATTATGATGAACATAAACCTCAAGCGTAACATGAACAAAATAGCTAGTTATATTTTGAGGAATTTGCTTTCAAGAGATGAGATTTGTGGTTGTAGACACATCTCAGTTCCTTTAGATAACAAGCATTTTGGAAAATATATAAAAGACCCATGCGACTCCTGAAGAGTTGACAGCCCTTCAGTAGCACCTTGTAACCCATAGGGAGGATGATTATTCATTTCATGACAATTATTTTACATATTTAAACAATCCCAAATTTCTCCTCTCTGTTAGATTTTACAATTTACTTTTTACTGATGAGAAAATTGAAGATTCAGTATGTAACTTGCCCAGGACATAATACATACATGCAAGAAGTAGGATTCAATGCCATGTCTTTATAGTTCAAAACCTGTTCAGTTTGTACTATATTGCACTGACTCTGGGTACAGTCAGATGGAGAATTACACACAAATATCTGTATCCTAATAGAGAACTCAAATTAGCATTAAATGCATACAGGTATGGATGTAGAGAAGGAGAAAAAAAAAAGAAAAGAAAGTACGCTAGACAAAGCATATTCTGAACTAGGCTGAGTAATAGAACATGGTTTATTTTTATAATCCCTTAACTGCAGTCATTCCATTGTGATTCAGTTTGTAATTGAAGCACAGTGGGAGGTGAGAAATTTAGGGTGGTTCAATTCACTTAGCTCTTCCTTTGTAAATTCACTGGTTGCTAGGAACCACTGCACTCTGAAGGTCCCCATGTTTACACACCCTAGTTCCTTTGACACAGTGTCATCCCTCTGATGACAGTGGGGGGCTCTTGATGAGATCTTCTTTGCGCTTTTATTGTCAATGGAACTTAATAGAACAACTCTCTGGCTTCTTCGAACACAGTCTCTCCTCTTCAAACAACTTCCAAGTATGTCACTACTAAATGGAAGTTTCTAGGGAAAGAAATAAACCATATGCTGCTTTTCCCTTCAGCCTATTTTAACCATATGCTACTAGAAATGAGAATGCAACCAACGGTATTAATTTAGACTCCCTGTGTTCCCAATGCCGCCATTCCCCCAACTCATTTAAAGGAGTCCTTTCTATTGGGCTGGAAAAATATCGTCTTTGAAAAAAAAAAAAAAAAAAAAAAAAAAAAAGAAGAAAAAAAAAAAAAAAAAAAAAAAAAGAAGAAGAAGAAGAAGAAGAAGAAGAAGAAAATTAGAAAAGAGACCGGTGAGACTGTAAGTTGTTCTTCTGTGCAATGTACTCACCCCTGTGCAAGTGTCCCTGGGCCTAAGGATGCCACACACAACTCTGAATTCACAGAAGGCTTATTACCACAGTGTCTTGGTTGGAATGAAAACACTCCCCTCAGGCTTGGGGTTTGAACACTTGGTCCTCAGCCCCATTTGGTGGTGGTGTTTGAATAGGTGGAAGAAGTGGAGACTTGCTAGAGGGTGCCTTGCCCAACTTCTAGTTCATTCTCTCTGCTTCCTGCTTCAAGGTATGAGCTGTCAGTTTCTGGGTTCTGTTCCCATACCTGCTGATCAGAACTATGTCCCCCTACCACAATGGACTCATCTTTCTGGAGCCATAAGCCAAGCTAAATTTTCTTTCATATGTGATTTTACACAGCAATAAAATGGTAGCTAATATATGAATCTTGAAGCTTTGTTTTGAGCTGCAGAACTCATGGGTTGGCATTGATACACCACTCACTGGGAGTAAGGTCTAAGCCTAAGCCTAAAGGTCTTGAGCATTATATTTCATATGATTGACACCGAATACTTCAGAAGTGAGGAGAAGGGGTCCCGTTTCTGGCTCCAGTCACCCGGCACCTTTCCAGCCCGAGGAGGGGTGTCTGCCCGGGAGGAGTCTCCAGGCCTGAGCCGGCAGGAGAGCCATCTTTGCTCTGGAGCTCTGCTGGAGGAGAGTTCTTCCTGGCGTACAAGAAGAACATTTTTTTTTTTTTTTTTTTTTTGGCTTTTTTGGAGACAGGGTTTCTCTGTATAGCCCTGGCTGTCCTGGAACTCATTTAGTAGACCAGGCTGGCCTCGAACTCAGAAATCCGCCTGCCTCTGCCTCCAGAGTGCTGGGATTAAAGGCGTGCGCCATCATGCCCGGCTGCATTTTCATTGCTAGAACAGACACAATCTTTGTTGTAAAATCAGTAGAATTTTTAAGAGTTTTAAAGAAGTATATGCAAAGAAAAGTTTTAGGGTTAGATGTTCACAAAAGAATAGTAAATTCATCATGTTGACAAGTAATATATGTGACAGAATTTTCCCTGTACAATGACATTAAAATATTAGTGCAGCAGGAGGCCTGTGATTGGACAGGGAAAAGGGAGGCAGAGCTAAGAGTTGCAGAGACAGAGCAAGAGAATCAGGAGTTTGAGGGAAGCCAAGATGGAGGGAGACGGACAGGAAGAAGATCTTGACCAGTGTGGTGTTAAATAGCCACAGGTAGATATGATATCATAAAAGAGAATAATTGGGATAATTTGTCTAATCTTGGTGGGCAGCTTTATCATTATCAATTGGTTCTGAAATTATTGTATTGGCATCTTGTGATCTGAGAATTTATTGACATATAAATCTGACTGGTTAATTATAAGCTTCAAGAGTTTTGTTTTTACCAGATTGTTGGGTGTTGTGGCGGCTGACCATGGGGTGGACGGTTGTGTGGGGCTGGCATGACAGTGAAGGGAACTCATGAACTCCAGTCCCGCCGGAGAGTTGGCAGGCAGAGAGTAGCTGGACGGAGCACGGGAACATGGCGGTCTATTTTAATATTTCCCACAGCAAGTATACACATGTCACATATAGTTTTCATCTAAATAAAAAAAGCAAAGAGTACATGAAAGGATTTATTAAAAATTAAAAAGCACAACTCAGACTTCTCAAGATGGCGGGAAAAAAATAATAGGAGAGAAGTATTCTGTAAAGTTGCCCAGTCAGCTCCCGTGCTGGCCAAGGCACGTGCCTACCTACCCTCCACAAGACACACCAATAGTAATGAAAATAGTATTTTGTAGAGGACACAACTCAGAGCTTTGTAAACTTCATATTTCGCTTCTACTTTGACCTTAGTTTTGCTCATGATGCCATTGGGTGTGATTAAAGGTTTTATTTTTTAGTAAAACCTATGGGTCTTCTATGGGTCTTATTGTTCATTGAATCTTGGGAAGTTTTTCCACAATTTTTTTTTTTTTTTT
>NC_034594.1:4765628-4768314 GCF_900095145.1 Mus pahari | reverse complement strand
C
Source organism: Mus pahari (assembly GCF_900095145.1). Lineage (NCBI taxonomy): Eukaryota > Metazoa > Chordata > Mammalia > Rodentia > Muridae > Mus > Mus pahari. Next base: position 4,768,313 of record NC_034594.1, on the reverse strand, counting down.
TCACTCTGTAGACCAGGCTGGCCTCGAACTCAGAAATTCGCCTGCCTCTGCCTCCCGAGTGCTGGGATTAAAGGCGTGCGCCACCACGCCCGGCTGATTTTCCACAATTTTAATTTAAAAAAAAATGCTTTCTTTTTCATTGTTATTTATGTAGCAAACTTGAAATTCATTTTTGTTCATAATAAATTTAGATACTTTCAGCTTCTTTGACCTTTAGTGGTTCTCCACTAATCTTGAGTTTTCCATAGTGAGTTAAAGATTTACAGATACCCATTCCATTGAAGTTGTAAGCTCAATTGTCCTAATGTGAGGAGTCAGCACTTTTACATACAGCTGAACAAGGAGGCAGGGTTAGTTAATCTCAATACAAGCCATCTCTGCAGGGGAATGGTTTTCAGGCCATAAATATATTGGAGAAGAAAGCTATGATAAATGTTTTCTACACAAACTATCAACATCTACACATAGACCAGAGGAAGTTCTGGCCATCTTTTAAATTTACCCCCCTGGAAGGGTGCTTTGACACTTTCCTGTGGATTTGAGACTAGAGTCCTTGACATGACTGGCTCACATCAACAACATACTCAGAGCTTCCACGCACCGCACAGAGATGGATTTGGAGGTTTTTCAGCAGAATTAGAAGGTGTTTTGGAGTGACGGCACTGTACATGTTTATGAAGTTTTCAAAAAATAACAATTCTTCAAAAATTCCCTTTCCTTCCCTCCTTCTTTTAAATTTCTTTTGAACTTCGTTCTTGCATTAATGTCTGGGTTTATTTATTTATTTATTTATATTTTGCTTCATTTTCATATCTCCATTTCCTATTATACTCTGTTGTATTTTGCTTCACGGTGTCACCGGTCTTTACATCAGGAGCCTGTATACTATGGACAGTGGTCCATGTCTGCCTCTCCTCCACTTAGCTTCTGTAGAAAGGTTTCTTGGCATGCAGCCATGCCCATTCAGTGACATACAGCCTCGCCTACTCAGTGACATGAAGCCACGCCCACTAAATGGCATGCAGCTACACACATACAACCGCACTCTGTCTATAGCTGTTTTCTTTCTTTCTTTCTTTCTTTCTTTCTTTCTTTCTTTCTTTCTTTCTTTCTTTCTTTCTTTCTTTCTTTCTTTCTTTTTTTGGTTGCTTGGAGACAGGGTTTCTCTGTGTAGCCCTGGCTGTCCTGGAACTCACTTTGTAGACCAGGCTGGCCTCGAACTCAGAAATCCGACTGCCTCTGCCTCTCAAGTGCTGAGATTAAAGGTGTGCACCAGCACGCCCGACTTTATAGCTGTTTTCTTGAACAGCTCAACTGAATAGTTTAACAAGAGACTATATAACCAGGAAGGCTTACAATACTTGGCACTTCACACACACACACACACACACACACACACACACACACACACACAAAAGTTTATGCTTGCTTTAGCCAAGCATAGTCCTTCACTTTTGAGTTTTGATAATTTAAAATATACTTAAAATTCTTTATACAACATGATTTCTCCTAGAGGGCTGCACCTTTCTTTCTTTCTTTCTTTCTTTCTTTCTTTCTTTCTTTCTTTCTTTCTTTCTTCCTTCCTTCCTTCCTTCCTTCCTTCCTTCCTTCCTTCCTTCCTTCCTATCTTTCTTCCTCCTCCCCTTCCCCCTCCTCTTTCTTTTATTTGAATTTCACTTTCTTGTGTGGCTTAGAACTCTGGGTTGCAGGCTCATGTCTCAGTCAAGAGAGTGCTATGGGTTCATGTTTTAATGTGTTCCTCTGTTCTAAATGCAGTTGTTTAAGTTACTTTTCTGTTACTGTGATAAAACACCATGACCATGGCTTTTATAAATGAAAGAGTTGGATTTGGCTTATTACTTCAGAGCAGTAGAGCCCTGTTAAAGATACTTGTTTTGGTTTTAGAAATAATGTTCTTTTTTCTCTCTACCATGGTTTCTCTCTGCCAACCATTTTGTATTTACCACCATCAAGTCCCAGTACTGTGGAAATGAAGTTGGTGTTACAGTGAATGACCTTTTATGGCTTTGGTCTCTGTGGCTTTCTTTCTTGGTGGTCAGAAAGTTGTGGATCTCTTCAGCAAACCTGAGAATACTGTGCCCAGCTATAAGACTCCCCCCTTTTTCCAACCTCCCCAGACACTTGGCTAGCTGTGGGTCTTAGCCACTGGTAACAGCCAACAATATGTTCAGAGTCTCTTTATTTGAGGAGGCAGATCCACTGTAGTGACCAGCTTCAATTCATATCGGTTCAGATTCCAGATGCTATTAGGAAGTCTGTGCCTAATCAGTGAAGCCTGCTTATGAACTAAAATTTGGCATGTCCTGTGGTTTATACCTGCTCATCCTTTTTCACCGTGGTTATTTCTGAAGCACAGAATTACTTATTGTGAGTTAGAATCTGACTCTTACTTTTTAACTTTCTGAAAAGTAATTTAAATATAGCTGTTGTGGTTTAAATGAGAATGGCCCTCATGGGCTTATGTATTTGAGCTTATGTATGGTCCCCAGTTAGTAGAACTGTTTGGAGAGGATTAGGAGGTGGCCTTGTTGGAGGAGGTGAATCACTGGGTGTGGGCTTTGAGGTTTCAAAAGACATGTATCCCCAATGTTTGTTCTCTCTCTCTCTCTCTCTCTCTCTCTCTCTCTCTCTCTCTCTCTCTCTCTTTCTCTCTCTCTCTCTCTC
>NC_034594.1:4760694-4765035 GCF_900095145.1 Mus pahari | reverse complement strand
AAAGAAGCAACAGGAATTATATGAAGAATTTGTATGTTCATTTTGATTTACACAACTAACAATATTCAACAATAGGTTTACATTGGGCCAGAGAGATTGCTCAGTGTTTAAGACCATATAATGCTATTGTAGACGACCCAAGTTCAGTTCCTAGTACCCACAATGCACAGCTCACAATAACTGTTAACTCCAGTTCCAGGACTTCTTACAATTTCTCATGCCTTCCTCATGCACAGGCACCTGCCCTCATAAGCATATCCCAACACACAGATCTATATGTATGCATAATTAAATATAAAATAAATCTTTAACACATATTTTGCATATAATCTAAAATGCCCATTTCATAACTTGTCTGCTTAATGTCTAGCTGTTGGGCTTTTGTTTAATGTTTAAGGAAACATAATAAGTAATCATTCACTGTCTGTAAATTGGGTTTGATTCTCTTTTATACACCTTTGCTCTATTTTGGATTTCTGGACGAATTCTGCAAGTACATGTTGAAGATCCATAGAGGGAGTGAGTCGGAATCCTGAACCACTGCGTGGCTAGTCACACCCACCCTGGGCTGCTAAAGGAGTTGAGAGGCTGCTAGTGTTGCCCAGCAAGATCTTGCTGTTTGTGCTACTGTTATTAATGTTAATGTAATGAATGCAAAGCTGTGTGCACACTGGCATCTTACACTGATTCCCTAGAAAATAAAAAAATAAATAAAAGGGAGTACTTTATAATGATTTACTTATTTGTCTTATGTATATGAGTACACTATTACTGTCTTCAGTTATATCAGAAGAGAGTATGGGAACCCATTAAAGATGGCTGTGAGCAGCCATGTGGTTGCTAGGAATTGAACTCAGGACCTCTGGAAGAGCAGTCACTGCTCTTAACTGCTGAACCATCTCTCCAGCCCCCAAGTAGTTTTTTTTTTTTTAAAAAACATATGCCTATAATTTTTCTACAACTCTAATGTGTAGCAGAAAGCAGAAATTTATGTCATATCCATGAAATGTATTTCCATGCGATCAACTCATGTGCTTTTTGAAACTGAGAACAAGCTGCATTTGGGTAATGGAATTCTAATTTTATTTTCCATTTAAGTAAAATAAAACATGCTTAAATGTTTTCTTAGTGATTTGTTTCTACTCATTGTCTGCTCATTTAATTACTTAAACTTGGTCTCAAAAACTGAATGAGATTTGAATAAAATCTATGAAACTCTGAAAGTTTTCACTTAGATGAGTGTACTGTGTAGTTTACCAACTCTTAAGCAACCAAGATAGAGTTCTTCAGAAGAATTATTTTAGAAGTTATAAAATAAAAGGGTTTCAACATTTATGTAAACAATTTGCACTAGATTTTCTTGAAATTGCTTATCCCTTTCTTCTAACACATATTTATTGGGCAATTGACTTACACAAACTACCATGATGGTCCCTGTAGGCAAAGACAAAGAAATAGGAGTCACTCTCTCACAGCTTGTGTCCTCCAGAATCTTAAATTTTGGAGACAAGATGTACTAAAGTACATTATAAGAAACAGTGCATGGTACTTGCCAAGAGCTGCATAACAATAAATGAGGTTGGGAGTTGCTGCAAAAGAGCAATACAGAGGCTACATCTAAGGCCGTGAGAGGAGAGTTAACCTGAGAGGGCGGAGTCTTGGGTGCATGGCATGGAGAGAAAGGAAGAACATGTATACAGGTTGAGCAACTAGACCCTAATGCTTCCAACAAAGCAAGATCATTTGCAGCAAGGGTTATCATATCCCCAGTGCCAGAGGTGAAGATATCCTCCACACGCTTTGGAGAAACACAGCTCTGGCACTGGATGACAACTCCATTCTCCATAAAAATAATGACTAGTGATTTGATATTCCTCATTGAGCCGGAATAGAAATCTTTTGTGCAGTACAGAAAGGACAGGAGCTGGTCTTTATTTGGCATTGGAAAATTTAATGGTTAGATTATTCATGTGTTTGTGTGATAAGATGGGTTAGAAAATTAATATCACAGAACCTTTGCTTTTTTATATTAACTGAGAATGAGCATTTCCCATTTTCCTATGTGACTAGCAGATGAAATAAGAACTATGTGATAAGGTGTTTGGGGAGCTAACAATACTATAAAGTTGTAAAAAGGTAAGCAATGCATGGTGGAGGAATGGAGAGATGGTTTAGTGTTTAAGAACAGTGGCTGCTCTGCCTGAGGTCCTAAGTTCAATTCCCAGCAATGACGCAGTATCTTACAACCATCTGTAATGGAATCTGATGTCCTCTTCTGGTGTGTCTGAAGAAAACTACAGTGTACTCACATACCTAAATTAAATAAACAAATCTTTTTTTTTTTTTAAAGATGCATAGTGAATAAAGGATGAATTGTCATTTCTATCAATTTTAGGAGTTCTTACATTGTACCTTCAGTATGAAAGGCCATGCTATTCTGAGCAAGAGAATACAGCAGAAGTGGTGTTCAGTTTTTTTTTGAACCAGAGTTTAAGAGATTGGTGGCTTTTGAATCTTACATAAGAATTTTGGTCTTAGATCTGAGCTGTCATTCTCTGAGGAGGACCAAGCAGACCCATGGAAAGATGTGTGTGAGAAACGCAGGACCATAAACAACTACTTCTCATGAGGCCTCAGCCAACAGCTGTGACCGACTTGCCCATTATGAGGTTGAACCATCTTAAAAATGCTTTGTTGAGCTCCTCCAGCTGACACTATGTGGACTACTTATGAACTGCCTCATGAGTTACAGGTTTGTGAGCAAAGTAAATGACTATTCCTCAATCTACTACATTGTGGTTGTTGGCATTCAACAATGAATTAGCAGAAAGGACTATAAGCATCATCTCAGAATATACTACAGATCATCATACATATTTTGCTTCAGCTATAATTTTATGCTATATTTAGAGTTGCCTTCACTAGATATATGTCCCAGGACAAGGAAAAAAGTCTTTAGTTAGTCTAGACTTCACACGAAGTAGCCCTACCATGGAACTGTAACAGCTGATCCAATAACCCTGAATAGTTTGTGATATGTTGGAATGAGACTCAGGGGCTGTGGTCAGGTAAAACAGAAAAGCATCTTATTAGAGAACGTGTAGAAAATCTATTACATTTTCATTAAGAGATTATTTATCTGGAAAATAAAAGCTTATGGTTTGTTACGCACACTTCCAAAATTTACCATCTGAGCTCCAGAAGGGTTGATGCGGTCAGAGAATTTCCTACAATGTAGCTTAAAGATGTTTTGCTAGAGCCAAGCCCTCCAGAGTTGTTATCTCTTTTAAAGCTATATTAATTTCACTTTGGTTTTGAAAGGAAAATTTCATGAGTGACAAAATTCTAAGTTGACCATTTTCTTTCCCCTTTTGACACCTTAAAAGTGTTATATCATTGTGAGTCCATTCTCACTGTTTCCTCTGAGAACCCTTCATACATTTCTACTGCCCTCCCTCTCCATATGCTAACTGCTGTGTGTGTGTGTGTGTGTGTGCGCGCGCACACGTGCGCGTGTGCGTAGATGTTATGTGTGTGTCTATTGCAGCATATTCACAGTAGCTAAGTTGTAGAATCAGCAGAGGTATCCAAGAACAAAGGTATGAATGAAGACATTGTGGTACATGTATGCAATGGATTTTTTTCCCCACAAAGAATAATGAAATTTTATTGTTTTGTAGAATATGGATGAAATTGGTGATAACCTTACTAAGCAAACCAAGTCGGTCTCAGAAAGACAACTATCACATTTTTTTTCATTTGTGGTTCTTAGATTTTATGTCAGTACCTTAAAAAAAAAGTATGGTACATGACATGAAAGTAAAAGTAAAACAGGTTAGTGGGACAAAGGGCTTTAGTGGGGGAGGGGCCTCGAAAGCAGGATGGCACGGGGGAGGGGCAGGGGGGAGGGAGGTGTTAGGCAATGTGCCATGCTTCTTTCACAAATGCCTCTTCAGATGCTTCCTTGGCTTCCACGGCACGGCCTCTCACAAGAGGACATTTGATCACAATTCCAACAGGATTGGAATGTGAGGCTTCTTTAGGCTCCCTTCATTTCAATTCCTTGACAATGTGGACTGTTTCAATTACTTTATCTCTGAGTTCATTGAACTTTTTATTTATGTGCTGCTATGAAACAATGGCATCTTACTGAGAACTTCTTAAACTGTATTTTAATCAAATGCACCTGCTCTCTTAGCCACCACAAGATCCACGCTTTCTACCCTCACCTGTCTACCTACCCAAATGTGAATTTTTCTCCTTCCTCCCTCCCTCCCCTCCACTCCCCCTCCCTCCCTCCCTCCCTCCCTCCCTCCCTTTCTTCCTTCCTTCCTTCCTTCC
>NC_034594.1:4753403-4759978 GCF_900095145.1 Mus pahari | reverse complement strand
CTGGAACTCACTCTGTAGACCAGGCTGGCCTCAAAATCAGAAATCCACCTGCCTCTGCCTCCCAAGTGCTGGGATTAAAGGTGTGTGCCACCACTGCCCAACAGTTCATTTTTAATACAATTATATACTATTATTACAATATTACACAATTAATACTATGTCCATTTAGCAGAATAATAGTAACCTGTAACCTATTTAGCTACAAGATATTGGCCCCATTAACAGTGTGGGTCCCACCCCATGGAGTAGGCTTTTGATCCAATCAGGAAGTGAGTAGTTACTCACATGATGTCCATGTCATGATGGTACCAGTGGGCATATCTTCTCAGACTAGTCATTGAAACTCACAGGGGTCACAGCTTGCTGACATTGATGATTATTTCTTTCCTCTGGTAGCATGCACAGCACCTTCTCTAACATATGAAGGGTAGCCAGTAGGGATGAAGTTTCCATGTTGGTACAGTTTGATTTCCCCATGTTCTAGGATTCAAGCATGTGGTGTCTTGAACAATAGGGTTTTCCTATCACATTTTTGAGGGTTTGTTATTGGTGGATTGTTTCTATGTTTCTAGAGCTCTTTTGAAATGTCATTTCTCATCCATCTCTGCATGTTAACTTTCCCATATGGTTTTATTAATAGTTTTACTCTGGTGATTTCATATATGTTTGCTTCCTTCCACTCCTCCATTACCCTCACTCACTGCTTCCCATTCTATTGATTCTCTTCTTTCCAACACCTCCCCTCCCACTTTTTCATCTCTTATTTTGTGATCCACCAAGTTTAGTTAGGATTGCTTGCCTGAGTGGGGATGGGGTATTATTTGCAAGGGCAACATAACTGGGCAGCTTAACAATGAAATGAATGAAGAAATCCTAGCAATCATCAAGTGCTAATAACACTTTCAGGGACATATGTGGCATCTCAAGGTCCTTGACATTCATGCTGGGATGTTAATTGGCTTTATCTTGATCAGGTAACTTCAGCTATTGTGTATTCATGTGTACAGTGCTGCACTATATATATATATATATATATATCAGCATCTCATAGCCCTTCTTCCTATCTTCTGGCTCTTACAATATTTCTTCTTTCTCTTCCATGATATCCCCTGAGCCTATAGAGGTGCCCTAGTTGGTTAGATAATGCTGTTCCCAGAAGCCACAGGTTACTATATGAAAATCCAGTGGATTACTTCAGTGAGAGTTCCCACATGCTCGCTAAAGGATACATGCCTTATTTTTTTCCCATAAGAACTATATAATAAAAACCTATCACACCATGCTTATTGGTTGCAGGACATCGGGAAATTAAGCTTGAACTGAACTGGCATCTTCTTACCTGCTGCAGAGCTTCCATAGTAGTAAGATGAGGAATGCAAGCTACTGAGGGAGTAGCAGTGAACCCTGTAAGCTACAATACCAATATGCCATGCAAGATGTACCCACTAGCACAATAGTGGCATAGTTACTATGACAGTAACCACTCCACTTCCTGATTAAAATTTTCACCTACTCCATAGAAAGGAATTCATGCATAGTACTGTAAGCTTGCTTAAGAGTCCATAGCAAGGTAGGTCATAAGCCTCAGGAAGAACTAACAACTATTTTTTGCTACATGGATATGCTATCAAACTGCCTTCTAAATATTGATGTTTATACCCACAAGTTAGTTCTAACATTTTGGCTAAGTTTGTATCTATGTTTACAGAGTATTTCTCACCATCATTATGTGTGATTTCATTCCTCACAATTCTGAATTTTGTGCCAGAAATGGTGGATAGAAATATGAAAAATCATTTGTTCAAAAGAAAAGTGTGCCCTTGCTTATAATAAGCTATGCTTAATCAAGTTGAAATAATCTTATTTAAAATGAAGCTTAGTCTGAGATTTGTCGAAGCTTTTGTTAGATTAAGTCATTTGTTACAGCTTTCCAGTATTTTATGAAAGGGATTGAGACTTGTTCATCTGTGCTCTGGTATAATTTTGGAGATGTTTTCATGTCCTGTGTCCACGCTGCTATCTCAGATTTGCAAGTTTGATGCTATCCCAGATTTTCAAGTTCCTACAAAGGTATTTTGCTTGGTAGCTTGTTAAGAAAAGGATTTCTGATGAAGCCCAAGCTGACGTTAATCTTGCCACCTTCCTGTCTCAGCTTCTGTAGGGGTAGAATGCTAGTCACAGATCACCTTGTCTGGGTCCTGGGCTGTCCTCTGGGTCTTCAAATCTGATTCTGACATTCTGGGCTTCATTATGTCTAACAGAGTCAACTGACCCTTTGTCCCTTTGTTCTTAGCTTTTGTGTACTACTGTCTGGCAGCCAGGTGGAGTAGTGTGTGTGTGTGTGTGTGTGTGTGTGTGTGTGTGTGTGTATACATGTGTACTGCTATAATCCAGTGTTCACTTGCTGTATATTTAATGTGTATTAGAATGCTTCCCTCAACAGCCTGCAATCTCTTGCTGCCCACCCGTTCTGCTCCATATCTTGGTGGGCTGTGTCTGTGTTCTGTCAATAAGAAAATGTGCCCTCATAAGACTTCATCTATCATGCCAACGTCCATCATGACAAGATTCTCAATATGAGACATTCTTCATCGGCAAGAATCAGTCTTCTCACTAGTTGATTTATCACTCTTTCAATGTGGAGACTCTAGGCTCAGAGGAGACAAGGCATTTGGTGAGTAAATGCTACTACAGATTGACAAACCAAGGTGAACTGGCTGCTTTTGTGTGTCAACTTGGCATAAGCTGGAGTAATCACAGAGAAAGGAGCCTCCCTTGAGGAAATGCCTCCATGAGATTGACTGTATGGTGTTTTCTCAATTAGTGATCAAGAGTGGGTGGTGTAGCCGGGAGTGGTGGCGCATGCCTTTAATCCCAGCACTCAGGAGGCAGAGGCAGGCGGATTTCTGAGTTCCAGGACAGCCAGGGCTATACAGAGAAGCCCTGTCTCGAAAAACAAACAAACAAAAAACAAACAAACAAACAAACAAAAACAAAAAAAAAAGAAAAGAAAAAAGAAAAAAGAAAAAAAAAAAGAGTGGGTGGTGCCATCCTGGGCTGGTAGTATTGGGTTCTATAAGAAAGCAAGATGAGCAAACCAGGGGATGCAATCCAGTAAGGAACATCCCTCATGGCCTCTGCATCAGCTCCTGCTTCCTAACCTGCTTGAGTTCCAGTCCTGACCTCCTTTGATGATGAACAGCAATGTGGAAAGTGTAAGCTGAATAAACCCTTTTCTCCCCAACTCGCTTCTTGGTCCTGATGTAGGACAAGACAAAGAGGTGTGGGAGTAAGACAAGAGGTGTGGGGGAGTGTATTAGTACTGGCTTTCTCTTGAGCACCACTTCTAGCTATTCATCATGGGGATAGCATAGATCAGTGAAAAGTAACAGTGACACCTCCCAGTTCTGGGTAGAAGCTTTGACAGTCATTGCATGGTTCTCCTGCCTCTTATTCCCTATACTATAGGATTAGTTAAGACCTTGGCAACAGCAGAACCATGAATCTGTATCTTAGAGAAAGGAAGACACATGAACAACAAACAATAACAAATTATTGTAACATACTCAGAAAATAAGACAGTTGTATGCAACTAATATCTTAAAACCATTGTGGTATGAATCGAGTTAAATTTTACCTTACTTTACTAGTGAGGGATTTTGAGGCTGTCCCTTGTTTAGCTGCCAAAGTCAGCACAGGTGTACCAATATTTGAAAAATGATTGTATTTTATATGTTCATTCATGAAAACATATTTCTTGTAAGGCTGAAGGAAGGAACTTATCTACAAACTAATCCCTCAGCCTCCCTCTTCTAGTCTCCTCTAGATAAACTTCTTCATCTACCCTTTCCTCCTTCTCTTCTTCCTCCTCCTTCAGATTTCTTTGCCAAACACTGTATAAACATTACTTAATTACCAATTGTATTTGTTTGTAGGCACAATGTAGTGCCAGGCATGGTACTGAGACCATAACTTTAATGCATATGTATTTATTCATGTATAAAAGTAGGTCTATAATTTGGGAAACTCACGGTGGCTAATTTGCAGAAGAATTTGACATGGTATGAACTCACCTAACAACAGAATCTGATATGATCTGATAAAAAGCTATTTATCATTAGGGATTAATTTGCTCTTGTAAAATAGACACTCACCATTTTTATGGGGGGGAAACATGTTTCATGGTAAGGGGCTCTTATACACCTTCTGGGTAGAGGTACATTACATGTTATATACATTGTTTTCTCTCCCTAAGTCTTTCAACTTATGACTTCTAATGCTCATTTAGCTGCACTTTTAAAAATGAGACATTATAGGTTTGCATCACTAATGAGTTTTTTCTGGAATGTGACTAGTGCTTTTTCCTCCCTGCTTATATCATAGGTATCTTCATACTTTATTTATATGCATCTTCCATGGCCATTTTAAATACATTTCCAGCTTTCAGGAGCTGAGCACTTGACTTCCTGAGAAAAGCTGCATGTTTGCAATTTCAACATCTGAAGTGTGATCATAGCATGAATCTATCACAAGTCAGTTGTGGGTGATGGTGTCTCTTATTTAGAAAGCGTGCCACCCTAGCATGGAGGGAGACATAGAAATATTAATATTATACTTTAAATTTACAGACTGACTTCACTGATTAAAAGTGCCTAATTTGAAAACTTAACAGGAAGTTTTCATATAAGGAAATATGTTCGAATATGTTTGAAGTAACTCTACTTATATCAGAAATAATCATCCTGGGCTAGGAATGTAGCTAATTTATAATCACACAGTTGACAGAAGAGTCACACAGCTATCCATGAATATGCAAGGACAAGAACCTCATGTTCCATTGCACAAAGCCAAATAAGGATCTATGTTACAATGTAAACACAAAAATTTCAAAGCTTTAAATGGCATGGCTTAGTTAATGCTGGTCATGCTTAGTCTATGGAGAATTGTGTCTTATCCATTTGTCTCAAATTGTGTTCAATCATAAGTAAAAGGAGAATAAGATATATCTCACAAGATGCCTAATGAAACCCGTGTCACTCGTCGTTTCTGATGGAACCTGCTTTATATTCTGATTATGTTGCTGCTATGGAATGAACAAAGAGCAACATGGAATTTGATAAAGACAAGAAAACTTTTATTAAACTTTTACAACAGCGAAATAAATTATTCATGCAATTGAATGAATAATGGTATCCATGCTGATTAAATCAGCCAAGAGGAGGCAAAATATTCACTTGCATGGCATGAGCTCCATTTTCAAACAGTTCTGAAATGAAAATGTAATATAAAACAACTCAGTAGTCGGTCCCCAAAATGGAAAGAAAAAAGGTGGAGTTCAGTATTAACTCAAAAGAAGAGGGAAAAGTTTAAAGCACTCACACTTCTGAAATCCCAGGGCCGAAGGAATTCCTCAAAGACAGGGGGGAAAAAAAAACTTCAAAGGAATCTAATGAAAGAAGTGGTAAGGACAGACGTCTGTCTAGGGTACAAGAGAGGCCGACCCAGGGCTTAGTGGAGGGGGAAAATGGGCATGTATCCAATGAGCCATTCATTGCACATCCCATCCGGGATTTGAGTCAAATCGAATTCTCTCCAAATTGAGCTGCTGGGCACACGCCAGCATTATGAGGTGGCTTGAGAAAGAAACTGATGCTGTAAAAGGTGTGGTCTACATCTTCCCTGCCACCTGTTTTAAGGACTGTGAGGATCACTCCTTTCATCAAAAGGTTCGGAAGAAGTGTCAGAGTTTGGACTTCTCTTTCTCCACAGCTGAGCATACAAATGGAGGAGAAACCCTGCCACCCACAGGATTCCAAGAAGCTGAGTGAATGCTCAGTGCTGCCCAGCACAAGGAGACAGTGGGAGGAGGGTGGGGCAGGATATCTCATAAATGAGCGGAGCAAAGAAAGGGCAATGGGGGCGGGGGCGGCAGACTGACCCAAATGGTAGAATTCCTACCAGGAGGTACAGATCCACCTTCACAAAGAGTCTTCGTGTGTGTGTGTGTGTGTGTGTGTGTGTGTGTGTGTGTGTGTGCGCGCGCGCTTGTCATCCCTAGGAGGTCCCTTAGGTTAAGGAATTCACATAAGCCAATGAGACTAGGGGGCCTGTCAGCTCACCCCAGGCTCTGTGTGGCCCCACTAACCTCTCTGCCCATTTTCAACAGTTGGCTGAATGTTTAGATTGGGTGGCCAGTGGCATGCTATCTGTTCCCTAAAACAACTGTCACCCTTTCTTCATCCAGAGTGCTGGGGTAGCCAGAGGAAGCCACTCAGCAATGTGGAACAGTGTTTCTGCCCTGTGTTCCTCCTTCTCTGTCTCCAGGCCACTCTTAATTCTTTTTCTTTTCTTTTCCTTTTTTTTTTTTTTTCTGACTAGATCTTTGATTTTCCTGAGGCACCACAAGCATAGGAGAGCTTCTAGGCCTGTCCCACATTTTGCAAAAGCTATTGCTGTCACTCTGTGTCCCGCGTTACCTTCTCGCCAGCAAGAAATGACGCGGCACACAGACAGGATCCTTCTACAGCAACGCTTTAATGCTCTTGAGAGGGAGAGCGTAAGCTTCCAACAGGCAA
>NC_034594.1:4716047-4753392 GCF_900095145.1 Mus pahari | reverse complement strand
ACTCTCCTTTCCTTAATCTTTAAGGCTCCTCTTTGTTGCAAAAGTCAATTAATGATCAGCCTAGCTCCCAACCAGCGTGCCAGTAGGAAGTCTGGGCTGTTCCTTCACTATCTCTGTGTTGCATTTCCACTGCTGTGCAGAGAACACTAACTGGAAGTGCTATGGGCTTTTGAAATCTCAAAATCCACATTCAGTGACAGCTTCTCCAAGACCACAACTCTTAATCCTTCCCAAGTAGTTCCACCAACTACAGACCAAGTATTCAACTATAGGAGCCTATGGGGACCATTATAATTCAAACCACCACAGTCCCCTAGCTTCCCTGATGAGCCTCGGTGCTGTTGAAAGGCTTTCCTGCCTCCACTGGCCATCTGTTGTTAGGACCCACAGCTCAAGGAGAGACAGTGTGGTGCTTTGAACATGCTTAGCCCAGGGAATGGCACCATTAGAGGTGTGGCCTCATTGGAGTAGGTGTGGCCGTGTTGGAAGAAGCATGTCACTCACTGCTAGGGTGGGCTTTGAGAGCTTCCTCCTAGCTGCTTGAGGGTGACAGTCTTCTCCTGTTTGCCTTTGGGACAAGATGTAGAATTCTCAGCTACTCCTGTGCCATGCCTGCCTGGGTACTGTCATGGTTCCTGCCCTGATGGTAATGGACTGAACCTCAGAACCAGTAAGCCAGTCCCAATTAAGTGTGGTAAGAGTTACCTTGGTCATGGTGTCTCTTCAAAGCAATAGAAACCCTAACTAAGAACACACGTGGCATCGTGTTTTACACATACTGGGACACTTTCCCCATGGTCAGGACTGGCACACCTACCGTAAGTCTTCAGTACTGAGCCCACTCAAGGGACGGAGAGATGTCTGTCTGGGTAATCATTGGCATCCTGACTCAGGGATCTCTCAGTACAGAGTGGATGGATTCCCAGGATACTCCCTGTCACTAGCAGAGCCCTGGATCCAGCAGTCAGTAAATACATTCCTTTAATTGCTTTCTGGTCACCCCATGAGAAGGGCAGGGCAATGACTCCTGGAATTAACAGTAGGACCCAGAAGAAAGGTCCAAATTTAAGCTTCCTCATCAATACTAGAAACTCAGAGGCAGTTCTGCTGCTCATTAGGCATCCAGGGCTATTTGTATATATATTCACAGTCACTGATATCTCTGGCCATTGGCTACAGCTCCTGTCTGGACACTAAAGGTAGTGAAAAACAATGGTGGACGGTCCCCAGGAGACCTGCAATACAAGTGGGGACAGAGGGGCAGCACTTAGTGTCCGTCACAGAAAGACAACTCTGAGCTAGGCCTATAAGACTGGCTGGCCCTGCCCATCCAGGTGCCTTGCAGGCTGATGAACTAGCACTACAAATTCCAGGCCAGTCTGGAATAAAGACATTGTCTAAAGGCATAAAAAGTGGGCTGGCTGAGCTGGGTGTGGTGGCACATGCCTGTTACTCTAGCAGGGTACCCACTAACCAGTCCACTGACTTTTTTCCAGGCTTGCTGCTGTGATTTCTCTAAATCCCTCACACAAAGCCATCTTGTGTAACAAACTAATCAGAATCACAGGATATGAAAGGGGATTTGCAGTATTTACTGGACACACACTTCAAACGTTCACCGTCACCATCTCTACAGCTTCTTCTCTGCAGCTGCCACAGTAGAGGGTGCATTCCTGTCTGAGGCCCCTTGCTCAGGATCTCTCTTCCAAGAACACAGAGTCCTAAACACCCTTACCTGGGCCCATAGGAGAAAGGAAAATGCATAATTGAATGTTAATAATCTCAGATGTCTGACCCACTCTCGAGAAAAAGATTACTTAAAGACACATGAACAAACAAATAAACAGAGTAATGCACATAGATCCCATTCACAAATATGGTGTATTGACATTTTACCATTCAGGACATTCTCAATAACATTGGTTAAACAAATACTGAAATACGATCTCTGCTCAATAAATGTTCTGCAACATGATGATGTTGAGACAGAGCATTAATTGACACTGTATGCTACTTAGGGCATTGCCTCAACCAATAAATGTTCCTCCATAAGGATGAAGATCTGAAGTCCCAAGCCTGTGGGAAAATGCCTAACTTGGTAGCATACATTTGCAGTCTTAGTTCTGGGCAGACAGACAGGAGCATTCTTGGGGCTCACTTGTCAGCCAGTTTAGACTAGGTTGTGAGCTTCAAGCCAAGGTGAGACCCTGTCTTAAAGGAAGTGGGTGATGTTTCTGAGATGACACTGAGGGGTTCCTCTGGCCTCTGCGCGCGCACACACACACACACACACACACACACACACACACACAGGTGCACACATACCCACTCACAGATACATTAACAAAAGGCTTTAGATCCCATTTCTTTTTGTATACCAGTCTGTTAAACTAGCGATGACTTTGTTACATGATGATGCTGTCTACAAAGAGAATGACCTGCTTTGAACCATGGCACGAGACTAGGCATCTGCCTTGGTTACTTTCCCTCTTGCTATGACAGAAATACTGGACAAGAACAACTTAAGAGACAAACAGCTTATTTTGACACCTATTTTGAAGGGATGGTCTTTTGTGTCAGACAAGTTGTAGCCGCAAGAGCATGAGACAGGTGGTCATGTTGCATCTGCAGGCATGGAGGGGAGGACCCAAATGTGTGAGTTCAGCTGGCTTTCTCTCTTTATACGCTTAGGGCCTGTCATGGTTTGAATATGTTTGGCCCAGGGAGTGGCACTATTCGGAGGTGTGGCCTTGTTGGAGTAGGTGTGTCACTGTGGGCATGAACTTTAACACCCTCATCCTAGCTGCCTTGAAGTCAGTATTCTGCTTAGCAGCCTTCAGATGAAGATAAAGAATTCTCAGCTCCTCCTACACCATACCTGCCTGAACACTGCCATGCTCCTGTATCGATAATAATTGACTGAACCTCTGAACCTGTAAACCAGCCTCAATTAAATGTTGTAAGAGTTGCCTTGGTCATGGGGTCTGTTCACAGCCGTAAAACCCTAACTGAGACAGGGTTCAAGCCCAGGAAATGGTGCTGTCCACTCTCAGGGTGTTCCCTCCCCATCTCAGCATAGTCAGGATGATCCTTCCCAGGTCTGATCTTGTCCCACTGACAACACTAACCTTTACAGTGCGCACACATGGTAGTGTGCTGCATTTGGTGAATGTAAGGTTGAACAACCAGCAACATTTCTAGAGTTCTAGATGTACTATCAAGTGCTAGAATGAATGTTCCAGAGAAGTAGATGATGAACGCAGGCATACAGTATCAGCAATAAAAATGTAAGTTACAGTGAATGCTGGGAGAAGGGAGGGGAGGGGGAAGAAAAGAATTCTTTACTGCTTAGGTCCTGTTTCACTCAAATCCTGATAACATCCAGGCAGAGAAAGTTATAGGCATCAGGTGTGACTAGGTAGAGAGTCTTCACAGGTATAGGGATGGGTGCTGTGACACACCATTCACATAATTCCTTTCCTGATGAGCTTAACCCTTAAGTTACTGGGAAGTTTCCACTTTAACTCAGTATTTTCAGAACACACAAAAGACTTGGAGATGGTGACTCAATAAGACCAAGAGGTTTTTTGCCTCTTCTTACCTTTCCTTCCTTCCTCCTTCCCCTCCTTCCACCTCCATCTTCTTCCTCCTCTTCTACTTCCTCCTCCCTCTACTGTCTTTTTTTCATATCCTTCTCTTCTCCCACACTCCTCTCTCTCTTGAGAAAAGGTCGCAGTATGTAGCTCAGGCTGTCCAAAACTCATGATATCCTATCTGAGCCCACCACCCCCACCCCAGCACTGGAACTGCAGGCACGTATCAATATGCTCATCTTCCGTTTTCAAATATTAATTGTAGTGTAGACTCATGTCCAGTATTTGTACATGTTAATTGTATGAATATCACATATTTAATGAAGAATAGAAAATGTGCTAATTATGTCAGTGATAAATCTATATATGCTCAAGAAAAACATAGCCAAGTTGCTTGTCAAATGGCATAAACAATAATCAAGTTTCTGATCTCAGATTTTATACAGTGTATTGTTTGATGTGCTGAATAAAGTTCTTACACAAGTGTATAAAGAAAAAAGTTAAATTAACTTCATTATACATCTATAAATGCTATACAGATTGAAATATGTTTCCATAACATAAACAAGATATATGATAGAGAATTCTAATTGAATATATCAATGTAAAATTTAAGCATTCCTTTCTTATGGCATATGGTCATGGGAGATTGTATGGGCATGGGCAGAGGAAGACAGTATCCCACCACTAGACATAACTGTCACTTTTTTCTTTATTCTGACCATGTTGGTCCCGGAGTGGCCCAGCTTTGATCAGCAAAGAAATGAATGTTGTTATAAAACTTAACTATATAAAAAGTAAGGGTTTTTTTGTACTGAGGGGGGACCCAGTATGTGAAGATGTATATATGAGTGGGTATGCTTGTGTAGTTGACTTGTAGAAGCCATGGGTTGATATGATGTTGACTTTTTTCAGTTGCTCTGTACATTATTTTTTCTTTTCTCTTCATTCCTTCTCTCTCTCTCTCTCTCTCTCTCTCTCTCTCTCTCTCTCTCTCTCTCTCTCTCCTTTTTTGGGGAGGGGTAGGAGAGTTATTCTCTCACTGAATATCTCTGATTCACTACGCTAGTTGGCCAGTCAAGCTTCAGCATTCTCCAGCCTCACCTACTTCTCCCAAACTAGAGCTGGGGTTACATGCATTTACCCCTACATCTACTTTTAATATAGGGGTTGGGATCTGGACTCAGGTCCTTAAATATGTATAGCAAGGAATTTATCCATGGAGTCATCTCTTCAGCCTATGAGCTGAGGTTTTTGATGGCCCTTTTTTTTTTTTTTTTTTTAGCAGTGAAGTTTTAGTTTAGGCAGGAAGGCATTTATGTTTAGTCATGACTGCAGAAGAAAGTTCTGAGAAGCAGCTGAGGGGCAGTGAAATGACTCTGCTAATAAAAGTGCTTACCAAGCAAGCCCGATGACCAGCAAATCACTGTTAATGAAAGAATCCATGCTCAAAGGTTCTCTTCTGGTTTTGATAAATGGATCATAGAACATGCATCTGTGTGTCTGTGTCTGTGTGTGTGAGTGCATGTGCATCTGCCATATGTGTGTAGGTGCCCACAGAGAAGAAGGTGTCAGATTTCCTGGAGTTAGAGGTCGGCGTGGTTATGCGCTGCCATCAAATATGGATGCCAGGAACTAGATTGCATCTTCTGGAAGGGTGAAAAGTGTGCTTACTTGTTTGCTGAACCATCTCTTTAGCCCTCAATTTTAGCTTATCAAACAAAGTCATTTTGAAAGTTGTGACAGACTTTGAAGTAGGAATAAAACATGATCAGAGAGTGTCCTACTTGCTGCGCTCCCCTGGCTGCTGGTTATGTCCCCCATCGTCTTTGAGTTCTTTGACAATGCCAAAAGTTGCCGGAAACTGATAATAATGGAAATCATTTCACAGACATAAGAGCTATTCTTGTCAAAAGACTATCGACTATTTTTCTATGCATAAACACATCTTTTGTTCATTCTTTTTACACTTTTAATTAAAACGTAATTAATCACTTCCACCCTTTCTTTCCTCCTTTAACCATCCCATGCCCCCCCCCACTTCCTCTCCTGGATTATTGTTATGTATGTAAATATAAGCACAAAATATGTAAAACCTGTTGAGTCTAGTTTTACTGCTTCGGAGTGTGTGATTCCAGGGTTGACCACTTTGTATTGGAGAATCAACTAGGGGCTCATTCTTTCCTCTGTGTGCACGTATGCTTCTTAGAATTCTTCTTCCAGACTGTTGCAATGCTCTACTCTTTTCCCCATGAATGAATGAGTAAAATTAGATGTGACTCATCAATTTATGAGTCATCATTTTCCCTTTAAAATTTACCCTTCATCAATGTCATGTCTACGAAAACACAGCAAAGATCTTGAGCTTCCTCGTGCTTATTCTTGTTGCAAGTAAGAAGACACTTAGAGAGTACAGACATTATAGTATACTGTCATGGAACCACACATGTGAGATTATGACTGTCCAGTAGAAAGGACACATCTGGACAAAGCTTGTCAACTCCACCCAGCCAAAATCCAGACAGTTGGCTCCCAGCAGATGAAACATCTGGACTTTGAGAACTGATTATTTCCCATCTGTCTGTACTATTGAGGGTTCATTCAGACACAGCTCTTTCCCTGGCTCTAAAATTGCTCTTGGCGTGACACAATTTTATGGACCAGGTAAAACAGATTTATTTTTTTATCTACTACCTTAGTCCATTCATTCATATAGCATACAATATTACAATTCTGCCTTTTACTCAATGGCTATTTGAACAATTATCTAAAGGCATCATTAAGCAAAAAGAAAAGGACAGATCAGTGTGTATATTAGTGCATCTGAATACCAAACATATCCTGGCCTTTGACAATAATATGAAAGTTGTTTGTTTATTTTCACATACTCATGTGGATTTTTTATTTGAAAGCTAGATATACAAAATGATGTAGGTACAGACAAAAAAATTTATCTACCCATTTTTAACTCAGTGTCACACACTTCAAAGAGAAAAAGTAACAGAGAAAAAATTCCTCCAAATATTAAATTGCCTTTAAACAATTTTAAGAAAGATATATTCTATAAAGTCACGGGCATGACTAAGAAAGAAGTTAAAAGAGACAAACTCTACATGGCTCAGGGAGTGTAAGGCAGCATACCCTTCAGTTCTTTGAATAGCGATTCAAAGTATTAAAAGCCAAGTTGTGAAATTGATAACTTTCGTTTTTATTCCCTATTACAGATTTGCCACTTGGCCACCCTTACAACAACACAGGGAGGGGGCAAAGAGCACAGAAAGAACACATACAGTGGGTTGTCACACTTATATTCAGTTCCAGTTTATATTCAGTTTTGTCAATTTGACCTTCACAGGTCTGTAATTACTGTAATCACAGCTTGCTGAACGTGCTAACAATCAAAGCATCCCTATTTGAACAGTTGAACAATAGCCTTTTTAATAGGGGTAAAATTGTGCCAGAGAGCTTGGTTGGTTTACTTCCAGCCGTTCTGAAAACTCTGGGTAATGGGGAACAGGTATCAAACAATCTTTAAACCAAACCAAACTGAAACAAAACAAAAACCCCACTAAACAGAGAGAGTGTCTAGCGTTGTCACCAATAGGAGCACTATGCAGCTAGAGGGAGAATTGCTACCACCCCTCGGTAGCTCTTGTTCTTGCTGAGTTTGCCTAATGAGGTACACAGAAACTCTGCCACAGCTAAGATGTTTTCAAAGGTCAACAAGCATCAGTAAACTAGAGAGCAGGGAAAAGCTCCTTCCAGAATGGCTACTGTGAGGGGTCCCTCCTCTGCATTAGAGGGATCTCCACCAATTGACAGATGCTAGCCTCACTTTTGGTGCCTGGTTGTTTTGTTATTTTTGTTGTTGTTGTTGCTGCTGCTGCTGCTGCTGCTGCTGCTGCTGCTGCTGCTGCTGCTGTTGCTATCTCCCTGAACCCATGGAAGCAAAGTTATCCCCAACCTTTCTCAATACTCTCTTGGAAAAATAAACACTGAAAAGAGTCTAAGATGAGGAAAATAGCCTTTGATTGTGAAGCGGTTTGTTGTTTGCATCTTTGCTGTTTTATATTTCTCACCATTTCTTATGGGAATTGCAATCTACAAGTCTTTCCATGTGTAACTCTAGAATTTCAAGGTTCAGGGGAGATTAAAAAACGTTTAGATATTCTTTTTAAACCCCCACTTGTTTTCTGCTAGAGGACATTTAAATTGGTAGAAACAAGTATATAGAAGTGAAGCTTCTGTTGAGGGACATCTGGGTTCTTTCCAGCTTCTGGCTATTATAAATAAGGCTGCTATGAACATAGTAGAGCATGTGTCCTTATTACAAGTTGGAACATCTTCTGGGTATATGCCCAGGAGAGGTATTGCTGGAAGAAAACACATGGTAGTACTACGTCCAGTTTTCTGAGGAACCCCAAGACTGATTTCCAGAGTGGTTGTACCAGCTTGCAATCCCACCAGCAATGGAGGAGTGCTCCTCTTTCTCCACATCCTCACCAGCATTTGCTGTTACCTGAGTTTTTGATCTTAGCCATTTTGACTGGTGTGGGGTGGAATCTCAGGGTTGTTTTGATGTGCATTTCTCTGATGATTAAGCGTTTTGAACATTTTTTTTTCATGTGCTTCTCAGCCATTCAGTATTCTTTAGTTGAGAATTCTTTGTTTAGCTCTTTACCCCATTTTTTAATAGGGTTATATGATTTTCTGGAGTCTAGCTTCTTGAATTCTTTATTTATGTTGGATATTAGCCCCCTATCATATTTAGGATTGGTAAAGATTCTTTCCCAATCTGTTGTTGGCCCTTTTGTCTATTGACAGTGTCTTTTGCCTTACAGAAGCTTTACAATTTTATGAGGTCCCATTTGTCAATTCTTGATCTTACAGCATAAGCTATTGCTGTTCTGTTCAGGAATATTTCCCCTGTGCCCATATCTTTGAGGCTTTCCCCCCACTTTCTCCTCTGTAAGTTTCAGTGTCTCTGGTTTTATGTGGAGTTCCTTGATACTTCGTTCCTTCTTAGAATGGGGAACAAAATACCCATGGAAGGAGTTGCAGAGACAAAGTTCAGAGCAGAGGCTGTAGTTAGGACCATCCAGAGACTGCCCCACTTGGGGATCTACCCCATAAACAACCACCAAACCCAGTCACTAAGCAGATGCCAACAAGAGCCTGCTGACAGGAGCTGGATATAGCTGTCTCCTGTGAGGCTCTGCCAGTGCCCGGCAAATACAGAAGTGAATGAAGCACAAGGTCCCCAATGAAGGAGCCAGAGAAATACCCAGGGAGCTGAAGTGGACTGAAGCCTCATAGGAGGAACATCAATATGAACTAACCAGTACCCCCAGAGCTCCTTGGAACTATACCACCAATCAAAGAAAACACATGGTGGAACTTGTGGCTCTAGCTGTATATGTAGCAGAGGATGGCCTAGTCGGTCATCAATGGGAGGAGAGGCCCTTGGTCCTATGAAGGCTCTAGGTACCAGTATAGGGGAATGCCAGGACCAGGAATGGGAGTGGGTGGGTTGGTGAGTAGGGGGAGGGGGAGGGGATAGTTTCAGGGGGGAAACTAGGAAAGGGGATAACATTTGAAATGTAAATAAAGAAAATATATAATAATAATAATAATAATAATAATAATAATAAAAGCAGAAGTGAAGCTTCAGAGTCCTACCTGCCCGCTGTCCTTTATCAACACCCTGCTTCCTTCTGAAAGCATCAATGAGCTCTACAGGGCCACAGAACCAAGTACAGAACTTGATGGTGTATGATTTCATTCAATATTCCAATGTCTAGAGTTATGAAGTGACTTAGCCAAGGTCATCCCCAGCTCTCCAAGTCACAATTGTCTGACCAGCTGAGTCAACCAGAAATAAATTTTCTGCTAAAAATATTCTGGTAAGCAATGCTTGTCACTCTGAAACGCTTCCCACTGCCTCACCAAGAAAGTCAAGTGTTTTTCTCAGGCACTTTTGCTGCAACAAAACCAGCCAACAGGGCAGTCAGTATAGGCCAGTGTTCACTTCCTAGGACCAGCTTTCCTTTGAAAGAGGACAGAATGCTCATGGCACTAAAGTAGCATCCAGGTTTCATGTAGCAGATGCAGTGCCTGCTTGTGGTGGGAAACGTGTGCCTGTGGAGAAACAACCTCCTCAGAGTCCAGCCTCTCTCTGCTTGAGTGCAGAGTGTGCTGGGCAAACGAGAACATTGCAAACTTTCTATCTTTGCGGCCTTTGTCTTAGGGTATGGAAAATTACCCTGATTGGTTGAACAGTGCAGACGATCTTTGTTGAACAATCTCACTAGCCCTGAAGAAAGTGATCAGAGGCTGTACTCCCTGGAGGTTCTAATAACTTTTAATGAGGGTTTTCTCCTTAGTACCTAACAGGGAAAATAATGGTTGGGATCCACTTGAAAACTAAGGCTGTGTGTTGGAACATTTCTGAGTTCAGAAAGAACCATTAAACTAGAACAGGCATTATATGTTGTTTATAAGTTGTCAGAAGACAGTTTATTAAGATGCTACTATGCTAGCCTTTCCCTTCACACCCTTTATGAATACTTATAAAGATGCCAATATGAAAAACACTATGATAATACAAAGACACAGACAACAGGGCCATAAAGCAAACCTGTGAAGGTCCTGGGGGTGTCTGGCAGCTTAGGTTGCAAGCATCTCATGGCATTTCAATGGTGGGGATGAAGTTAAAAATGTATATTACTTCTGTAGCCTAGCATACCTATACAGTAGGGCAGTTTACACCTACCTATAACTCAAGCTTCAGGCCTTAATGCCCCAGGCCTCAGCAGGCACCTGCATTCACGTGTATGCAGCGTTACCAACATGCAAGTAACTTTAAAAAACAGGTAAAATTTAAAAAGAATTGTAAGAAGTTGAGTGGAATGGTGTTAGTGACTTTTTGGTTCACAGTTTGCCAACTACAAAGAGAAATTTCATAAAACAGTCATGTGTGTTCCTCAAGAACACTGCAACTTAATTGAAGGAACAAGAGAGACTGTTACCTTAAGTTGTGGCCTTCTGCTGTATTTTTAAATAGGACACTACCATTTAACTCCAAAGACCTAGCAGAACATGCTACTTATAGTAAGACTAATGTGACCCCTAACCCTTTCCAGTTTTCCTTTAGAATGAATGAATGGGTCAAGACAAATCAGTAATTATCATGAATGAAAATTTAAGTGTTTCTAAACTAGAATCGAAGGAATCCCCACTAATTTAATTCATATTGTTTATCCCTAGTAAACAGTATGTTTCAGCTATGAAAGATATTTTTCTGTATGTGTCTCATACTTTCTGTGAGAGATCAGCCATGACTATAATTGGCTCTGTTCCACCCTGTATCAGCCCCGACTTGTGATTGCTTGGTATATCTCTACTTTGTCAGAGTGGCAGACAAGTGGCCTACAGGAATGAGGAAAACTGATGTATGAAGTGAGGAAGGAAAGTTTTAAAACAAAGCAATTTCACTAATAAAATGCTCAAGTAGTCTAGAGTAATTTGGGTACTTGGTGAATCATTGCTTAGCAATTCATGAACACTGTGGGTGCTTGGAATTCAATTCCATTGTCCTCTATCTGAATTGCTTTGAAAAAAAAGGGGGGGGGTCACATGGAAGGAATGGAAAGGAAGTTTTGACTTTCACATGCCTGTTATTGCTAAGGAAACCACTTCCTCCAGCATTCACATATTAAGTGTGTCTCTGCTTCTGGCTTCCATTCAAATTACATCTTGGTGCTGCCTTAAGGAACGAACAAGGGTGGGGAGTATTTTAAAAACTTTACTTTACTCAACTCTGTTAGAAGAACAAAAAGAGGGGGCTTTTCAGATGCCCTTTCTTTTCCGAAGTTCTCTAGGTATCCTTGGACGGAGCCTCTCAGACCTAACAGGATGTCTGAGATTGGAGGGAAGTGGCCTGTGATCTGGCAGTAAACAAATGAGATCGGAGTGCAGCGTGGTTGTGTTTTCTGATTGGCAATGGCTCTGAACTATCTCCTAGTTCTTGCTGCAGACAAAGAAACAGGAGATGAATTACCATGTTCTGGGACTGAGTGTTCCTTTCTAATTCAAACAGCAATAAGAAATAAAAATGATGAGACATCCAGGGTGTAGATTATATAACTTGCTTCCTCTTTTTTTCCTTTTAGGTTTGTTTTGTCTTTTAAGGGGAAAATGAATAAAATAGAGGGATATTTTAAAGACTGAGCAAGCACATCAGGAGCCTTCTTACAAATTGACTGGACTCTGACCCGGTGTGATGATTTTTACACAGCGGGTCTCTACTTGATGTTATTTTTACTTTTTATCTGTATTCCTATTTTTAACCCAAACAGAAAGAAAGAGAGAGAGAGAGAGAGAGAGAGAGAGAGAGAGAGAGAGAGAGAGAGAGAGAATGTATGGACATGTGTGCACACACATGTTGGGGAGATGGTTTAGTCTACCAAGCTTGCTACAAGCATGAGGATCCAAGTTTAATCCTTAGCTCCCACATGTATACATCTATAACCCCAGATGCTAGGGAGGTAGAGACAGGAGGCTCCTCAAATGTCACCAGGGATCCTATTGCTGAATCAATGAGTTCCAGGTTCAGTGAAAAACACTGTCTTAAAAAATCAGATGGAGTTCTCTGGTGGACTTTTTAGGGTCACTTATGTATACCATCATATCATCTGCAAATAACGGTAATTTGACTTCTTCCTTACCAATTTGTATCCCCTTGATCTCCTTTTGTTGTCGATTGCTCTGGCTAGGACTTCAAGTACTATATTGAATAGGTAGGGAGAAAGTGGGCAGCCTTGCCTAGTCCCTGATTTTAGAAATGGATGATCACAGCCAGCTACTGGATGGAACACAGGGTCCCCAATGGAGGAACTAGAGAAAGTACCCAAGTACCTGAAGGGGGCTGCAACCCTGTAGGTGGAACAACAACAGGAACTAACCAGTACCCCCTGGGTTTGTGTTTCTAGCTGCATTTGTAGCAGAAGATGACCTAATCGGCCATCAGTGGGAATAGAGGCTCCTTGGTCTTCCAAACTCCATATGACCTAGCACAAGGCAAGGCCTGGGCCAAGTAGTGGGAGTGGGTGGGTAGGGGAACAGAGGTGGGGGGGAGGGGTATGGGAAACTTTCGGGATAGCATTTGAAATGTAAATAAAGAAAATAATAATAATAAAAAAAAATCAGATGGAGAGGCAAGCAGGATGGCTTACGTGTTAGTGGAACTTGTCACAAAAGCCTGATGACCTGGGGATTGTCCTTGGAATCCAGAGCAGAAAGCAAAAAACCAATGACCAAATATTTCCCCTGATCTCCATGTGCTAGCTGTTATGTACTCATGCATGCACAAGCACAATCATAATAAATTAATTTAAAATAACATGGTGACAGAGTGACTGAAGAACGGTATACAATGTCAACCTCCAGCCTCCACACATACATGCATACATACACGTGCAAGAAGAATCTTATATAAATTACCTCTTGATCCACTGTAGAAACCCAACAAATACTAAACTTCTCTGCTAACAAGAACATGACACACACCAGTTTTGTTAGAGGTGCCTAGTTCTCTAATGTTTAGGATTAATGGTTCATCTTCTACATCTTAGTTTTCAAAGTTGCTCATGAATTTTAGAATCACAACAAAACCCCTCTGTTATGAAGAACAATCTGCAAACAATGAGGCTATGATGAATGCATGACAGAGGAATGTTCTTTCGATATTGCATGGGGCCAACTGTGAAAAGGGCAACCAACTTCTTCACTGTAGTCATGACGTTACTGTATTAGGACAGGCTCCCAGAAATCATTAAGGGAAGGAATAAAGTATTTAATACTAAGTGGCTTGATATTCATTGTTTCAGCAATCATGGCTTTAGTTTTGATAATTAGCATATTATAAAAGAGGAACATATTTTTATATCACCTGCAGAAGTACAGAAATGTATTTATCAATCTATTCATAACTGCCTACACACAACCCCCACAAGTTTCAGAAACGTGCCTTATTTTCTAAGTTTGATAGTATACAAAGGTTGTAAACATGTGGCGTACTTTTTCAGTATGAACTCAGATGGTGATGTTTGATGGGGGAAATAGTGGGTATGCTGATAACAGAAATACCTAAGGTGCCTCAAGAACTTACTGTTAGTCACTGGGGTGAACATGTAATGTGTTATCTCATTTAACCTCCTGCTAATGACTCTGTAAAGTTGGTTCTATTATCATCCTTGACCTTTATATGAAGAATGGAAGCTCAGAGAGATGAGTAAGTCCTTAATTAGGTTCAGTTCTCCAGTAAGGGGTTAACATTCAAAAGCTAGTGGCTTTTCCTCTCAGTCTGGCTTCTTAGCTAGTAGGTGTCTGTAAAGAGAAAGCCTTTGACATGAACTGGTTTGAAAGGGCTAAAAAGGAAGGGAAGGGCCTCACCCCTTCCTTCCCCAGAAAGTACATATGCACAACTCTTAAGTGATTCTTTTGAACTACAAGAGGTAAATAATATAGTTCTCTGGAGAGGGTGGGGGTTGTCCCAGCCTCAATCATTCAGGAAAGCGAGACTTCCGCCTGAAAAAGGAGCATTTGTGAGCCAGAGAGGATGAGGACTGGGGTCCTGACTGAGATAGCTTGATGTGGTTGTGCTAGAAACAAACAAACAAGCAAGCAAACAACAGCAGCAAAACCCACTGTCTTCCAGCATCCAACTATCCTTGCCTCCCAAAGACAGCCTAGAATTTAAAAAGACTCTTTTTGGTAGCTGAGCAACTTGAGGAAAAGCTTTGCCTTGGTGGCTGGAAAACCGGTTCCTCTGATCTTCAGGAAAGGAACGCTTAGTGAAATCAAAGACATGTTCCAAGGATCCCAGAGAAGGCTCATATGGCCACGTTTGAACTATTAGCTAATTTTAAGATTCCCCTTCCTTTTTCATTTTTGAACTGAAGGGTAAAATTTTGGTAATGGGGAGGGCAAATCAGGTGGGAGACTATGAAAGCCCTGAGGGCCAATCCCCACCTTTCCGTGTCAAATGAAGAGAACCTGCTTTCCTCCCTCTCTTCCTCCTCTTCCTCTTATTTTGTTGTGTGGTGTATGTGTATGCAGATTTTCATGCATGTACATGTGGACACACGTGTGTGCAGAGGACAGAGGTTGACTTTGGGTGTTTTTCTCAAACACACTCTACCTTGGCTTTTTGAGAGCCAGTTTCTCACAGACCTTGGAGGTCGCTGATTGGCTAGAATGTAAGCATGTCCCAGAGATCCTTCTGTCTCATGCCCACACCCTGCCAGTGTGTCACCATAACTAGATTTTTTTTATATGACTTTTGGTCATCTGCCTTATACAGCATTTAAACCACACCCTCTCCTCAGATAGATTTTGTTTGTTTGTCTGTTTTTTTAATGCAAAACTGTTTTTTTTAAGATAGATTTATTTATTTATTTATTTATTTATTTATTTATTTATTTATTTATTTATTTAATGTATGTGAGTACATTGTCACTACTTTTGGACAGACCAGAAGAGGGCATCAGATCCCACTACAGATAGTTATGAGCCACCATGTAGTTGCTGATAATTGAACTCAGGACCTCTGGAAGAGCGGTCAGTGCTCTTAACCACTGAGCCATATCTTGAGCCCTTGTTTGTCTGTTTTTAAGAGAAGAAAATTTTAATCCCACAATGTCTTAACATTTCTCTTACTAGATATGAGTCCCAAGGACTCATAGTTTTAGCTTAAGACATTAAAGTAATAATTAAATGCAAATGTCATTAACACACGCTAGTTGACATCTTGCCCACTTTGTTATAGAAAACCAACCTCCACTCTGTTTCTAAAGCCCATAATCATAGAGTGATTCCTAACCCTTCATCCTTAAGTTCAATTACCGTTAGGATGCGGCAGCTTTGTCCTTAGGGGAACTGAGTCTTCTGCTTTTCTCTCACCATGGCCTGGGCAACGGCAGCACCTTGCTTAGCAGTCCACTTGTTTCTACCATTGCCTTCTTTCAGTTCGTTTTCTGTGCATCAGTCAGGGAGGAGATTTTCATAACTCATTGTTTATCCAAATGTATTGAAAACTATGCAGTTCAGGACACAGTTCGCGTTCCCTTACGATGGTATCACCCAGGCTGACCTGGCCGGCTCTACTCCTCTCTTCAACCTCCAAACTCCAGTCCTACAAGACTGGATTAGTTATTTTTCTTGTTGTGGTGACAAAATAGCTGATCAAAGGAAGTACTGGTTTTGACTCCCAGTACCACAGGAGAGAAGGCATGGCTGGAGGAGCTGGAGGCAGCCATATTGAGGCCATATTGAACAAGTAGAGTGGATCAATACTGAGAGTGTGCACACTTTCTCACTGTCTCGGGTTTATTCACTGGGAACTTCAACCTGTGGAGTGATACAACCCACCTATGGGTCTCTTAGTTAACTCTGTATCTATCAAGCCAAACATCTACCTTTGCTAATTTGACATTTTAGCCTAATATTTTTAAGTCAGAACATTTCACGTCTGATACCTACAGGCCATGGCTATTTCATAATGCAAGATCACTCAGTGCACACTGAAAAGACCTCAAGTCTTTAACAGTTCCAACGTTGTTCAGAAGCTCAAGTGCAGTGCGTCTCTTTTGAGACTCAGGTAATCTCTTAACAGAGAGCTCTTTCTTGTAAAAATTAAAACCAAGTTACATAGTTCTAATATACAATGAATCCAAGGAGAGAGAGGTGATTGGGCATGGAGGGGCTAGAGACCGGAAAGGGCTGGACTGTTTCTTTTTCTCAATGACCACAGATGAGTCTGAGGAGCAACCATAGAGGACTTGATCGTGAAGTCGAGTTATTGTGTCCTCTTTAGCAGCTAGTGCTAAAGAGGCTATGCAGTATCCACGCTTAAGCAGTCAAGATGGGCTGGGGGAAGATAAGACAACTGTCTGAACCCTCCTTGTTCATGATCTACTTCCATTTCTTCTGAGTATTGTAGACCTCCCAGTGACCCAATTGGATGGAGCTGACAGGTCACGAACCACAAAGGGAAGGAGAAAAAGAGAGAGAGAGCAATAAATTCCAGACTGCTTTTAAAGCTTCTACCTAAAACTGATATAGGCTACATTGTATTTGTTAAAGCAAGCCATGCTACTGGCTAAATTCAATCAGATGGGAAAATAAAAGAACAAGAACATATCTGATGTCTGCTCCCTGCCAGTTATCTGGTTAGTAAACATTTTGTTCTTTTTTTCTTCCCACACAACATGTTCTCTCACTGTTCCACTGAAGAAAAGAAAAAAAAAAAATCACTCAAGTGTTGTCCAGTCACAACCGTGGAAGTTTAGTGTGGTTTCTTGTAAGCCACAGAATGAGGAAATATAAAAACAAAGCCACAGCTCCCTATTCTGCTGACAGAAGACAGAAGAGCCATGACAGTTTGATGATAAACACCCACTCAGAAGGGGAAAGAAAGGAAGCCACAGGTGACCACTTATCCAGGAAAACTGTGTGAGCCTGTGGGATTAAAGGGATGGTCATTGGGAGATGTGAAGTATTAGACTTGATTAGACTCAAATTCTTCGGATAGAAGCCATGAGAAGTTTCCCTGCCTTTGATGTGTGGAGCAATGGAAGCCTCGGGGTCATTTCTTTGATCAGAGTCTATTCTTTATTTGCCAATATAACTTTTTAAAGATTTGGTAACTTTATGTCTGTGAAGACTATTCCTCTCCTTACTGTGTGTGCTCTAGTTTTTGTTTGTTTGAGTTTTTTTTCTATGATAAAACTATGACTAAAGGCCATTTGGAGAGGAAATGGTTTAATTCCCCTCACAGCCTAGAGTCCCTCATCAAGAGACTTGAAGGCAAGACCTCAAGCAGTAACCCAGAGGCAGAAATTGAACCATGGATGGACTCTGGTTTCTTCTACCACCCAAGATTGCCTTCCCAGCCATGGCACCACCCGTAGTGTGCTAGGCTGCCCACATTTGTTATTAATCAAGAACTTTCCCCTCTGTCATTTCCATAGGCTAACCTGATAGAAACAGTTCCTGAATTGAGGTTTCCTTTCCCAAGTGACTCTACTTTGTGTCAAGTTGGCAAAGAGTAACCAGCTCACCTCATGCCTCAGGGGCTGACCTCTACGATCCACATTATTCAGGCTTTCTCTCAATTTTGTTGGTGAATGGAAATCGGAGATGATAAAACAAACAAATGAACAAACAAACGAACAAAAACAAGGGTAGGATTGAAGGAAACTCCCTTCTTCAGCCGTACAGCACTGCAATGGCTGCCTTGCTGTTTCTAGTTCCTTCCTGGCATCTTGCCTGGATCCAGACTTACCCTAGATAAGTACCATCCCTTTACAACTGAGTCTTGGAATGTGAAGTGTTCTGACTATGGGTTCCTGAGAGACTCATTGTCCCTAATTGGCACCTTAACACTGAGACACCTCTGTAAACTGCATCTTTAGTGAATTCTCTTCAGTTAAATGGCTGTATATCCAGCTGCTTCCTGCCAAGCTGTTAAACACAGCTGTTTGCCCATTCCATTCAAACAACTAGATGTGTCATTGTACAAAGATCTTCTTCACACGATTTTGGCTCTCTCTCTCTCTCTCTCTCTCTCTCTCTCTCTCTCTCTCTCTCTCTCTCTCTCTCTCTCTCATAATTTTGGAAGATCTTAGCTCTGTGATATCTGATCTACCTGGAAACATTTACTCTTGTTCAGCACACATTCTTCCATTTGGTAATGGTATGGCCATTCCCTTTAAATTAGTTGTTAAGACTGCCATAGTAGTGGACTCTACACAGGTGGAACAAGTGAGAGAAAACTGAGTTCTTACAGCTCTGAAGCATGAAAATCTAAAATGAAGAGTTACCAGGTGATATTTTCTCTGTCCTTGCTCTGTAGTTTGCAGATAGTTGTGTTTCCTCACATGACCTTTATGCGTATTGATCCCAGTTTCTTAGTGTCCTCCAGAGAGACAGAATTGATGTGAGAACTACAGCTATGTGTCTACCATCAACTTATTTAATATCTACTTATCTCTTGATTTACATATCTAT
Source organism: Mus pahari (assembly GCF_900095145.1). NCBI lineage: Eukaryota > Metazoa > Chordata > Mammalia > Rodentia > Muridae > Mus > Mus pahari. The sequence goes on along the minus strand of NC_034594.1, from coordinate 4,734,730 downwards.
TATCTATCTATCATCAATCTACTATTTATCATCAATTATCTACTATCTATCTATCTATCTATCTATCTATTTCTATCATCTTTCTACTAGTTATCATCTATGTATCATTAATCAATAAATCTATCATCAATCTATTATCTATCTATCACCTATCTACGCTCTATCTATCATCTATATATCCATCTCTCTCTCTCTCTCGCTATATATATATAATCTTTTTATCTACCTATGACTTATCTATAATCTATGATCTATCTACAATCTATCCATCATCTATTTATCAACCTATTATCCATCTGCCCTTGTGTATCTATCTATCTATCTATCTATCTATCTATCTATCTATCTATCTATCTACCTACCTATCATCTATCTATCTATTATCTATCTACCTATCTATCTGAATCAGCTAACACAAAACAGAGGATCTCATTCTTTGCCATAGAAAGCAGCAGTCTCAGGAATAAGGTGGTCCGACTTCAGTCTTCAATGAAGTCTGTGTGTGGAGAGCTGAGAACCAGGAGATATGTAAACCCCATTCCCAGAATAAATGACAGATATCCAAGACTAGGCAGTGGGGCTGAGAATAAAGGGGAAAACTCCTCCTTTCCCTCTGTCTTTTGTTCTCTTCAGGCCCTCAGTTGATTGAGTTAAGTCAACTACATTGTGGAAAGGGGGATAGTCAATTTTTTACATTGGATTCTAGCTTCATTTTGACTTAGTAACATCAACAGAGGCAGAATTTCCAAGTAGAGATGTATTTTGAGACATTGGAAGTTAGCATTTCAGGATGTACATTCAAGGGAGACACAATGCAGTCTATAACCCAATGGTATGCCTGCCCTTAGGACAGTAGTGTTAGGGTTTTTGCCACAAAGACTTTAGCTGACCGACCTTTCTTTCTTTCTTCCTTCCTTCCTTCCTTCCTTCCTTCCTTCCTTCCTTCCTTCCTTCCTTCCTTCCTCCCTCCCTCCATCCCTCCCTCCCTCTCCCTCTCTCTCTCTCTTTCTTTTTTTAAAAGATTTATTTATTTAGTGTATGTGAGTACACGGTAGCTGTACAAATAGTTGTGAGCCTTCATGTGGCTGTTGGGAATTGAGTTTTTAGGAGCTCTGCTGGCTCTCATCGACCTTGCTTGCTCAGTCTCTGCTTGCTCTGGCCCATAGGTTTATTTATTGTTCTATATAAGTACACTGTAGCTGACTTCAAACGCACAAGAAGATGGCATCAGGTCTCATTGTGAGTGGTTGTGAATCACTATGTGGTTGCAGGGATTTGAACTCAGGATCTTCAGAAGAGCAGTCAGTGCTCTTACCTGCTGAGCCATCTTGCTAGCCCTGTATCTTTTTCCTACTAGAGAGATGAAGTTGCCTCTGTTATCTCAAAAGACAAGATTTTTGGGTAGTTTTATTTTCTTTCCACTGTTTGTAAACTTTCCAGCCGTGTCTAAGGTGGTCTCCCTGACCTATCACTCCGCACACACCCTACAGATGCCTATTCTGCCTCCCTTGTTATCAAAAGAAATAGTTATAGCGAGTGCTCACTACCATGTTACAAGTGCCACTATAAATCTAGTCTCCAGGGACATTTGCTCTCTGTTACTTAGCCCTTAACCACGACACCATTTCAGAATTATTCACTGGTGGCACTTACGTCTAGCTTCTTATTTCCTTTACCCACGTTTTCGTGTAGAACAGCACACACGTTTATTACCTGCACTCTGCACCTACCCATCTGCCACTGGTTCTAGGACACTGGTGGAGATCAGCTTGAACCAGCACCAGGCTCCACAGGGAAGAAAGTCATTGCCTCTGGGAGCTCTTCTCAACTGAAACTGGTGGAGGACTGTGGAGGTGGAGGCAGGGGGGTCAGGAATTCAAGGCTGTCCCGTGAGATGCTATCTCAAAAATAAAACCTTTCCTTGGACACTTTCTTGATCAAAATGAGTTACATAGGTTTTTTTCTGACTAATAGGGACAGGAAACTTCTCAAATGCTTGAGGAGAGAACCCAAAATCTGTGAACAGCACTGACAATTATCGTGTATTTACTGATTTGTATTAAATTCTAGAAATTAAGGGGAAAATGGAAGGAAAAGACATTTTGATCATCTTGGGTCCATAGTAGCATGTTTGTTTTGGGGATGCTGTACCATCATTTCCTTCCCTCTGTTCCCCACCCTAAGACACTCATGCCAGTCCCCAAAGCCACAGACTTACACATTGAGCTCTGCTGTTGTCAGCTGCCTGTGGTAGTTTCCACATCTTTTCTATCTCACTACTAAAATGGTTCAAAAAGTTATGTCAAGAGAGTCAGGATTAACTCTTTCATGTGTATTGTATCTGTTATATGTGTTCTGTGCATCTCATTCCCACCCAGATGCATTTTGAAAAGTGAAGTCACATTCAAATTTGTTATTTTCAAACAAGAAAGGTATTTATTGTTATGTACTGCCAAGCAGACTGGCAGATGTCAGCAGCAAAATGCTTAAAAAAAATTCTTCGAGGGCTCATTATTTCCATAAAGTGACTATTTTTCAGCTATTATTTCTGACATTGAGGATAAAGCCTAGTACAAATAGTAAACCAATCCAGTGTCCTTGAAGCCCCCCTCCCCCAGTGCAGTGAGACACCTTAGCTAAGGATAAGTGAAGTTAATCACATTCTGAAAGGACACAGAATTCAGGAGAGCCAATTAAAGTGGTCCAGTCTAAAATAGATGTCTGCAGTGGGAATCACTAACTGCGAGTTAAAAATGGAACCAGGTATAATGTACACAGTGGAAAATGTGCATAAAATTAGATTGTTTTGATTAGAGCAGACTTTTCCTTCAAACCTTCTCTAGGAATTAATTATTTTGCTTAACTCCCCTACCCATTATTTTATCCTTGTCTCTGATTCTAAGTGATTTTTAAAAATATAATTCAAATCTTGTCATGTTCCTACTTAAAATGACTATACGTGGAACCAAGTTGTCATTGGGAAAGAGTACTAATTCCTGGGCTCAGAAAAACTTAATACCTCCTCTTTATGTGGGTTCACTAATGGCAGTTTTGGTCTGAGTGTCTGTATCTGTCCAGATTTGTACCATGGCATTTTAACGCAGAAGTGAAGATACTAAATGAAGGGTCTTTTGGAAACCTGTATGTTAGGGAGGAGACATATACTGGAATAGTTCTGTTTTAGTTAATGTTTCCATTGCTGTGAAGAGACACCATGACCAAGGCAATTCCTATAAAGGACAACATTTAACTGGGGCTGGCTTCCAGGTTCAGAGGTTCAGTCCATTATCATCAAGGCAGAAAGCATGGCAGCATCCAGGCAGGCATGATGCTGGGGAGACTGAAAGATCTACATATTCATCTGAATGTGGCTAGGGGAAGACTGGCTCCCATATGATTAAGAGGAGGGTCTCATTGCCTACCTCCACAGTGACACACCTTCTTAGATACGGCCACACCTGCTCCAAACGAGACCACACCTAATAGTGTCACTCCTTGGCCAAGCACATCCAAATCACTACAAGTTCCTTGTACAAAAGTCCCCCAGAAGTTTGCCATGGAAGGACCTAGAGAGCAGGCACCATCCACCAACCAAATACTAGCAATCACTACCCACCGAATCCCCCATTGTTTTCCTCTTGGACTTCTGAGTTTCCATAACTGGAAAAATAAATTTCAGCTGTGTACGACCAGCCCAATTTGTGGCATTTTCTTACAGCAGCCTTCCAGACTGATACTCTTTCTGCTAAAGTTCTGTCCCCAGTCCTTCTTGTGGCCACTTGTCAGAGTTCTGATTGAATTGTCTCTCTGCTCAGCTGTCTGCTTTTTCTGTAACTCCTCTAGGCCACAGCTGACGAATTTACTATTCATTGCAGGTAATTACCTTTTTCTCCTTTCCTAGATTTGGCACAGTAATCAAGTCTTAGAAAGGAACCATGAGTCTCAGACTGTGACACCCAGACCTTGCGCACTAGCACACGATATCATTTTTACAACGGCTCTGAGGGGAACACGAGCTCCTTCATTTCTCTTGGTTCTGTGTGCTAAGAGAACTCCATGTGCTTTTTTTTCATATAATTTAAGTTATGTCCTTAAATCATGTAATTTGTCTATCTTACAGACACATGGTTGATTATATTATGATTTTAAAACATTTCTACGAAGAATTTCTAAATTACACTTGATGTGACCCAGTGTTGAAGAAACACCAAGGCTGCTTAGTTCTACAGATTAGTGATACCTTATTTCCCTAAGGAATACGGCAAGGTAAGCATTCCACAGAAATACTGAAATACACAGCATGGGAAGCTACTCTATGTCCTGTCAAAGTGAATGCTGCAGAGTCTGAGAATGCCTGCTAGGTCCCAGCTTGGGGATGTTATGTGGTTCCCCTTTTCTAGTCACGATAATGAGGGGCAACGGTGGAGGCAGAGTTTCGATGTCCACAGATAATGGAGACATCACCATATCTAGCAGGGACATCGTCGTGGCAACCAGTCAGACTTTGCAGTGGACTGACTCAATACCATGCTCAGTCCTTCCCCCAAGGATTCCCACAAGCCTTCTGCACCCCTCGTCGAGTCACAGGCCCCCAGTTGTAGGTCTAATTTATTCTTATACTTCTAGATTTAATACAACAAATTTTCCTTAAGAGAATAACACACATCTGAAAATCAACCTTGCCTGGCCTTCTAATCCTTTAGACTCCCTCTTTTATAACCTGTTGATTTTGTGACTGTTTTTTTTTTTTGTTGTTGTTGTTGTTTTGTTTTTGTTTTTGTTTTTTACTTATTTGCTCTGAGTTCTGGTCTGGATCAGTTCTGACTGCTGGTTGCCTTTTTGGCTGCTGGCTTTTGCATCTGCTCCATCCTTTTGGGTGTGGAAGGCTTAGGATTCCTGAGCATGTGGTCCTCGGCATCATTAGCACTATCTCAATCAGTTTTGTATTGGCCCCACATACCAAAACAGGCGTGTCTCATCTCTCCCATGTGTTCTCCGAGTTCTTCCACCTGAGACACTAACTCCTAGCATCTAAAGCAGAGATCCCAACCTGTTTGCATACATCAGGTTATACATATTTCAGGCATTTTGTGGTATATAGTTTTGACCAGAGTAGTGTGTGTGTGTGTGTGTGTGTGTATGTGTTTAAAGCAAATGTTTAAAAGGTTTTTGCTTTCTTAGCTCAGAAGCCAATCCAAGAGCTTAAGAGTAGCTTTGGCTCAGCAATCCTACCTGACTGGATTCACGGTAGTTCTGAAGTTAACCTGAGTAGAGGTCTCTGTGGAATGCTAAGAGGTGATTACACCGTGTTGTTCTAAGGCAGCCGCTGTATGTGATTCAGCCCTTCTTGTTTGGTCGGTGTTTTCCACGTGCAAACTTGGAATAATTGAGTGATTGATCAGATGTAGTTGGTGGTTTGGATGACAACTCCTGGCTAGAAAAAGCTTTAGTACACATACATCTATCCACTCAACAACCTTTAAGCCAGCAGCAACTGTGTACTCAAGGGTTGTATTACCCATTTTAAAATCAGTAGTAAATGAATGTGGGCTTTTGTTCAGCCCAAAAAACATCGTACTCATTGGACTGTAGAAATGATGAAAATAACTTAGTTTTTCAAGTCATGTTCAAGCAGATACAAGGTGAAGACTGTAATAACCATTTCTTTCCCACCCCTGTAATAGCACTGCTGTGGAAGAAGTCCTCCCTTTACAGTCCTCTCTTTGCTATGCAGACCTGTGGAGATTTGCCCAAGGAATACCAGCACACCCCTTAGCATACCTGTCCAAACCTTCATGGAGTTATGACTAATCTCTGCCTCTTATTGGTTATGCAACTTTCATCAAGTGCTATTGATACGTGAACTTAAGAGAGGTGAGATAAACCAAACATGCAGAGTAAGGTCTAGTGAGTGGCAGAAGCGCTACAGAACCAGTGTTTGCTTTGAAGCTTGTTCTCTGTCAGGGGCATCAGAGATGTGTGCTCTTGTTGTTCATATCTAACAGCAGCCTTCTATTTTAACTAAAACCTACCAATGGCAAGGATGCACATATAATGTTTTCTAACTGCATTGGTCTGTTCAGAAAACTGGGCTCAGCTAGAAAGGTTAAAAGGAGAAATCTCTTCAGTAGGTTATCTAGAAATCTTAAAGATATGCCATTCTAAAAATGTGGTTGATTTTACGTCAGTTCAATAGGCCGGCTGCTGTAAGGTGGGGTAGAGAGAAAGAGGGAAGCAACACTCCTGTAAATTCCTTATTTAAACTTATTTTCTGTTTCTCAAACAGAGAGGAACTAGAAAGGCCTCCCAGCCCCTGGATTCTGAAGACAATAATTCTGAATTTCTTCTTTGTGCTGGGCTCTGAGCAGAGCTCATGGTCACATAACCTGTGATACAGGGTTCACAATTTATAAATAAATCTGTAACACAGATCACCTGCGACTTGACCAAGGTCTCCTAGCTGTTGTAACAGCAGCAGCAGCAGCAGCAGCAGCAGCAGACTTTGAACCCAGGTGGATTTACTTCGGAGCCTGGATTTTTAAATCTTGTGTTCTAGCACATTATGGAGCAAAGATCTTGTGACTTCAGCATGTGATTAAAGTTTGTCTTGTGTCACACTTTAAAAGGAACAATAATGCCTGGTGAGCAGGATGCCTGGTGAGCACCTGTACCTTTAATAATTGCATGGGGAGGCAGAGGCAGGCTGACCTCTCTGTGAGTCTGCCGCCCACTAGGCTGCATAGTGAGATCTCATTTCAAAACAGAGCAATTCAAAGGACACCAAAAATATAATTAATAAATAAAATTCAAGAAAAAGATGTGTAAATTAACAATACATTTGATTAAACCAATTATTTCTAAATGTTACCATTTTGATAATTAATTAGATTCATTATATTGATTTATTTTGTTGTCTTTTTTCATACTTAGCCTTAAAATTGATGTGTAGGTGTCTTAGTCAGGATTTCTATTTATGCACAAACATCATGACCAAGAAGCAAGTTGGGGAGGAAAGGGTTTATTCAACTTACACTTTCCACATTGCTGTTCATCATCAAAGGAAGTCAGGACTGGAACTCAAGCAGGTCAGGAAGCAGGAGCTGATGCAGAGGCCATGGAGGGATGTTACTTACTGGCTTGCTTCCCCTGGTTTGCTCAGCTTGCTTTCTTATAGAACCCAATACTACCAGCCCAGGGTTGGCACCACCCACAATGGACCTCCCATGCCACCCCCTTGATCATTAGTTGAGAAAATGTCTTACAGCTGGATTTCATAGAGGCATTTCCTCACCTGAAGCTCCTTTTTCTGATAACTCCTGCTTGTGTCAAGTTGACCCACAAAACCAGCCAGTACAGTAGATAACGCTGCTTCATGTCTCAAACACCAGCATGAATTGTGTCTGGGGGCCTTCATGCCAGGAAGCGCATGAGCACAGATCGGCTTAAGTTACGAGGTTTTGTATTTGTATTTTTTTTTTTGTCTTCAAGAAATGTACAGTCCACAAATATTAAAAGTGAAAGTAAGTGTGGAGGAAAAAAAAGGGAGAAAAGGCCAAACAAACAGAAGTAATGTTGTCATTGTTTGGGTCTCTGAAATAAAGCTGAGTTTTCTCAAGGGCCTCCTGTCAGACTTCTAAAATACTTTGAGTCCAGCTGCATGCCCATGTAAGAACATAAGGTTCATTTACCATACTTCCCCCTTGGCCAAGCAGAGACCTAAAAATAAACTCTTAAGCTCTTAGGGCTGACCTAAGGCTATATAAATATCCATTTGCAGTTGTTACTGTAGCAAAAATCCAGTGCCCCAAGTCACTTAGTTGTAAAAACTTTAAAAAACCAACTCCTGCACCTCCCCCCACAACACTTCCTTCCTCCAAATCAAACACAAACCCAGGAGTGAGGACAGGAGGAAGTAGACTTAGAGATCTCTGATGTTTTCCCACAAGAGGACAAGAGGGGACGGCTTCCGTGGAGAACTCCTTCATCCTTTTTCTTCTCATTGCTAATTGAAATAATGATTAGTGTGTGAAAAATCACTGCCCTACTAAAGGCTCCATGTGTAAAGTCTGGAGAGCTTGGGTCTGAGAAGTGCAGCATTATCGCTGCATTTGGAAACACCCTGTGAAAGACTCAGTGCAGTAACCACTAACCAGTGGCCCCGTTGAACCATAGCCAATGTGTGCTCAACACAGGCATGGGGGTGGGGGTGGGGACAGAGAGAGGCCAATAGAGAGGGCATACTGTGGTAATGTATTTAATTTATTCCATTAGAGTAAAGGTAGACTTTACACTCACAGTTTTAAAGGGAAATGTTGCATTATTTTCTAATATGATGAACATACTTTTTTTTTTCAGAGAACCCAAGTTTATTTCTTTTTTTTTCTTTTATTAGATATTTTCTTTTTTTTTTATCGGATATTTCCTTTACTTACATTTCAAATGTTATCCCCCTTCCCAGTGCCCCCACCCCTATCCCACACTCTCCCCCTGCTTCTATGAGGGTGTTCCCCCTAACCTCCCACCCTCACCCCCACCTTCCCAGCCTCCAATTCCCCTTCACAGGCATGAAGCCTTCACAGGACCAAGGGTCTCTCCTCCCACTGATGCCCAACAAGGCCTTTCTCTGGTACATATGTAATGGAGCCATGGGTCCCTCCATGTGCACTCCTTTGTTGGTGGTTTAGTCCCTGGGAGCTTGTAGGGCTCTGGTTGGTTGATATTGTTCTTACTATGGGGTTGTAAACCCCTACAGCTCCTTCAATCCTTTCTCTAATTCCTTCATTGGGAACCCTGGGCTTGGTTCAATGGTTGGTTTCGAGTATCTGCCTCTGTATTGGTCAGACTCTGGCAGAGCCTCTCAGGAGAGAGCTATATCAGGCTACTGACAGCATATACTTCTTGGCATCCACAATAGTGTCTGGGTATGGTGACTGTATATGGGATGGATCCCCAGGTGAGGCAGTCTCTGGATGGCCTTTCCTTCAGTCTCTGCTCCATACTTCGTATCCATATTGCTTCCATGAGTATTTTGTTCCTCCATCTAAGAAGGACCAAAGTATCAACACTTTGGTCTTCCTTCTTCTTGAGCTTCATATAGTCTGTGAATTGTATCTGGAGTATTCTGACCTTTTGGGCTAATATCCACTTATCAGTGAGTGCATACTATGTGTGTTCTTTTGTGATTGGGTTACCTCACTCAGGATATTTTCTAGTTTCATCCATTTGCTTAAGAATTTCATGAAGTCATTGTTTTTTATAGCTGTATAGTACTCCATTGTGTAAATGTACCACATTTTCTGTATCCATTCCTCTGTGAGGAACATCTGGGTTCTTTCCAGCTTCTGGCTATTATAAATAAGGCTGCTATGAACATAGTAGAGCATTTGTCCTTGTTATATTTTGGAGCATATTTTGGGTATATGCCTAGGAGTGGTATAGCTGGATCCTCAGGTAGTACTATGTTTAATTTTCTGAGAAACCACTAGACTGATTTCCAGAGTGGTTGTACCAGTTTGCAATCCCACCACCAATGGAGAAGTGATCCTCTTTCTTCACATCCTCACCAGCATCTGCTCTCACCGGAGTTTTTGATCTTAGCCATTCTGACTGGTAGGAGGTGGAATCTCAGGGTCATTTTGAATTGCATTTCCCTGATGACTATGGATGTTGAAGGTACGTAGGGCAGATGTTCTGATGAGAGAAAAAAACTGCCAACTGTGGAACATGGGTAAAGCTCTCAAACTTCAAGAGTTGCTGATGGCTCTGTTCCCTCCTTGTACCCATCCTTAAATGATGTTTTAATATGAATAAAATGGGACAATAAAAGTATATTTGTATACTTTTGGTCAGAGAAGAGACATTAAAATATGGCAGAAGCTTAGAAAATATTATTTTTAATTGTATATATTCCTTTCACAAAAGCATGAATAAAGAAAAATATATGCAATAACAATGCTATCAGAGGGTTGATAAAGGGGCACAGGAGAAGAATTCAGCATGCACAGGGCTCTGGGTTCAATTCCTAGCACCATGAAAAGGAATATAGAGAAAAAGTCTGATAATATTTCATATTCCAAATATCCATATGGCTAGCAAAAATTAGACTAGGTTGAAAATAAAGAAAATAAAAATAGACAACAAATGTTCTGTTTTCCGTGGGTGAATCAGGGAAATGCGAAGTACAAACTATGTAAAACTTGCATGAGGGTTTTCATGGCTGTAATAAACACAAACTCATAGACACAGAGAGAGAGCCTGCCCGAGCAATGGCTCAGTGAAAAGTAATACATTTCACAAGCAGGCAAGGTGGCTACCAGGATTCCCAGACCTGGGGAGGGGTGCAGAGGAAGGAATCCCCAGAGCAAGCTGGACAGTTAGAGTCGCGGGATCCATGACCTCTGACTTCATTGAGAGACCCTGCCTCGGTAAAGAAAGCAGAGAACAATCAAGGAAGAAACCAGATGTCAACCAGAAATTCAGAAACACCTGCACTTGTATACACTCACACACACACACACACACACACACACACAAACAGAAACACAGGTACAAATGAGGACAGGAAGGGAAACAGTGAAAGAAAGGGAGGGAGGGAGGGAGGGAGGGAGGGAGGGAGGGAGGGAGGGAGGGAGGGAGTCTTCTACACGTTCTCTACATATTTACTGGGAGTGACGATTACAACTTAAAAAAAATCCATAATACTTTTAGTTAGAAATTCCAACTTTGCATCTTTAAGCACCAGCCCATAAACACATGAATTATACTATTGATCGCAAACATTTAAAGGTGGCAAGAGCTTGGAGTGCGTGGGTGAATGAGTTAAGGTGTGGCCATAGTACGGGTTACTACATGTCTATTGGAATTAAGATTCCTATGCCTCATTCAGGAAGTCAGTGCTCTGAGCCTGTCCTGGATTTCCTCAGACACAATTGGGGAAGGAAAGGGTGAAGCTTCCTCTTGCTCTTTCACTGCATGCACAGGGCTTTCTTTCCTATCTTGTGCTGTGATCACACGCTTCAGCTGAGTTGCAGCAGCAGTGGGTGAAGCTAAAGGGCTTCTTTGGGGGGATTTCAGGACCTGATTTTGCTGTAGATTTGAGAGAGAATCTTTGGGACATCCAGAAAGACCATTCGGGGCTGAGTGAGAACGGTCCTGATGCCTCATGGAAAGGAACTACCTAGAGACACTCAGGCTGGCTTTTCCATCAGTTCCGGTTTCAGTGTAGGCTGAGGGCCTGACATTGGTTAGGATTCTATGTTTCTCCTTTCCACCACTACCAATATTATACCAATTATTATATATTTCCAAGTATCTTTTAGTGCTAATTGCCTAGAAAATTGAGACAGTATTTAATCTAGCTATATAGTTTATTTGTGAGATAGTAGAAATACAAATTAACATGATTTTTCTAATGGTGGAAGATATGAGAAATATAATATAATATATGGTGCTATTTGATTAGAATGCTCAAAAGGAACATTTGTTGTAGTAAAAAATGTGTAATTTTAAAAATGGACTTTGAAGTAAATATAGGAGCTTTCATAGGACTGGTATCTATAAATAGCATCCGTGCCATCTCTCTTTGCTCAAAACAGTTTGATGAAGTGCCTTTAAAAACTGTGTGAAAGGAAAATAAAATTGCATTCATTGAACATAACAAGATATAATTTATGTATACTTTAAGATCCAAAGTAATGTTTATTATCTCAGTAACTTGCTTTAGGCAACAAACCTAACTTTGAATGACATTTGGTGACTTCAGTTAAATTCTTCCCTTTGGACCATCGACTTGTCACCACTCCAAAGAATATGATGCCAGCACTGAAAGATCTATCTCTCTCTCTCTCTCTCTGTGTGTGTGTGTGTGTGTGTGTGTGTGTGTGTGTGTGTTATCTGGGCAATGCTATTGTCGATCAAATTAACCAATAATCTCTAAGGTTGTCTGCTCCACTGGTCATTTGAATGGCTGAATTCTAACTTGTTTTTAAAATTAGGGATGCTGTTTTCTCAAAGTGGGGAGAGTAAAGAGTAGCTGAGAAGTGAGAGTTGGGAGGAGGCCTCCATACTCTGGCTCCTTGTGTGGTGAGACATCAGAAGTCCTAAAGGTTCAGTGCTGTTGAAGTCCCCTCTCCTGGCCTGTGTGCCCCTTTCTTCAATCCCGCGCTTGCACACGTTCTCAGGTTGGCAGCCAAGTGCTTTCATTAGCTCCTTTTCACCTCATTTCAAATAGAATGCTATAGACAAACGTCTGTGCAAATTCCCTTCCCAGTTACTTTCTTCTTGAGTCAGTTTCAAAGCAGATGATGTTTTTCAATAAAGATTTAAATGGATATTTTGAGACTGGGAAATGACTCTGTGATTAAGAGCACTTGCAGCTCTTCCAGAGGACCCTAATTCGGTTCCTAGCACCCTTACAGAGCAGCTTCCAGACACCTGCAGCTCCAGCTCCAATGTCTTCTTCTGGCCTCTACAGCCACCCATATTCAAGGGACACACACAAGCAAATAATCATGTGCACATAAATAAACCGTTTAACAGATATTTCCAAAAAAATTATCTTTTTTTTCAGATTGTCCAGTTAGAGCCACTGTCTACACTAGGGGATGCTTTGCTTTACATCTCAAATGACTCTGTGCCATGCTTGACCAGCCCACTGGAAATATCACTCTGTCTTGGGGCTATGGCAGCTCTCTCCACTTTACCATTCTTTGATGTGTTTTATATCCACATTTTAGAGGTTGAGATTGAAGCAGACGCTTGTTCATAGCTGCTACTAGTTTCTGACAATTTCAAATGTAACTTGTGTGTGGGGAAATTATTTAAAATAAACTGCAAGTGCTAAGAAAATACCACTCTGTTTCCAAAAGAAGAATCGAGGAGGGGAAATACCAAGGAAGAGATGAAGAGATGTCAATCAAGGTGCAGTTATTTGTTCCTAACCTGAATGTGTGCAGAAACAGACGGTGTGCAGATGTGTTTCTATCCACCATCAAGGGCATCCCAAAGTACCCATTCTGATTCAGGACAGTATCTATTCTCCTCTGCAGGTTTTTGGCTGAGGTACGTTAATGAACAAGGTAGAGAGAAAGGTTTAACTTCAAGCTGAGGCTGCTTAATCTACCTCCTTTAGCTTCCTTATTTGTTGCAGCAGCCTTGTTCATACTTAATTATATTTATTAAATGACAGTCATGGTTTAAGGTAGAGCTCTGTTTTCATGTTGCTCCCTATACATTTCTCTAGAATTCTGTCTTGACTAATAACACCCTAATACCATCTTCCTCCCCTGCCCCACCATACAATCTTTAGAATTCTGGTTCTATTACACACTCTCCTATTTTATTTTATTTTATTTTCTTATCCCTTTTGCAACGGGAAAGTATATTTGGTGCCATTTTATGCTGGAAGTATGTCATTTGATTTTAGATTTTTGCAGGATGTTACAATTAAGAGATTGCTTTGGGTCTAAGAAGAGTCTTAGACACTGGGCTTTAAAATGGTATTGAAAGTGCGAAAGACTATGGGGACTTTTGAGCTGGACTAAATGCATTTTGTATTATTATATGGGCACAAGCAAATAGGGGACAAGCAGTGGAATGTGGTAGTTGGAACGAGAACAATCCACATCTGCTCAAATGCTTGAGTAGTTCATTCCAAGTTGGTGGGACTGTTCAGGAGGTGTGTCACTGGGAGTGGTCTTTGAGGTTTTAAAAGACCTGTACCATTCTCAGTATGCCTTTCCCTGCCTCCTGCTCATGCTCAAGAGATGAGCTCCCAGATGTTCCTGCCTCAAGGCCTTTGCTCCATTCTCACAGACTCTATTCCTCTGAAACTGTAAGCCCAATTAAAGGCCTTCCTTTATAAATTTCCTCAATCATGCTGTTTTGTTACAGCAAGAGAAAAGAAAGTAAGACATATCTTAATTTTTTTTTTATTCCACTAGTCAAGAACTAGATGAATTTCTATATGGATATGGCCTACTAGAGTTAAACCAAGGTAAAATAAATAGTTTAGACATGTAAGAAGGACTGATGTTTAAGCAGAAATTAAAAATTTCTCAACTAATAAAAAGCCCAGGTCCAGAAGGATTCTGTACAGAATTTCACCAAACATTCATAGAGGATCCAAGACCAATACTTTTCAAGTTATAATATAAAATGAAAAGGTAACATTTCTCAATTCTTCACAAAGCCAGCCTTATCCCAGCTCCAAAAACAGACAAGATAACAAAAGAAATTGTAAACCAAGCTTCCTGTTGAACATAAATTCAAAATTATTCAACAAAATACTTCCAAACCAGCTAAAAATGCCCATCAAAAGGATCATTTACCACATGTTTTAGTTAGGATTTCTATTGCTGTAATGAAACACCATGACCAAAGAGCAAGTTGGGGAGGAAAATCTTTATTCAACTTATATATTCACATTGTAGTCCATCATTGAAGGAGGCCAGGACAGGGACTCAAACAGAGTAGGAACCTGGAGGCAGGAGCTGATTCAGAACCCATGGAGGGATGCTGCTTGCTGGCTTGCTGGCTTGCTTTCCCTGGCTTTCTCAGACTGCTTACTTATAGAACTCAGGACCACTATCCTAGGGATAGAACCAAGCACAGTGGGCTGGGCCTTCCTCCGTTAATCTCTAATTAAGGAAATGTCCCCAGTCAGATCTTATGGAGGCATTTTCTCATTTGAGGTTCCCTTCTTTCTGATAACTCTAGCTTGTTTCAGGTTGTCATAAAACCAGCCAGCACATGATGATCAACCTGGCTTGATTTCAGAAATGTGGAGATAATTCAACGCTCATTAACTGGTAAATATATTTCATCATATAAATAGTATCAAAGACAGAAATCATAAATTAGCTTAATAGTATAGATTATTTTTGCCAGAAGCCTATATCCCTTTATAAAAAAAAAAAAAAAAAAAAAAAAAAGGCTGGAGAGATGACTCAGCAGTTAAGAGCACTGGTTGCTCTTCCAGAGGTCCTGAGTTCAATTCCCAGCAATTCCCACATGGTGGCTCACAACCATCTGTAATGGGATCTGATGCCCTCTTCTGGTGTGTCTGAAGACAGCAATAATGTACTCATATACATTAAATATTTTAAAATAACAACAAAAAAAAAAAAAAAAAAAAAAAAAAAAAAAAAAAAAAAAAAAAAAACAACCAACCAAACAAAAAGACCCCACCAAAATAAGATAAGAAATGGATGGAACATGTCTTAACTTAATAAAGGCTAAGACAGCCCTATAGCCAACATTATGTTAAATTAAGAAAACCAGAATATTCTATAACAACTACAAGGAAAAATGCCTACTCTCCCAAAACCTACTCAGTGTAGTGCTTGAAGTCTTAGCTAATCAATACATCAAGAAAAGGAAATCAATGAATACTAGAAAGAAAGAAAGAAATTGAAGACACAGGAAAATGGAAAGACCTCACATGGTCATGGATTGATAGAATAACTATTATTGTAAAGACCATCCTACCAAAATAAATCTATAAACTTAATGAAATCTTTATCAAAATTTCAATTCAATTCTTTTCAGAAATATAAATAAGGATTCCTGATTTAAAGTTATACTACAGAGCCACAGAAATAAAAACAACATGGTACTGGTAAAAACAGACTAATAGATGAATGAAACAAAATAGTGTGGTTAGGTACACATCTAATGCAATTACAGTCACTTGGCTTTTCATACAGAAGCAAAAAGCATACATTCAAGAAAAGAGAGCACCTTCAACAAATGACACTGGGAAAACTGTGTATATATGTATAAGAATGTAATTAGATCCTCCCTTTTCCCATTTGTAACATAAATAAATAAATAAATAAATAAATAAATAGTGAGTACATACATACACACACACACACACACACACACACACATAGTTAAGGACTTTCTCAATAGAACTCTGGTTATAGAAGACAAGAACAACAGCCAACAGATGAGGCCTTATGAAATTAAAAGGTTTCTGTACTGCCTAGGAAACTGTTAATTGAACAAAGAGGTTGCCTACAGAATAAGAGAAAATCTTTTCCAGCTATATATCTGACCCAGGAGTCATCCCTAGAATATACAATGAGCTTTAAGAAAGCAAACATCTAAAGAGCAAACGTGGTCTCTAAAACTAAACAAATAGTTCTCCAAGGAAGAAACACAAATAGATAATAAGCACTTTGAAAACCATTCAGTATCTTTAGCTATCATGAAGATACAAATCAAAACTACATTGGGATGTCAACTCATTGTAGTCAGAATGGTTATTATCAAGAAAACAAAGAATTACAAATGCTGGAAAGGATATGGGAGAAGGGAAACTCTTATACACTGTTGGTGACAGTATAAACTAAGACAGCCACTTTGAAAGTCAGTATGGAGTTCATCAAAATGTTAAGACTAGAACTGCCATATTATACAGCTCTTCTACTCATGGGCATATACCCAAAGGAATTCATACTCTACAATACATATGTCTATACTTCCATGTTCATTGTGGCTCTGTTTATGATAGTGTGAGATGGAATCAGCCCAGACACTCATCAACTGAGGAATGAATTGATAATGAAAATTATAACCCAAACACATGTTGGGATTTTATGTAGTGGTAAATAAGAATGAAATGAGGAAATTTACAGAAAAAATAGGTAACTGTGGATTGCAACAAACACTGATTGAGAGCAACAAACATTTTAAGATTTCCTTCATCTAAGGTTATTAGCTATGGGTTAAAAAAATAATGCGCTTAACACTGAGTTCTTTCTGGTAAAGGCCAGAAAGTTTAAAAATGGATTATTAGAGGGAGAAGAGAAGAGAATAAAGGAGACTTTAAGATAGAAGAAGAGTAAAATATGACAGATATGAAAGTGGAGAGAATACTTGGGAAGAGTTTAGAGGTCTAGCAGGGAGGGGGGATGGGAAGACAGAAAAGGAGAGAGGGAAGTAAGCAAAACTAAGGATTTCATTAAAAAACATATTCTATCCTACAATTATATGAGCATATATTAATCATAGAAATATATGTATATGTAATTATATATGTATATGAATTTGAACAGAGGTACTCTTCATGGCTGGAAAATGCTCTTCTTATAAACCATGAGGTATTAAACAAAAATTCCAATGGGAGATGTGTGATAACCTCCTTATGAGTTGTTCGCTACCGAGCCCTCAGAGGCCCAAAACTATTCAGTGTACTGCCATCACTCTAGGTTGTCCGCCAGAACTTGATGATAAAGGCCTGTCATTGAAGATACCATATTCATTGGTTACAGAGAAATGACAACAGAGAATGAAAGGAAGAACTAATTGAGAAGCTTCCTCTAGCTCTCTCACCCATTCCAAGACTCAGCAAACATGATGGGATAGGGAACAGAACGAATGTTAAGAGACAGAGGATGGAGAAATGTGTAGCAAAAATGTGTCCTGTGACTAGACCATAGCTGTGGTACTCATGAACTCACTGCATATGAACTCATAGACATATTTATCTATGCAGGACTTCTATGAGATTGTGCCGGTCAACATTTCATCATGGATGGGGGGAATGGCTCATCTGGCCCCACTCCTTCATTCCTTATAACCTGAAAAATTAAGAAAATAAAAACCACTATGATTTTCAATGTATGAATCTCATTGCTGGACAATTAGCTGGGGGAGAGGTGCCACATTTCTCCAGTGGTGTAGCCATTGCTGTTATTCTTCACCTAGTAAGTGGCTTTCCCGTACTTTGACAAGAGACTCTAACTAAACTCTCTGAGGCACCCATAAAAAGACATGCAAATAGGAAGGGATTTCTTGAGAAGAAAGATTGTGGAGGGATGAGAAAGGGGAATTTGGTATACATGAAAATGACTAAGGCTCATTATGTAAATGTATTATATTATCAAACCATAAAAGATTAATTGGCTCTATGGAAAATTCATCTTCCTGTTCCTTCTCTAGTGACTTGGGATTCTAGTTTGTAGGTTTGATCCAGGAGCCAAGCTCCTTTTCAGTAATCCTCTCCTTGCTGTCTCCTGTAGTATGCATTAATCTTTACTGTCTTTCAGCATGGAAACTCAGCTGGCAGGGGTTGAAAGTGATAATCTTAATAGAGACCAAAATGCAACATCATCTTTCTGGCTACAGTCAAAGTTAATAAACAACTTCAGCAAAGTGGCTGCATATAAAATTAACTCAAACAAATCAGTGGCCTTCCTCTACTCAAAGGATTAACAGGCTGAGAAAGAAATTAGGGAAGCTACACCCTTCACAACAGTCACAAATAGTATAAAATACTTTGGTATGACACTAACTAAGCAAGTGAAAGATCTGTTTGAAAAGAACTTCAAGTCTCTGAAGAAAGAAATCAAAGAAGATCTCAGAAGATGGAAAGATCTCCTATGCTCGTGGATTGGCAGGATTAACATAGTCAAAATGGCTATTCTGCCAAAAGCAATCTACAGATTCAATGAAATCCCCATCAAAATTACATCTCAATTCTTCATAGAGTTAGAGCAATTTTCAAATTAATCTGGAATAACAAAAACAAATGGACAAACAGAAGACCAACAAACAAACAAAAAACACCAGGATAGTGGAACTATTCTCAACAATAAAAGAACCTCTGGTGGAATCACCATGCCTGACCTTAAGCTGTACTACAGAGCAATTGTGATAAAAACTGCATGGTACTGGTA
>NC_034594.1:4710891-4714982 GCF_900095145.1 Mus pahari | reverse complement strand
ACTACTCAGCTATTAAAAACAATGAATTATGAAATTCTTGGGCAAATGGATCTATCTGGAGGATATCATCCTGAGTGAGGTAATGCAATCACAAAAGAACACTCATAGTATTCCAGAAGCTCGGAATACCCAACATACAATTCACAGATCACGTGAAGCTCAAGAAGAAGGAAGACCAATGTGGATACTTCAGTCCTTAGAAGAGGAATAAAATACCCATGGAAGGAGATACAGAGAAAAAGTGGGGAGCAGAGACTGAAGAAAAAGTTGTCCAGAGACTGCCCACCAGCAGACCCACCCCATATATAGTTACCAAACCCAGACACTATTGTGGATGCCAACATGTGCTTGCTGACAGGAGCCTGATATAGCTGTCTCCTGAGAGGCTTTGCCAGAGTCTGACAAATACAGAGGTGGATGCTTTTAGCTGACCATTGGACTGAGCATATGTTTCCCAATGGAGAAGCTAGAGAAAGGACCCAACAATATGAACCAACCTGTACCCACCAGAGCTCCCCAGGAACTGGACCAACAACAAAAGAGTACACATGGAGAGATCCGTGGTTCCATCGCATATATAGCAGAGGATGGCCTTGTCCGACATCAGTGGGAGGAGAGGCCCTTGGTCCTGTGAAGGCTCAATGCCTCAGTGTAGGGGAATGCCAGGAAAGGAAAGCGAGAGCGGGTGGATTGGTGAGCAGGGTGAGTGGGGATGGGATGGGGGTTTTTGGAAGGGAAACCAGGAAAGGGGGTAATATAAGAAATGTAAATGAAGAAAATATCTAATAAAAAATGGGCAGATTAAAAAAATCAGACATTGTAACATCCTGAAAATTCTAGAATGGTTAGGTTATTGAGAAATTTCCAGAAACGTAGTCCTTATCCGTTTCTACAATTCCCAAGTAAGCATGCTTGAAAAACCTGGTTTAGAAGTTTGTTATTGAATGTGGTATTTAATAAGGTAATAATAGCAATGGGTATATTTAGATAGCATATTGTATACCATTTACACATACACACTCACACACACACACACACATTAGGTGACAAATAACTAGACATGCAATTGTTAAATAAAGATAGATGATAGATAGATAGATAGATAGATAGATAGATAGATAGATAGATAGATAGATGGATAGATAGATAGTAGAAGTTAGACTGATATTTTTTCACCTAGAAATGTGATCTAAACTGTATTTCCAAGAAATCTATAGTCTGAATTCTTTCACCACTAACCAAGGAAGAAAGGCAATCTACTTCTTCCAAATACTTGGAAGATTTAAAACTAAAGGGAGCTAATATATGAGAGAATTAAAAATCTAAAAGCACAGAATTTGATAATTTACAGGAGTGAAAAAATAAACCCAATTTGCTTTCACCAAAGAACAATATATTAAAAAGAACTTTGTTGATAATAAGCATAACTTTACTATGAATAGTTTTATGAATCACCAAGAGTGTATGTAAACCACTCACTCTGGCATACTATAGAAGCCATTGCTTTATGAGAACACTCTTTCTCCTTTGAAGAAATAGGATTAATTATATTTCAGTAATTTGTATTATTGAAATGGTAGTGTCTATTTTCATTGTTGAAAATAAACTAAAGCTAGACTCTTCTGAATCACTATATATATATATATATATATATATATATATATATATATATATATATATATTGTGTGTGTATGTGTGTATATCATATATATCATGTGTGGTATACACACACAAGTATATAGCTATTCATATAAAGAAAATAATAGGGAATACATGTTTGTACATTTTGGGCTATTTTTTTATCTGTGTAATTCAACCTCATGGAACTACTACAATACAAACTAGAAAGACAAGCCCAGCATGGTGGTATATGCCTTTCATCCCAGAACTCTGCAGGCAGAAGCAGGTGGGTCTGTATGAATTTAAGGTCAGTATGACCTACATAGAGAGTTCTAAGTCAGCTAGGTTTACATAGTGAGACTATATACACAATGACAATGACAACAATAACATTGAAAATTGCTGGAAAGAAAATATTGTTACATGAAAAGAAAGCATGAAACAATGGTAAAAAGAGGGGCAACCACAGAGTTTTCTTTATCTAATAATTCAAAATAAGAACTGAGCATTAGCTGAAGATCGTGTATCTGCTTTAAAGTCATGGTGATTGCAATAGTTTCCGTCTTAGCAGGCTGGCTAGGGAAGGAGTGCTGACGAGATTCTGTCTTTGTACAAACTTAGTTGCAACTTAGAGACAGTAGTTGAATACGGTAGAGGTCAAGGGTAGTACTAATCATCGATACGGTGAACACAGGGTGAGGACACAAGGAACTCACAGTCCACCAAGGAGGTAATTAAATATTTAAGGCAGAGTATCTTGAGCCATAAGCTCTTTACACTTATGGAAGTTTGGGTGTGGCAGGAGAGTGGTCAGTTTGACTACAGTACTTAGTAAAGACATGTCATTTGGATTGTTTTCAAATCTAGTCTCTTAACGGGCTTTTGTATAATTTACAAGCAACTGTGCCAAGCTTGGACTGAAGCTGAGAGAGCAGAGCCCAGACACACAAATTAAACAGCATGTGTGCATGATATAAAGAGAGTGGAAATTTCCTGTGTTGTGTTCTGAAAGAGTTTAAACAACCTGAAGTACAAAGTAGGGCTAGAATTCTATCTATGTATGGCACATCCTCCAGCTGCGGTCAAACAGATGCAGTTGGACAGCAACAAGGGTTGTTATGATGGGCAGTTGAAAGCACATGACTTGTGAACAAAGTGGGAGAATGCCCGGTTCCCTGCTGCAGGTTTGGAGATTACTTACTACATGCGGGTACAGAAACGCATGCCATTTGGCAAACGCATGCAGCTGAGCTTAGGTCCTGAACAGGACGATTTCCTGAAACCCTGGGACCCGTAAGAGCACTTTGAAGTTGAAAATCATATGCCTGTACTCAAGTTGTAATTTGCTATTGCCAGCCTCTGATGGGGAATCTTCCTCAGATTCTGAGAACTTCTTTGATAAGTCGTCTTCACCTGTAAAAAAACAGCTGTAAGGGCTGACATGAGAGATGGCGTACAAGAGCAGAATGGTTTCTGGCACTCCAAGGTTAGTCATAGGTACTGGAGACTATGATGATAACAATGATTTGGGCTCAGAGTTGTGGAAATAGTTGGAAATTCATCACACACACACACACACACACACACACACACACACAAACATGCATGCACACACATACATATATACACGGTAATAAATTAATATATAAATAACTTAATAAGCAAATAAATACATCTACTCTATTGATATTTGTAGAAGCTATTTAAAATATTTCATGTTGCAATCAAGACAAGATTTCTGTGCAAACTGGTTTCCTTGGCACAAAGATGTAAAATCCAGAATTGGATTCTCTGTGTTATTCTGCTCGAACATTTAACTCACGTGAGGCTGAGCGGCTGATTTAGATCTGCTAACGAGTTGCAGGGGAAAAGACTATGTGCCTGCTACGCCTTCAAATACCTTTGAACTCCAGAGTGGTATTTCATTGGGCCACTCCTAACTGACTAAATCACACTGAGGAGGGAGAGAAAGAAAGAAGAAAGAGAAGAGAGAAAAAAGAGCTTTTCTTCTATGTGGCTCTAGACTCTTGGAGGTGGTGTGATCTACTGAACGTTGCTCATGGCTGTTGTTATTTGTATGTACAAACTGGTGAGACCCAAGATCAGGTAGATTCCAAGAATAATTAGAGAGGCATTTACGTGTTGTCTCATTTTTATTTGAAGATACACTTAATGCCTACTTTGTATCATATATGGTTCTAGATGCTGGGTGTAAAATCAAGACTCAAATAGCCATTTTGTGTGGGACAACAATGTCAAAACAATGCAGGGCACTGCGTGTGACTGATCTGCTCTGAGGGAGGTAGATGATGGAGTGGAGGGAGGCCAGTGATATGCTGAGGAACAGCAAATAGTATTTTGTGTTTTGAAAGTTCTTAAAGATTCAGGTGACAACAGATGCTGGCGAGGTTGTGGAGAAATAGGAACACTCCTCCATTGCTGGTGGGATTGCAAGCTTGTTCAACCACTCT
>NC_034594.1:4681318-4709841 GCF_900095145.1 Mus pahari | reverse complement strand
AAAATAATAAAAAAAAAAAAAGAAAAGTTTAAAGTAAAAACATACATTTCTGGTATTAAATAATTTAATTAGTAAATCTAAATAAAATATTATCTGTTGGCTACTTTAAAAAAAAAAAAAAAGAAAGTTCTTTAATATTTTAATACTTCTTTAAAAATCAGCAGTCATTTTTTCCCCATAAATAAATGGAAGCCTTGGCAAAGAGAACCTAGTGAATGGCTGCTGTGAAGGGACTGTGTTTTCCTTACACTCCATGCAAATTAAAGATCACTTAATTTTTGGATGAAAAGCCCCTATCACCCCATTTCTACACCCACTGCTCACCACAGCCAGCAGCTTCCACTTGATCATCCCCACCCCCCCATTCCTTTCACTCCAGTTCATGATGGACTCATTTTCCTTTGAAACAAATGACTTTAACATTTTATTCTCCATCTACACAGTACTTCAAAGGCATCAAGTTGTTTTAGGGAGAAAGTATATATTTTTTTAAAGTTGTAGATCTGTCTCTCTTCAATGTGTTATCTTGAAAATTTAAGGAAATAAAAACCATCATGGCTTGTAAGGAGTGAGTCAAGTTCCTACCTCAGGAACCCAAAAGGAAATGGAGATGTCTGTGCTGGTCTCAGTCCCAGAGAAAGCAGATTCAGCCATTCAGGTACACTGCAGGGGAAGATGAGCTAACAACTTCATTCTTTCACTGCATGTATGCACGCACGCATGCACATATACACACACATGTACACACAACACACACACAATACAAACACACACATACAAACACATACAACACACACACAACACAAGCACACACACAACACAAACACACACACAAACATACACAACAGAAACACACACACAACAGAAAACCACACACAAACACACATAACATAAACATACACACAAACATATACAACACAAACACACACAAACATACACAACACAAACATACACAACACAAACACACACAAACACACTCAACACAAATACACACACAACACAAACACACACACTCAACACAAACACAAAATACACACATATTCAAACACAAACACTCACACATTCACAACACACACAGAAACACACATACAAATACACACACATACACAACACAAATACATACATATACACAACACAAGCACACACAACACAAACACACATATACAACACAAAAACACACAACACAAACACACAACACAAACACACATACTCAACACAAACACATAATACACACGTATACAACACAAAAACTCACACATTCACAACACAAACAGAAACACACATACAAATACACACACATACACAACACAAATACACGCACATACAAAACACAAACACACACAAACACACATACAAACATACATAATATGCACACAAACATACACAACACTAACACACATACACTACACAAACACATAATACCCACATATATAACACAAACACACACATTCACAACACAAACACACACAAGCACACACACATACACAACATACACACAGACATACATACAAACACTCACAAACACACACATAATGCTAACACACACAACACAAACACACACAACACAAATGCACAACACAAACACAAATACAAACATACACAACATACCCAAACACGTACAACACGAGCACACACACATACACACAACACAAACACACAACATGAACACAAATACAAACATACACAATACACACAAACACACAACACAAACACACACAACAGAAGCACACACACATACACACAACAAAAACACACACAACACAAATACAAACATACACAACACACACAAACACACACACATACACAAACACACACACACAAATACACACACATACACAACACAAACACACACAACACAAACACACACAACACAAACACACACACATACACAAACACACACAAATACACACACATGCACAACACAAACACACACAACACAAACACACACAACACAAACACACATACAAACATACACAACACACACACAAACATACACAACACAAATACACATACACAACACAACCATATAATACACACATATATAACACAAACACACACATTCACAACACAAACACACACATACATGCACACAAACATACATACAAACACACACAAACACACACATAATACAAATACACACAACACAAACACACACACATACACAAACACACATATGCTGTGCACAAGGAGTCAAGATGATGGACATAAAATGTCCCAGTTTGCTCTATGGACTGACTACAAGCTAAAATGTGAAATTATTAGTAAATTCACACCATTCTAACAAATCGAAAGGTGCAGTTAGTAACATCAAATGTCCCTTCAGGAAATGACTATTTTCTATTCACTTCAATGCAACCACAATAAGCATCACTCGTATCCATGAACTGTATGTCATTCTCCCAGCTTCATGATAGACATCAATTTAATTTCAGAGTTACAATCTGAATTGAGAGTACAGTCTCACATGCTGACTTGTAGGTTTGCATTGAGGAAGTTCTTAGTGAGTGACAGGATCCCAGACCGAGTTCTGTCTAACCCAGACTGGAGGCCCCAACCGTGGTTGTCACTAGGGAAGTGGCACTTGTGATTATAAAGTGGAGACTGAAGTGAAAGAAGACAAGGGGGATAATGGTGGCCAGCAAATGGATCAAACAAATGCATCATTGCGCATATTCCTTTTGATGTCTATAAAAATGTTTTGTTTCTACACGTATTTCCCCCTCTATAGTAGCTATTGGACAAAAAGAAAATTATCTCACGTGTAAAGTCTCACTTAACAATCTAATCATTATAAAAAGCACAGTATATTTTAAATAACAACAATCACTGTATTTGTCAAGAGATCTCTGCTAAGGACATGCATCTGTGTGGAAATGTTATTAAACATTTCAGTATGGAAAGAATTGATTAAAATATGAAGAATTTCTTTTAGTAAAATGAAATGCTTCTGAATTTGCAAGAAATAGTGACCTTCATGGCTGTACGAGGTACAGTGTTTAAAATATAGATTATGTTTTATGCCCTTTTGGCTTAACATGTTATTAACAGTATGTTTTAACCTTAACCGCCTCTTAGCAGGTATAATTTGTCAAATTTGGTGTCTAGCTGAAAGCCTGGCTTAGTTTGAGAAATATGAAGGTGTACGGGAACCCGACCAAATGTTCTGTTAATTGGGTTGCTGGACACTGTTGGTTGAGGTCTTGACAAATAACATTAAAGTTGACAAGAGGGAAACTTGAAATACTTTCAAAGTTATAATTTGTACTTAATTGAACAAAAATTATTCTGTTAACTGACCCTGAGAAAACCTTTTTATTTATAATTCTGGAGCCAGGCAAGTCTTCCTGGCTCAGGGGGTGGGGGACTCACAGGGCTTAAAGAAGGAGCAGGGGATTCTCCCCAGAAGGAGGAAGATGGCAGCTTAGCTGACTATACCCACTTTCATGTTGAATTCCCCATATGGTAAAACAGCCCATGTTCCTGGGGAATGGGAATAAGAAAGACATAAATGGCTGGAAAGAGGGTGGAGTGTTTAGGAAAAAAAAAATCCCTCCTCTAGATACTAGAACAGCTGAGAAAATGTCTTTCTCTGTACCAGAAATAACTCCCTAATCCCCTGGGATTTGTTCTTTCAATGTTCTTGGTGGTTTTAGCGTGGGGTTTTGAGGTGGCTCTGTGGGATTAAGCATCAAATATGTAGGATGTGCAGTGCCATGCTATTGGAAGCACAACTCCCTTCTGCTGTTTTAGATTGGGTCCCACATCCGGAGCTGTGTTAACGTGCCACAGTGTTTTTAGCTCATTACAGCCAGCTACAACTGGTAAGAACCTTGGCCAATAAGTCACCAAGAGCCAGACTCTTCGAACAGTCGACTTCCACAAACAAATCAGTGACACTTCTCGCTCTACAAATGTTTGTTCAAGTATGCCTCTTACATCATTGTCTAGAACTTCACATCCAAGATTTCATTCTAAACACAGTGAAAGATGTTTCTGATTTCCCAAAAGCACAGGAAGTAGGGTGTTCTTATGACATTAAAAACACTGAATGTCCATTAAGTGTTATCTTTTCTGTTCGTCTCTCTGTCCTTGTATCTGTCTTTCTTTGTGCCTTTCCTGTCTGCATGCATTTTCCAGTCGTGTTGACCACTATGATGATGAGTTTCAAAGGTTCCAAATGAAGCTTGTTTCTCAATAAACAAAGAGAACCCATAAGAAATCTCAAGTTTTAACTGTTTTGACAAAAAGCTACATGCTTTTGTTTTCAGAGTGACCCTGAGGAAGCCTATGTAGCTGACTCACAAAGGCGCCTGGTACTGCTGCCCCGGTCCCTATGGAACTCCAACAGGTTTAAAAAGAAAAGTTGAGAGAGCAGATGAGAACATAGAAGCTAGGAATCCTGGCAAGAGACCTTGGTACTTAGTGATGTGGTGGCCTTTGAAGGTGGCCTTACAGTTTGTGGGGGAGGAGACTGCTCTTGGCTGAGGTCCCTGAGTACACACAGTGCCCAAGGGAAACTGAGCAGAATTCCAAAACAAGCCAATATTTATAGTATCCACAAAGCATGGGCAACCTGTAGGCAAGTCTCCTTTCCTTTAAACCGAGGTACAAGAATGCCCCCTCCAGCTCTGGCTAAAAAAAAAAAAAAAAAAAAAAAAATCAAAAAGAAGCCTCACACATTCTTGAGTTTTCTGGGCCTTCAAGACAGAAATCACAAAAGTCACTGGCAATGTTTTAATTAGCTGAAGTAGTGCTGGATGGTTGACTGAAGTCATTTGCTTTTAATGCTCTTGCTTTTTCCAACAGCGTGTGGCATCACTGTGGACTTTCCCCACCTCTTTGTCCAAACACCTTGCTGATGCCGTATAGACAGGCTGATTTGTATGGTGAGTTTGTCAGGAATACAATATTCTTACATAAGTGGCATAAGCTTGCTATTTGTTTTCCCTTTTAACTGCCTACAAAGTCTGTCACGTTATTTTGTGCTGAAACTATAGAGACTCCACATTCTGACAGTTAGAAAGATGTTAGTCTCAACTATGTTTTCTCTCTCAAAGTGTAATGGGAGATTAGAATCAATATACTATACTTCCAGAAGTCCAAGTTTCGAATCTAGAACCTGCTACCTTGAGGCCAAGTTGAATTTGAGTTGCTAGTCCACAATTCTTACAATACATATGTGGATGAGCCATGATAGATGCTACTACTACTAATAGGTAAGATATTAAATATCATAGATAATAAGTGACTTATAAGAGGCACCTGTGGCTGAAGTGGGTCAAAACCAGGAAGGGACCTTATTCCTTTAACTTCCAGTTAATATATTTTGCAAAGGCATATGGGAACCCAACTCAGAAAAGTAGACCTAAAGGACCCATCAATATGGTAGTCACAGGTCAATCATATGTTCAGGTTTGTTTTCTAGGTGAAACAGAGTGGAGCCAGTGAGCTCCAGGATGTGGTAGCATCCAACATGCACCCTCATGGTCTGCTAGTCTCCCGTCTCCCCGAATAGGGATGTTGCTAGGGTGATTATGTGTTTCAGGATTAAGGCTAGAACATAAAATATACTGTGGTGTCTGGCTCACTTCCTCCTGCAGCGTGTGCCCTTTAAGAACCCAGCTCTCATTTGCAGGGATCTTCCAGCAGCTATGGAGTCACCCATGTGGTAAGGAACCGAGGCCTGTATCTAATGACCATTGTAAACCCACAAAAAACCGAATGTCTACTATCTTGAACTTAAGCCTTCAGAGGACTGCAGGCCTGGATGATCTATAGCCACAGACTCAAAAAGGACTCTGAGCCAGGGTACCCCAGAGAAGCTCATCCCAAGTTCCTAACACAAAAGTTCTATGGGATAAAAACATTTTTTGATGTTGTTTTAAGTCAGGTGATCTCAACCAGTGTGTCACAATCCCTTGGGGGTCATCTATCAGATATCTTACATAGCAGAAATTTACGTTATGATTCATGACAGTAGCAAAATTATAGTTATGAAGCAGCAGCAGAAATAAATCCATAGTTTGGGGGTCACCACAACGTGAGGAACTGTATTGAAGGGTAGCAGCGATAGGAAGGCTGAGAAGCACGGCTTTAAGCTGATAAGTGTGGGAACATTTATCATGAAGGAATTGATAATAAATAGAGATAAATAAAAAGATAGAAATTTGTGATAAGCATAAATTTCTTAGTTAAAATAATTTCGAGTGTCAACAGTAAGTGTCATGACAAAGGTAAAATAAAATGAGTGC
This sequence comes from Mus pahari, assembly GCF_900095145.1. Classification (NCBI taxonomy): domain Eukaryota; kingdom Metazoa; phylum Chordata; class Mammalia; order Rodentia; family Muridae; genus Mus; species Mus pahari. The sequence continues at coordinate 4,703,590 of NC_034594.1, read as the reverse complement.
CTCAGAGGGATGAGGAAGGGACTGTTGGGCAAAGACTGAAGAAGAAGGTTCCTCAGAACGTTTGTCTGAGTCCAGACATGACTATGAAGAGGCGACTCTGGACAAACCCAATGGGAGAAGACATTCAGAGTGAAGCAGGAGATGCAAAGGCCCCGAGGTGAGGAAAAAGACTGGCAAGTCTGATGTTGAAAAGAGAGCAAATTTGACGACCAAGGGAGAAAGTTGAAGAAAGTGAAGCAAGATCCAGACAGGGCCCCGTTCCAAAAGGCTCTGGAGGTAATGAAAAAACATAGGAGAATTTTTATGTGCAGGAGACACATGACCCGACTTTGACTTTTCATAGGGATCCTCTGCTGGTTGGATGAACCCTAGCTTGCTGTAGGGTGGGAATGAACACACCAATCAGCCAGAAACCATTGCGGTTGCTCAGTAGAGAGACAGCAGCTGTGGAAGTGACGAGGGCCGGCCAGAGGTTGGTATATTTTAAAGACAGGACTGAGAAAACATCTTATGGAGTGAGCGTGTGACATGAGGGAAGATAGCCCAGCTGTGAGGCCCAGATCTGAGAAACTCCTGAGACTGAGCTTGGTATTTCCTGTTGTTTATTTTCACCTTCTTCTTCTTCTTCTTCTTCTTCTTCTTCTTCTTCTTCTTCTTCTTCTTCTTCTTCTTCTTCTTCTTCTTCTTCTTCTTCTTCTTCTTNTTCTTCTTCTTCTTCTTCTTCTTCTTCTTCTTCTTCTTCTTCTTCTTCTTCTTCTTCTTCTTCTTCTTCTTCTTCTTCTTCTTCTTCTTCTTTTTTTTGGGGGGGGGGAACAGTATCTCAACAAGCAATCCAAAGTGTTCCCTATTTTACAATCCTCCTGCCTCATCCACTGTAGTGCAAGCTTGTGTCACTGTGCCTGGCTACCTCCAGACTTTTATAAAGGGGAGAGGCAACTAGGTAATAATTGGATATATCATCGCGGTCTAACATAGTTTGTAGGGGTTTTATTTAAGAACCATTCAATATTCTACAGCTTCAAGAAATTCTTGCTATTAACGACCTTTCTCAAGTTCATAAGAGCTGGTCTACTTAGGAAGGTCAGCAAATATTGGTACAGACTTGGCTGGTGTGATGCATTCATGAATCAGAAGGAGTCTTCCAGGGAGAAAACCTTGGTAACTGCTACACAGAATGCACTGTCCCCAGGGGCAAAAGGTTAGTGAAGTCTGGTCCACATTAAAGCTATACTCCTTAAAGGAGAAAGTAATTTTCAGAAAACAAGTTTCTTTCCTACAGAAGAACAATTACATATAGTATAACATATGTGGGAGATCTTTTATTTCCTTTTTGTGTTATGTAAAGTTTTCTGGGGTTATCAGGATGCTCAGTGGGTAAAAGTGCTTGCTGCCAAGGCTGAAGACCTGAGTTCAAGTCCCATGACTCGCATGGATGAAGGCAAGATCAAACTCTGGAAAATAAATAAATAAAGTAATTAAAAATGATTTTTGGATATTAGCTATCATTCCTACTTCATAACAACTAACAAGCTATTTAATAGTTATACTCTTTTCACATAAGAAATACATTTATGATAATACTAAAATCAAAAGATGCTTGACAGTATAGTGTAGCCTGCAAAGAACCTTAATGTTAATAATCAAGGTTAATTATTTTTTAAAGATCATATATATATATATATATATATATATATATATATATATGCCCCAGGGTGGGGTGGTACCCCAGGGTGGGTTCCCTTTTCTGAGGAGAAGGGGAAGACACAATGAGGAGAGGGATTGATAAGGGTGGGACTGGGAGGAGAGGAGGGAGGGGGCTGTGATCCAGATGTAAAATGAAAAAAAAAAAAACACTAAAATTAAAACAAGGGCAAGTAAGTTATATAAAGAAAAAGTAAATGTGATAAAATGTTTTAGAAAAGAGAATTAAATAGAATTTTAATACTAGTAGTGGCTTCATGAATAATACATGATGATTTGAGAATGATACGGCACATGCCTTTCTGTGCTGTTTATGTTTGGGATCTATTTAGTAAAGAATTCCATTGTGCCTCACCCTGCAGAGGGTTGGCACAGGCTACTGTGGTGTCTCTCGGTCAGGCCCATGACGATCCCTCTATCAGCTGCTCCCTTACTGCTCCCTTACCATTCACATACCCCTGCTGCTGCCTAACACACAGTCTAGCACGTTTTTGTAAAGCAAAATGAAAATTCATTCAAACCCCGAACAGATGTGAATAAAAAGAAGAGGGTAGTTTAAAAATATTTCTGTTGCTATCAGCAATCATTATGTCCCATAAATGGCATTGGCTTTTGCACAGAATGAGTAAAACTGTCTGGTTATGGAGGATTTAGAACAATAGCAAGATTCCACTTTCAGTTCATGAGGTTTTTCTACTGGAAATTCATTTTGATCTCTAAACTACATTTTAAAGAAATCAGAAACTTAAATTTTATATAAATCATGATTTTTTTTTTCTGTATGCTTCCACAGGTACGGCTACACACAAAATATTGCAAGAGCTGTTTCCTAATCTATTTTTAAAATATTTCTTAGGGCTGGAGAGATGGCTCAGCAGTTAATGGTGGCTTCTGTTCTTGCAGGGGACCAGAGATAGATTCCCAGAACCATTGACAAGTGGCTTGCAACAACCTATTAACTCCAGTTCCTGGGGATTTGATGCCCTCTGCTGGCCTCTGAAGGCTTTGCATCCATGTTCACAGGATTAAAAATGAAAATAAAACCTTGTTTCTTAAATCTTAAAATAACTACATTCTTATTATTGATGATATAAAAATTTCCATTAAAACAGACACTTCAAATAAAATAATTAGAAATTTCTTCTCTCCTATGATGTGATATTTTACAGGAAAATAATGACTCATAAATATGCACAGCAAGTTGATTGCATATACAAGGTAATATGAAGAAATCTTATGGGTAGAAATAAGGAGGGTTTTTTCCCCTCTTTTCTTGAAGACAGACTGCAGTTAAATCCCCAAGGCAGCCATGATGTGGCCTAGATTTGACAGACTTCACACAACTCTGAACCTGTCATAAGGGCTCCTGAGTAACACTTGTGACCCAGGACATAGAGTAATTTATTAACCCAGCAATTGAAAACAGCATTAGCAGTAGAAGACATTTCTAACATAACATTGATGTCTTCTAGAAGCTATTCAGAAAAATTCCAGAACAGGTGGAATGTATACATTTTGTTTCACTTTATTTTATTCCCCTAAGAGTTGCAAAAGGACTCTTGATAAAAGATTATGCTCACAGCCAGCTATTGGATGGAACACAGGGCCCCCAATGGAGGAACTAGAGAAAATACCCAAGGAGCTGAAGGGGTCTGCAACCCTATAGGGGAACAACAATATGAACTAACCAGTACCCCAGAACTCGTGTCTCTAGCTGCATATGTAGCAGAAGATGACCTATTCAGCCATCATTGAGAAGAGAGGCACCTTGGTCTTGCAAACTTTATATGCCCCAGTACAGGGGAATGCCAGGGCCAAAGAAGTGGGAGTGGGTGGGTAGGGGAGCAGGGTGGGGCAAGGGCATAGGAAATGTTCAGGATAACATTTGAAATGTAAATAAAGAAAATATCTAATAAAAAATATATATAGAAAAAAAACCAAAAAGAAAACATTGACACAAGAGTCAAAGAAAATGCAAAAAGCAAAAAGCTCCTAACACAAAAACATCCAGGAAATCAAGGACACAAAGAGAAGACCAAACCTAAGAATAATAGAAAGAGAAGGAAGCTTCCGATCTTAAAGAATCAGTAAATATTTTCAACAAAATTATAGAAGAAAACTTCCTGAACCTAAAGAAAGAGATGCCCATGAACATACAAGAAACCTACAGAACCTCAAATAGACTGGACCAGAAAAGAAATTCCTCCTGTCACATAATAATCAAAACAGCAAATACACTAAATAAAGACAGAATATTAAAAGAGGTAAGGGAAAAAGGTCAAGTAACATATAAAGGCAGACCTATCAGAATTACACCAGACTTCTCACCAGGGACTATGAAAGCCAGAAGATCCTGGAAAGAAGTCATACGGACCCTAAGAGAACACAAATGCCAGCCCAGGCTACTATACCCAGCAAAACTCTCAATTACCATAGATGGAGAAAACATTATATTCCATGACAAAACCAAATTTACACAATATCTTTCCATAAATCCAGTCCTATGAAGGATAATAGATGGAAAATACCAACACAAGGAGGGAAAGTACACCCTAGAAAAGAGCAAGAAAGTAATCTTTCAACAAACCCAAATGAAGATAGCCACACAAACATAATTCCACCTCTAACAACAATAATAACAGCAAGTAGTAATCACTTTTCCTTAATATCTCTTAACATCAATGGTCTCAATTCCCCAATAAGAAACACATAGATTAACAAACTAGATACATAAAGAGGACCCAGGAACACACCTCAGTGACAAAAACAGACACTACCTCAGAGTAAAAGGTTGGAAACAATTTTTCCAAGGAAACTGTTCCAAGAAACAAGCTGGAGTAGCCATTCTAATATTGAATAAAATCAACTTTCAACCAAAAGTTACTAAAAAAAATAAAAAATAAAAATAAGGAAGGACACTTCATACTGGTCAAAGGAAAAATCTACCAAGATGAACTCTCAATTCTGAACATCTATGCTCCAAATGCAAGGGCATCCACATTCATGAAAGAAACTTTACTAAAGCTCAAAGCACACATCACACCCTCACAATAATAGTGGGAAACTTAAACACCCCACTCTCATCAATGGACAGATCATGGAAACAGAAACTAAACAGAGACAAAGTGAAACTAACAGAAGTTATGAACCAAATGAATCTAACAGATATTTATAGGAAATTACATTCTAAAGCAAAAGAATATGTTCTTCTCAGCACCTCATGTTACCTTCTCCAAAACTGACCATATAATTGATCATAAAACAGGCATCAACTGATACAAGAAGATGGAAATAATTCCATGTACTCTATCATATCACAATGGACTAAGGCTGGTCTTAAATACCAACAAAAACAACGGAAAGTACACATACATATGGAAGCTGAACAATTCTCTACTCAATGATAAGTTGGTCAACAATGAAATAAATTAAAGGCTTTTTAGAATTTAATGAAAATGAAGACACATCATATCAAAACTTATGGGACATAGTGAAATCAGTGGTAAGAGGAAAACCCATAGCTCTGAGTGCCTCTCAAAAGAAGCTGAAGTGAGCTTATACTAGCAGCTTGACAGCACACCTGGAAGCTCTAGAAAAAGAAACAAATAGAACCAAGAAGAGTAGACAGCAGGAAATAATCAAACTCAGGACTGAAAACAACTAAATAGAAACAAAAAGAACTATACAAAGAATCAGTAAGGTAGATAAACCCTTAATCAGACTAACCAGAGGGCACAGAGACATTATCCAAATTATTAAAAGCAGAAATGAAAAGGGAGACATAACTGCAGAATACATCTTAAAATAATTATTTTATCTGTTAAATATTAACAGTTGAAAATATTAAAATCATGTTCTATAGTAAAATAAAATAAATAAAATAAAACTGAATAAAAATATCACTTAAAATCTAGATGTTAATTATGACATTATTTACAAATATTAATAAAGCCCATCAAAAATTTTCAGCATGTCTTAGATGTTAAGCTTTATATTCTAGGCATTTGCCCCTGAGCCTTACCACCAATTTCCCCCCTCCTCAGACTTTATATTTCTTATTTTTTTCACATATTATTTTCAATAATAAACCTTTAAATAGAGATGATAAGGATTTTCTTAGTTAGGGCTTCCATTCCTGTGAATAGATAAGATGACCCAGGCAACTTTTACAAAGAACAGCATTTAATTAGGACTGACTTACAGTTTCATAGGTTCAGTCCATTATCATCATGGTGGGAAGCATGGCAGTGTGCAGGCAGACAAGGTTCTGGAAGTGTTGTGATTTCTACACCTTGATCCAACTTCAGCCAGGAGAGTCTGTCTCCCAGGCAGCTAAAAGAAGGGTCTCATTGCCCACTCTCACAGTGACACACTTCCCCCACAAGGCCACACACCTCCTAATAGTGCCACTCCCTGGGCAAACTGACGCAGGGATACTTCACTTAGTCTTTAAATAGACATGATAGGGATTTAGATGGCAGATGATAGTGTTAATAGAAAAGTGAGTGTGCTTTAATTTTGGGAGGGGCTGAGAAGCAGAATCTCACACAAGATTTGTAACCTAGAGAATTGTGTATTCCTCTGTATGTGCACAGGTGTCAATACACACTCTGAAATACAAAACTCTCCTGCAAAATGATAATATGTGACTCGCCTATCTTTTCAGAAAACTTAAACCAAATCCTTCTGAATTTAGCTCAAAGGGCAAGCCAGGCTGATGCAATGTCAATCTATTGATGACATATATCTTGAGCAATACTTGAAAGCAACCTTTTCTTTGTTCGTTTGTTGGTTAGTTTAATAAAACTATGGATTGGACATGTATCTAATGTAGTGTTTTGTATACTGAAGTAATCTATTTTGCAAGGTCGTTTCCCTTCCTTTGGAAGCCGTCATTGGTTCTCCTTGGCTTCAGTGAAGGAGAAACTTAACCTGGGTTAATGGAAAATCTTTGTACATATTTGCACAGATTTGTTCCATGACTTGTGGTAGCTGCCATTCAGGAAGGCAGGGTTCAGGAATGTGTGAGGACAAAGTACACACACCCTCCACCCCCTGAATTTCTGTCTTATATTTATGCAGATTTTTCTCTTTTGTAAAAGTTCTTCCCCTTTTCTGATATTCCACACTTAAGACATGCTGACCATTTTTGATAGACTTTATTTATAATGACATAAGAAACATCCAGATTTTAAGTGTATTTTATTCAGCTTTTAGCCTTATAAAACAGGTCCTCATGTTATTCTCATTTCTTCAATATCAATTTACTTTCCAAATTAATTTGTTGACTTTGTAAAAATTATAGTGGTCATTATTACAATGAAATATAAGCAACAAAAGAAGGTAATTTACAACAAATAAACAAGAGAACCCTGGTCTAATCTTTTCAGGTTTCAGACCTCTAATGAATAACATGAATATTCTTCATCGAATGCTGAATGTGCATCAAAGTGCTCCTCATCTGGTGAATCACTGTTAGTCAAGACAGTTAGACACACAGTGAACCACAATCACAACGGTTTCATGGTGTGTTCCTTCTCATCACTCCTGAAAGAGTTGTGGTACTCCTAGGTGTTCCTCTGCTGCCCCTCCCCTGACCACTCATCTGTTTGCTGTTTTTTTCTTGTTGTTTTGCATAACAAATGGATTAACGGAGTGTGTAACGTTTTGTGTCTTAAATGGAAATAATTTCTGTCTGTAACATTCCATAAATTCCAATCAGTTCCCCCATGCTATTTTGTAGCTTTTCGGATTCCAGTGACTTTTCTTTTAGTTGTTTATTGCTTGGGCCAAAGTACTCTTTTTCTGATAAATTTGGCCTTTCTAGCCTTACTACTCATGATAAGTATACAAAACTCTTTTATTTTGTGTTTAGTACTATGCTTTGTGTAATGGTCTAAGATTTCTCTCATGTTGTAATTTCCCTTAAGCCTAATGAATTGTTGCTAGTATTCCTTTTGTGTATATTCAGAGGCAGTGAGTTTTGAGTTTTTGTTTTTTAAAAACATCTTTGTTTTACCTTATTCTTGCTGAATCTGGAATTCTAAATTAATAGTGTATAAATTAAGGATAGTATTTTCTTTTTTTCTTTCCTTTGTGGTTTCTGCTATAAAGTAAATCATTTTCCTGTGTAGTAGACATTTTCTTTGTTTAATTAATGATGTGCATGCATTTTATTTTCAGTTGTGTGATTGTGATGTGTTATGTTCCGATTAATCATGTGTGGACCTCCCTAAGTTTCTTGGATGTGCAAATGTGTAGGTTTCCTTAATGTTCTGCTTTCAGATTATATCTACACAGTTTGTGTTTTATGCTTCATTTGCTTCTACATCCTTTCCAGGACTACAGTTTTCTGCAGAAGTTGAAATCATTCTGCAGATCTCTGAAGACTTGCTTTGCAAAGGAAAATCTCTTTTCTTCCTTCCTTCTCTTTGTTATATATTCTTTTCCTCTTTTCTTCTCTTCTTTTTCCACCTGAATGATTTTTGTGATTTGTAATTGAGTTCACAGACTCTTTCCTCTGTCATTTGCATTCTCTTATGAAGAGCAAACACTCTTTACAGTCTGTACCAGATAATTCCTATACCTGGGAGGTCTCAGAGTTGACATTTCTTTGTCTTTTCTCTTAGCAGTAATATACACTTTCTGGACTCCTTGTTGAATAATTTTAGACCAGATTATGGAGACTATGATCACTATGCTATGTAGACTCTGGGCTCTGTTAAATTGCTTCAAAGACGGTTAACATTTCTGTTTTCACTGGCGGTTGACTGACCCAATGTAAATCCCATAGTCCCCTCAGTTCAGTGACTGGCAGCTTGGATGTCAGCTTATTCTTCTCTGCCATTTTCTTTCTATTTGTCCTATCCGTATGTGGCTGAGAGACTGGCTAGAGCTTGAATTTTTGCTTCTCTGGTTCTACACTTTCTTGGGCCACTTAGTAGCCGACCTTTCCGCTGCGAGGCCTAATTCACTAGTTAAAAAGAAAGAGAAGGCGAGTAGCCACAGGAGATTTTATTTTATTTTTTGCCACTTCCCTGGTCTTTCGGGTTTGACTGTCCATTCATTGTTAACTTTACTCTTGTTTGAACTATTTGCATCTGTTTCACCGATGATTTTCTCATCGGACTCTCTGCTGCTGGGCCACTTGGCCATATGGGTTGAGGTCTCTGTTATGACTTGCATGTAAAACTTAGAATGACTTGGCAACATCTGGATTTTCAACATTGAATTTTCAAACCAGTTTCTCACAAGGATGGTTTGTGTCATACGCATGGTTTAACTTCAGACCGTGTGTGAGACTCAGGTCTGAATTCTTACCATGCATGGGTGTCTATTTTCTGCCCCAGCTCCGGGACATTGCTCTCCAAGCTGGTTAGGGTTCTAGCAGGAAAGCTTTCACCATCTCTGTCATGCTCACGGGCCAGCCTCCTCATTCTTTGATTTGTGTCAGATGTTCAGATCCTGCCTCCAGTGAGCTTCCTGGGTGCTGTCACCAACCATCCTGAAAACATTCAGCATTTTACTAAGGCTTTCCATTCACTTCCTGTCACCAACTCTGACTGTGAGTTTAGATTTAATTTTTATTATTGTTGTGGTGTATTGTGCAATGGTTAAAATAAGAGGGAAAGAAGGAATGTTCCGCTTGGCATCTTGCTCTGTCAGATCAACTAGAGGTCTTTACTGTTCTACTGCCTATTAATGAAGTCTTTGTTGGGGTGACCTTTTTGTACATTGTGTGAAGGTTGTCTTTGTATTATTCAAGATCTGAGTACTGGCCAGATTTTGGTATTGTTACTCTTTTTTCTTCTATCAACTAATTTATTCATTTTATATCTTGATCGCTACCCCCTTCTGGTCTCTCCCTCACACAGTCCCTCTGCCTTCCCCATTTTTCCTCTAAGAGGGTGGGGGGCCTCTCTGGGTATTTCTCCAACCCTGGAGCATCAAGACTCTGCAAAGTTAGGCACATCCTCTCCCACTGAAGCCTGACAAGGCAGCCCAATTAGGGGAACGGGATCCACAGGCAACTACTGCTTCAGTTGATGGGACACCTACACCAAGACCAAGCTGCACACCTGCTACATATGTGCTGGGGACATCAGTCAAGCCCATGTATGCTCTTTGGCTGGTTGTTCAGTGTCTGAAAGCTCCCAAGGGTTCAGGTTAATTGACTCTGTTGGTCTTCCTACAGAGTTCCTATATCCTTAGTTGTCCTCAATCCTTCCCCAAAACTCTTTCATAAGAGTCCCTAAGCTCTGTCCAATGTTTGGCTGTGGGTCTCTGCATCTGTCTCAGTCAGCTGCTGGGTGGAGCCTCCTGTCAGCAAGCATAACCGAGCATCATTAATCGTGTCAGGGATTGGTGCTTGCCCATGGGATGGGTCTCGAGTTGGGCCAGTTATTGGTTGGCTGTTCTCTCGGTCTCTGCTCCGTGTTTGTCCTTGCATTTCTTTTAGACAGGACACATTTGGGGTTGAATGTCTTGTGCATGGGTTGATGTCTTTGTCCCTCCCCTGGAGGTCCTGCCTACCTACAGGAGGTGGTCTCTTCGGGTTCCATATACCCACTGTTACACTGCTATGTGTCTCAGCTAAGTTCAACCCCACAGACTCCTGGGGGGCTACCCCATCGCAGATCTCTGGCGCATCCTGGAGATTCCCCACCTCCACCAGTCATCGATTTCTATTCATTCTCCTGGCCTTCTGGCTCTCTGGCCCTCTCTCCTGTCTCTCTCCATACCTAATTCTGAACCTCTCCAGATTCCCCTTCCCATCTCCTCTCTCGCCCAGTTTCCTCCCTCCATCTGCCTCCTATGACTATTTTATTCCCCCATTCTTTTTGTTTTACTAATTATTTTATTTATTTACATTCCAGCCATTGACCCCCTTTCCCTGACATCCCCCCCCCAGTTTCTCATCCCATTTCCCCTCCCTTTTGTCTCCAAGAGGATGACCCCCCCCCATCCCAGTCATCCTCCTTCCCTGGGGCCTCAAGTATCTTAAGGAAAATCTTCTCCCACTGAGGCCAGACCAGGCATTCTTCTGTTATATATGTCCCAGGGGTCTGGGGTCCTCGGACCAGTCTGTATGCTATATGGTTAGTGGCTCAGTCTCTGGGAGCTCTCTAGGGTCTGGGTTAGTTGAGACTGCTGGTCTTCCTATGTGGTCATCCTCTATCAGTCCTTCCCCTAATTCCTCCATAGGGGTCCCCAACTTCAGTGCAATAGTTGGGTGTAGGTATCTGTGTCTGTCTCAGTCAGCTGCTGGTAGGGCCTTTTGGAGGACAGCCATGCCAGGCTCCTGTCTGTACACACGCCATAGCATCAGTAATAGTGTCAGGCTTTGGTACCCACCCCCCACCCCATGAGATGGATCCCAAGTTGGGCCAGTCACTGGGCAGCCTTTCCTTCAGTCTCTTCTTCTTCTTCTTTTTTTTTTTTTCCCTTCATTCTTGTTTAGCTTCTTTGGGTCTGTGGAATATTTCGTAGGTATCCTGTACTTTATGGCTAATATGAGTACATATCATGCATATCCTTTTGGGTCTGGCTTACCTCACTCAGGATGATATTTTCTAGTTCCATCCATTTGCCTGCAAAATTCATGATGTTCTTGTTTTTAATAGCTGATTAGTATGCCATTGTGTAAATGAACCACATTTTCTGTATCCATTCTTTGGTATTCTGTTTGTTTGTTTGTTTGTTTTTTCGAGACAGGGTTTCTCTGTATAGCCGGGGCTGTCCTGGAACTCACTTTGTAGACCAGGCTGGCCTCGAACTCAGAAATCCGCCTGCCTCTGCCTCCTGAGTGCTGGGATCAAAGGCGTGCGCCACCATGCCCGGGTGTATTGTTATTCTTATGATTCATCACCTGCCTCAGTATTTTTTTTATACAAACTTCTTCCTCACTTGCTAATTGGTTTAATAAAGAGCTGTGGACCAATAGCTGGGCAGAAGAGGGAAGGCAGGACATCTGGTCCGTGAGAGAATCTCTGGGACAATCAGGCAGGGAGGGAGAGTCACCAGTGACATGGAGGGATCTAACATGGAGGGAGGTGGACTAGAATTAATTAATTAATTAATTAATTAATTAATTGGTTAACTAAGTTAGATGAGCTAGCTGGGAGGTAGCCTGAGGTAAGGCCTAAGCAATACTAACATTAGTAAGTCTCTGTGTCATTATTCAGTTGATGGAGGGTCCAAGAAATCCCCCTATAAGCTTTGACTATTTTTGTAGTTTTGTAATCCAGTTGTCATTCCTGTTTCTGCAATCCCTGACCTCCAACCTATTAGGCTCATTCTGTATCATAGTATAATTGGTACATTTTTTTTCTCTTTTTCTTTTTCTATTGTTATTACCCAAATTCATCTTAGGAGCTGGGGTCTTAATACTTGTTATAGAAACTGGCCCTGATCCTCTCACTAAAACTTAAGAGTGTTTTGTGGCTCTTCAGTGCCAAGAACAAACTCTGCTTCTGAAGCAACAGCAAAGACTTAAATCATTGTACCCATTTACGCTGCTAGTCACAGCAAGGGCTCTGGGTTAATCATTGTTCCCATTTATGCTGCTAGTCACAGCAAGAGCTCTGGGTTTCAGGTGGTACCTCTGCACTAGCTATCCTCTTAGTTGAACAACTTCCTCACTACATCTTCATTCCATTCTACGTGATGTGAAATGCCTTTACCCAGTGTGCAAGCATTTCCAAATAGTACTGTTCCTCTCAGACAGAGTTGGGAGTTGCCTATTTCCATGAGCAGACAGGCGTGTCTATTTATCTGTTGTCTTTGCAAGGCACTGTGAATCCTCCTGGCTGCCCTCTCCCTTCTTCCTTTCCTCTCTCCCTCCCTTTTACACGAGGAAAACTTATTTGTGAAATTTATCTTTCATAGTTAAAAAGTGCTTTGTATGTCAGACCGGGAAAGCAAATTCTAAAAGGGGCATAAAAGAGACAGGAAGTAAATTCATAATTGTCCCTGAAAGCAAGAGGAAACTTGAGAATAAAAGTGATTAAAATCCAGTCAGTTGATTAGCTATTGTGCTAGGGACAAGCCTCACTAGGTCTCTGAAGGAACAGTTACTTAAAAGACAACACAACACAGCAAACAGTGAAGACACAACTTAGGACTTATGCAACTGATAAATATATATATTCATATATATATATATATATATATATATATATATATATATGAATTGTAATTCATTTTAAGTGGCCATTGCTTTTGTTATCCTCATTTTTAACTTCCTTAAACAAGAGAAAACTGAACAAGGAAGGCAGCTTATTATCGGAAGTACATCACATAGATAGCACAATGGCAAATATTATCTGTCAGTTCCTAGTCCTTCATAAAACACAGGTTTTTTTGTTTGTTTGTTTGTTTGTTTTTTTAACTCTGGTGCTAAAGGCTTAAAAGTAGGCCAAGGTCTCAGGTTACCTCAGCTTAGCATCAGACTTTAAGAGGTGTGACAAACTATAAAAAAAATTAGACTGCATTGAATAATTCATGTTCAGACCCTTGGGAAAATAACCCTAAAATACTTGATATTCTACAAGAACTTTATAGAATCTCATCAAACTAACCTGACCTAGAATCATAAGCATTTATCGTTCAACAAGCTTCTTTGAAACACAACAGACAGGAATGTCAGGTTTCTCCCTGATCCTCAGTGTAATGGTTAAAGCTGAACTCATCAATTTCCTTAATCTAGATCTCCGCCCATTGCCTATGTGTCACCACCAAGCACTGACTTCTATTGGATGCCTTTAAAACAACTCATTGACAAATAAAGAAAATCTTGAGGACAGATGGTTTGATAAATGTGTAATTTTCCATATCGTGGATGTCGAAAACATTTATTTATTTATTTATTTATTTATTTATTTATTTATTTATTAACAGGATCTCACTATGCAGCCCCAGTTAGCCTGGAATTCATATAGACCTGTGTGCTTTTGTCTCCCAAGTACTGAGATTAAAGACACATTCAGCCATGTTCTACCAAACTTTTAAGTTGGGCATTCTGCCTGCATGTATATCTGTAGATCACATGCCTAGAGTACCTGGGGAGGGTAGAGTGGAGAAAAAGAGAAAGAGTGAAAAGAAAAGGTGGAGTGTATTGGTTATTTGCTGGATAAACTCCACAGGAACTATTATTATGGAGTAGACACAGAGAAGAAAAGTTAGTTATAACAGCCTATTCAGAAGCTGAACAGACTCAGAGCAGCTAAACCAGCTGCTAAGGTGCAAACAGAGGAGAGAAGGAAAGACGAAACAGGAGCTACACCCTCCGCCAGTATTGCTTCCTACTCGGGATGAGAGTTTCTTCCTGCTCTCTCATCTTTTGTAGTGCTGTTTGCAGGTGGGCTTAGAGTCAGTAACTAGTTAAGTGGGTGTGTCTCCCTTGTTATAAGAGGACTCCATGTGGGACTCCCCATCTGCTTGAATTCCCTAGTCTCAGACACAACCCCTGCCCCAGCCCCTACGACTGTCAGTTACAACTTCCTCTCTGTTGTTTGGGGGCTCATGCTTTCCATGTGGGGCTTCGTGCGACTGAGACTGTGAGGAGAATCTACCTTAGCTGGGCATTCCTTTCTTGGACACCCTATTTAGTAACATTGCTTGAAGAGACTGATACCCCACCCCACACATCCCTTTCTTGTGTTGTCATGGATCCAGGCAGTGGTCCTGGCAGTTCATTTTTCTGCTATTTACTCCAGGGTGCTGGTGGAGAACCTCATACTCAGGCTCTCTTGCTGTACTTTTTTAATGCATATTTTTACTTATGGTGCATTCAGGTCTGGATAGGCTCTCTCTAGATATCTGTATATGCAGGGTCCTAATCCAGGAGAAGCAGAGCTTGGTCAGAAGCCAACAATGATATCTCCGTTCCATATGGAGCTTGGTGCGGCAGGGAGGCAGATAGCTTCAGGATGTTTTCCTGTGGAATATCTTACCTAGATGTATTACTTTTTCCTTCACACCTTTCATAGGAATAGGGTCTCATCAGGGAAATGCAAATCAAAACAACCCTGAGATTCCACCTCACACCAGTCAGAATGGCTAAGTTCAAAAATTCAGGAGACAGCAGATGCTGGCAAGGATGTGCAGAAAGAGGAACACTCCTCCATTGTTGGTGGGATTCCAAGCTGGTACAACCACTCTGGAAATCATTTTGGTGGTTCCTCAGAAAACTGGACATAGTAGTACTGAAAGATGCAGCAATTCCTCTCCTGGGCATATACCCAGAAGATGTTCTAAGTTGTAATAAGGACACATGCTCCAGTCGTTGTACATCGTGGTGCGCACTAGGCTCCGCACCACGATGTACAACGTCCACAAGCAGTGCAGCAATTCCTCTCCTGGGCATATACCCAGAAGATGTTCTAAGTTGTAATAAGGACACATGCTCCACTATGTTCATAACAGCCTTATTTATAATAGCCAGAAGCTGGAAAGAACCCAGGTGTCCCTCAACAGAGGAATGGATACAGAAAATGTGGTACATTTACACAATGGAGTACTTTGCAGCTATTAAAATCAATGAATTCATGAAATTCTTAGGCAAATGGATGCATCTGGAAGATATCATCCTGAGTGAGGTAACCCAATCACAGAAGAACACACATGATATGCACTCACTGATAAGCGGATATTAGCCCAGAAACTTAGAATATCCAAGATACAATTTGCAAAAGACATGAAAGTCAAGAAGAAGGAAGACCAAAGTGTGGATACTTCGCTCCTTCTTAGAATGGGGAACAAAATCCCCATGGAAGGAGTTACAGAGACAAAGATCGGAGTTGAGATGAAAGGAAGGACCATCCAGAGACTGCCCCACCAGCGGATCCATCCCATATACAACCACCAAATGCAGACACTATTGCATATGCCAGCAAGATTTTGCTGACAGAACCTTGTTTTCTGTTCCATCTTTTCTTTCACTGGGTTGCACTGAGGCAGTCTCTAATCTACTACTTTATTCTGAAGTCCTAACATATCCTGGTGTTTTCAACGTTTTATTTTTAATTACGGACACTTTCCCCAATAATGGTATATCATTTCTTCAAAATAAGGTTTTAATTATTCTGCTTATGTGAATGCCTGCACACACACACACACACACACACACACACACACACACACACACACACACATTTGCATTTAACAAAAGAGGACATTTTTGAAAACTCCTTCTTACACCTATTTCCCCCTTTTCAGAAAATATTCTTCCTGTTCCCACTGAGAACTCAAGACCACCTATAGCAAAGAAATAGCTTCTACAACAGAGCCAGCAGTCTTTTAACATGGGTTTCCCAGGAGATGTTCTCCCAGACACCCACCAAAGAAGTAGTCATGCATGCTAATCTCGTGTAGGAAGGAAATTGTGTAGCTTGAGTTCTTTAAGACTCAAATTATTTTCCACTCTCTTTGTTGCTAGAATGTTCTTTTCTGGCTTCTTTCCTATGAGATCACATAGCTCCTGCTATCTCTACTTACTGTTTCTTCCTTCCTTCCTTTTATGTGTTTCAGTGCTGAGTCTTGCAGGGTTCGGCCTACCACATCTGCTTTTCCTTCAGTGTGCATGGGACTCGTTTACTCTGTTGTTATTCTGGTTTTTGTGTAATAAGCTCCTGTTTGGCCCTGACCACCTGAAATCCAAGTGTGCAAATCCAGATGCATGAGATGCATGAGACATCTGCACTTTGATGCCCTGTTGTCCTCCTGCTTAAAGGAGCCTAACTTTCTCCCAAGGCACAGACATTCAACAAAGCCACAATCCATGTAGCCTGGCCTGAGTTGTGTGTCTCAGTAGAAGAATATCCACCAGTGACCAGAAATGCTTAACAATGATTGACATTATTTTCTTGTAGCTATTGAACATCAGAGAATAATAGGGTGTACACACAGCACTTACAAGCCACATCTTCCTCTTGCCTACTTTTCCTGTTTACCATGCAGCTACGTACGTCCAAGTATTTATTTTCTCTGACAGCCCTTTAGCATTTTCAGGTCACCTTCCTTTCTCTCCTCTTAAAATCCCACATCACTAAAAGTCTTAATTCCTCTTTGGTAATAAAACATTCACTCTTGGAGGTCAGAGAAGGGAAAGATTTTGAAGGTTTTTTGCTGTCAAACTTTTCACCAAGTGGGGGCTGACAAAAGTGTTGGACAGTTTTTTGTACCATTTCCCATCAACATTGATATGTGTGTCACCTTGCAGTGACTGATGAAAGTCTTACCTTCATCTTTTCAAGTGTTTTTGATCAAACCCCTGGGACTTACCTGTTAGAGTGTCTGCCAGTGGACAGACCCCCTTTCTCTCTCCCTCCATTACAAGATGTCCTCTTGGTTCTGGTCACAGATAATTAGACTCAGACATAAACTCTTACCACGGAAAATTTGAAAGAGGATTGAGAGGTAGTTTGCTTACCACTCGGATTAATATTTTGTAAGATCAAGTTTTGTTTGCACTGGGAGATGATGCAGGCAGATGAAATCAACTATCCAACCACTATGTGTCAAGTGGAAATCTCAATTGTCTGGGTTTTCAAGGGTTTATTCCTCTCTCGGTACCCATAGCTGAAGAGAGTCAATCCCTAAGTTTCTGTTCTTCAGCCACCACTGGAACCCTCATGACTCTTCATCTTTTTCTGACCTCATTCCTTACCTCCCCTAAGTTTCTAAAATCCTCTCACCATGTGGAACTCTTGGACAGCCATCAACACAACTCCATATTGTTTCTACATTTCTGAAAATTCCCTAATTTTTTTCAGACTGGTATAGTCTTCCACAGAAGTGACACTTTCTCCCACGTCCCTCCTGCCTCTTCTGGGAGGGAAGCAGACATCTTTCTTTCTCATTGCTGTGTCCAGAGATTTGGCTCACTCTCATAGAAATCTCTAGCTTGCTTTCTATCAAATCCCTCCCGCCTCTCTCCTTTTGAGGCTCCTGTGTCTCTGGCCTTTGCTGCTGTGTGGGTTTTTCTTTTTCCACCATTTTATCCCCCCCCCCCCCCCGTTTCACGCCTATAACTAGATAGGATAGGGAGGAAAGAGAGTGATCTTTGAATGTAACTTCTTTTGTTTATTCGTTGAATATAACTAACAAACCATAGCCAACAACCAACAACCCCACCTGTGGGGTCCTAGCTTTTATATACCTTCTAAAATGTTCCTGGAATTCCAAAAGGCATACAATTTCAGAAATTATTTGCAGCAGGCTGGCAAAACCACACCTTTTTGGAGCATGAGGCAAATCACAGTCAGCTGCTGTGGACAGTTCTAAGTATCCCTATATCACCAAACCTGGGATGAAAATGAAAACACTTTCTCATAATATTTCTCTGTTTTTTTTCAAAGAAACAAAATATCCAAAATTATCACTACACTCCTGGATCACTGCCCTTCTGTAGAACTTGCTGGATGCATGCTGCTTAACAATTTCAAAACCCATCTCTCCCCACTCCTTTCTTCTCTTTTCCTCACACAAAATGCCTTTTAAAATCTTATTTTCCTCCTTTTGGTAAAATAGACACAATGAATTCAACTTAGGATTTTGGGGAGAATTATGAAGTGATGTTGAGAATGCATGCTGCATAGAGGCTACCTGAGGTACATTGGGAAAACTTAGCATTTTAAAGTTGAAACTCTGCCTTAAATAAAATCTCACAGAGTGGGCTAAAATATGTAAATGTGGAGCTGCTTTTGTTGAGATATAGAAAGGTGGTGAGGATGGGGAAATCTCCGCAATAAGAGAGGGGAAGCCTGGAAGCCCAGAATAGACTTTTTCTCAGCAGGGGCCAGAACAGTTAGAAACCCCTGGAAATGTGGAGATGGTTTGCTAGGGAAAGCACATGCTGCAATGGAGACCTGAGTGTAGATCCTCAGAATCTCGAGAATAAAAAGAGCCAGGCAAGCTGAGTGCACTTGTTACTCCATGCTGGGGGTGTGCAGATGGGTGGGTGCCTAAAGATAATTGACTAGTGGTTCTGATAATCTTTAGGTTCAATGAGAAAACCCATCTCAAACAGTAAAAGTGGATATCTATCTATCTATCTGTCTATCTATCTATCTATCTATCTATCATCTATTCATCATCTATCAATCATCTATCCATATATCTATCATCTATCTATCCACCCATATGTCTCTGCTATATGTCCATATAAAAGGGTTCATTTCAGCTCTCTGGACTCACTGAACAGAGGTAATCCCTACCACACCTTGCAAAAAAGTTCACACAAAAGCGAAGCTTGGTATTCCCAGGAACAATGGGAGTGGTAAAAATTAACATGGAACTAGTTTAGGAAGACAGACAGCACAACAGAGCCGTAGCATCTTGGAGAAGCAAATCAACACTTGGGCTAGTGATTTCATTATCATGTATTGCCACCTCGCTCTCAATCCCCCTCAGCTGTTCCTTACCTATATATTGCCCGAGGTCAATGTAGCAAGGTAGCACTGTCTGCTACTGTTCCTACCTTTTAACACAGCACTTTATTTACTTCCTTACGTTTTCTTCTTTCTTTCCTCATACACCGTATCTTCTTTCTTCCCTTATATACCACATCTTTTCCTCTCCCTGACACTTCTGCTAAAGTCCAGAGACTGACATGACTTTCGATATCTGAGTATCTCTTTCTGCTCCTTGCTTTTTAAGTCTACTATTAATCAAAATCTCCCTTGCAAATTTTTCTTTGCTTTTATTATTCCTACTTCTGTATATGTCACTCTTGTACACTTCCTATCCAACAGCTGGATGCTAATTGCTACTCTTGCTGTTAATATTTACATATATTTCCTTTTCTTTTCTTTCCACTCATACCCACAATAAATGATGTATTAGGATACATGGTACTATCAAGGCTCTACTCTCTAAAATCAATCAGTGCTTAACAAATGTCCTTTTCTGTAGGTAACTTACTCTTACAGCAGTGGATGCTAAGCAATGAATAATAATCTTGCTGCAGAGAGTCCTACACCTACAGGGCTGGGTTAGGAATACAGCCTGGGGTTCAGAACATTAGTCTCATGGAGGAAAACATCACCATGGCCTTACTACATCCTTGTCTCTCCTTAACATTGCAAACACTTCCACTGAGAGCAGAAATGGCCCAAATGTAATAAGAGCAACAACAATGGAGAAAAATATCTTAACAATAATCTAACCCTCGATAGGTAGATCCCATTCCCAAAACATAAGACAACATGAGAAACTATGACAATTGTTCTCTACCAAAAATTATCAATCTGATAGTAATGGCCATTGATAAAAGCTACTTATATGAAAATACATACATATTTATAAATATGCTCAAACCCTTCAAATGTGATACAATATTATCTGAGAGAATACAAATAGCTAAGTGAAATTATGAAGTCAATTAGTGGAATAAAAAAGAATTCAATGAAGAGATAAAAATATTGGTGAGGAACCAAATAGAAATTATGATAGAGATAAAAATATAATAGCTCAAGTAGCAATTAGAATTACACATATTGAGCATGTTGTACTCAGGTATATACATGTATACATTACCATATACATAACAACAATTAGGCCATGATTTTGAGAAAGAGTGAGATGGTTGCATGGAAGAAACTGGATGGAGGAAAGAAAAATAATGCAATTATACTATAATCTCAAAAAGCAGAAGAAAATATTTTTAAAATACTAGTTTTCTGTATTAAATGTTTCCACTGCGTTTAATGCAATGAATGTGGAAGGTGATTCTTTAGGCACACCAAGTTACAACAAGTTCAGTAGAAACCCTCAAGAGTAGAATGGGTTATGTTGAAGACATAGTATCATGGTTTGTATGCTGTCAAGGTAGAGGAACAAGATCAGTCAATTGAGGTTAATGCTAAACATTTAAGTGTACGAATGGAACATGCAGGAACTTTGGGATTCCATGAACTGTGCACAAGGAAGAGCAAAATTTCATGCCCAAAGCACATACATTATTTACACAATAAAATCATAAGAGAAAATTCCCCAAATCTTAGGGAAGAGAATTTTATTCACATACATAGAACACAATTCAGACCAGTCAGAAAGGAGCTCTCTGTGGCATATTACTGCCACAACCCTGAAAGTACAGAACAAAGAAGGTATTTAAAAGCTGGAAGAGAGAGAAAGAGCAGGACCATCTGAACAGCAACTGACTTTTCAACTGAAACCTTAAAATGGCTCAGAATGACAAATTTCAGAGTGTGAAATATACAACTGCCAGCCCAGCTTAACATATCTAAAACAAAAACTTCTGGTTTTGTTTGTTTATTTGACTTTTCAGAGAAGCAAAAACTTTCCATGATAAAAATAAGATAAAGGAAATGTGGCCACCAAGCCAGCCCTAATGAAAACGCTGGAGGGAACACTGTGGCTTGAAGAGAAAGATAAACACATCCACAATGCTTCAGCAAGAAAAAAAAAATGATGCTAAGACATTGGTTAAGCAAAGAAATTCTAAAAAATACTAAACACAATAAAATAAAAAACAAGTGGCAGAAATCAGTAGTAATACCTTTCAATAGTAATTCTGAATGCTAGTTGTCTTAGTCACGTTATCAAAAAATTACAAACATGGGCTGGAGAGATGGCTCAGTGGTTAAGAGCACTGACTGCGCTTCCAGAGGTCCTGAGTTCAATTCCCAGCAGCCACATGGTGGCTCACAACTATCTGTAATGGGCATCCAATGCCTTCTTCTGGTGTGTCTGAAGACAGCAATAGTGTATCCACATACAATAAATAAATAAATAAATAAATAAATAAATAAATAAATAAATAAATCTTAAAAAAATACAAACACAAATTGGATTGGAATCCTGTATGCTTCTTTTTTGTTGCCTCCAAGAAACAGATCTCATCATCAAAAATAACAGACTTGTGGTATTTTGAATGAGAATGACCTCAGTAAGCTCATATTGAATATTTGGTTCCCAACTGAGCTTTCCTGGAAGTATCAGGAAGCATGGAATTAGGCATGGAATTTTGTTAGAGGAGGTATGTCACTAGGGGCAGACCTTAAGGTTTCAAAGTACTCATGAGATTCCCAGTGATCTCGTGTCTCATGGTTATAGATCTCTCAGGTGTTTCTTCATTCTGTCACCATAGACTCTAACACTCTGAATCCAGAGCCAAATTAAACACTGTATTTTATAAGGTATGGTGTTTTATAATAGCACTAGAGGTGTAACTAAGAAAATGACCATACAATATCTTTCCTTATGTCTATGTGCTGCACTGCATGTTTTACATGTATATACATTGTATAATCATAGCATTTTTGGAATTAAACCAACTTGGTCATAGTATATAATTACCTTAATGTGTCCTTAAATTTAGTTTTCAAGGATTTTGTTGAAAAGATTGTCTATATTCATCATAGAAACTGGGCTATAATTTTCTTTTCTTTAAAAAGTATTTCTTATTTTTGAAGTTATTACATCGTTTTCTCTTTTTCTTTCCCTTCTCTTTGTAAACCTTCTCATATGCACCTCCTTGCTCTCTTTCGAACTCATGGCCTCTTTTTTCATTAGTTCTTGTTAATGTATAATTCTCTGTCTCTGTCT
>NC_034594.1:4663821-4681297 GCF_900095145.1 Mus pahari | reverse complement strand
TCTCTCTCTCTCTCTCTCTCTCTCTCTCTCTCTATATATATATATATATATATATATATATATACACTAAATATAAAATTCTCAGTCTGATTGATATTACATTTAGGTATATTTTCAGGAATGACCATTTGGTATGAGATACCCAATTTAGTGTGCCCTTCCCTGGGGAACACCATTTCTCCCATAACCATCATTTCTTGGTTGCCTATAGTTCTTTATGTGGACTTGAGATCTCATGGTCTTTCCCTTATATAGACTCCTTCCTTCCTTCCTTCCTTCCTTCCTTCCTTCCTTCCTTCCTTCCTTCCTTCCTTCCTCTAGCCCCAACATCTCAGACAGGCTTCCTCCGGCTACTGATGGGAGCAGATGCCGTGACCCACACTCAAACACTAGACAGAGCATAGCAAACCCTGTGGAAGAGAGGAGGAAGGATTGCAGGAGCCAGTAAAGCAGGACCTACAGAATCAACTAGGCAGGGTTTATAGGGACAATCACGGCCTCATGCGTCTGAGCTAGACCCTATGGGTACATACTGTGGTTGTTAAACTTGGGATGTTTTCTGTGGGACTCCTAGCAGCGGGAGTGGAGGTTTCTCTGACTCCTTTGCCCTCTCTAGGGATCGATTTTTCCTCCCACTTGCCTCATCCAGCCCTTGATATAAGAGTATGTGCCTCATCATATTGTGTCTTGTTATGCCGTGTTCAGTTGACTTCACTGGGAAGCCTTCACTTTTCTGAAGGGGAATGAAGAAGCAGTGGGCCTGGGGGATGAGAGGAGGTGGGGGTGGGGNGTGGCGGGAGGGGAGGCTGTGGCTGGAATGTATTATATGGGAGAAGAAGGAATGAAAGGAATAAAAAGAAAGCGTAAGGAAAAGTGTATTATTATAGAATTTTTAAATACACTGGCATTGAGTTTTCCATTTTATGTACAAGGGAACAAAAATGACTGTTATGATAAATAGAAGTAGGCATATAGAAGAAAATAATTTAACATCTAAAAACATCAATAAAATCAACAGAAGTAATGTGTTACAATTAAGCAATATTTGACTTCAAGTGAGACAGCAGGGATGGATCCTTTATGCTTATTTGAGTCGATATATATTTGGCACAATTCCTAAAAAAATTTGGCTAGAAACAAAAACCTACAAAGAGGTCTATGTTTAAATGCCATGGTTGTGACATAAACTGACAAATGCCAGGCCCTTCTGTCTGTCACTCTCCTAAGCAAAACAGGGACCCACCCAAGGGAAGAGTGACGTGTCCACAGGAACACACAATTTTCTGGCTTTTGTCATGATGTCACACATTGTGTTTCTTTTAAGATAGTTTTTTTACTGTTTAATACAAACCCCTCACAGAGACAGGGACAGGTGACAAGCGGATTAGAAAATAAAAATAAAGACAGTGATGAAATTAAAAAAAAAAAAACATATCTCCTAATCAATCACATAATGTGGCATAAGACCTGTCAGCGAGGCGGAATGCTAATGTTGTGTGAGAGCCAGCCGTGGAGGGGAGTGGAAAACCTTAACTGTTAATCGGCAACACTTGGGCTTTGATCTGGTAGAAACCAAAGCTAGATTTGTGCCACTGAGTTCTATTTCACTACCATTTGTGGCTGATAAAAGAATACGAGACAGGTGGTAAAGGATTGGAAAGGAAAAGCTAGTGGTACAAGATATTCTGGGTATTTTAAATCCTGTGTTTGTTCACGGTGTTTGAATAACTGTCGAGTGGGGTTGACCATAGGAGGATCCCCTCCTTCACTGAAGAGTTCTTTGGGCTTGATTACTTTGAGACCCTCTGTCCAACAGGGATGCTGCTTACACACACAGTAAGGCCTGGGGCCCAGTACATATCTGAATGTGGATTCCCCTCGGCTCGAGCTATCAGTGAATCACTTAGGTCCGTGACCTGTGGGTTTCAGTAAGACAAGCACTCATGATTATACTACAGGACTGTAATAGTCATAAGCAACAGAATCACTTTATAAAAACTTTAGGTATCTGAAGGCAGAGGCAGACCGGTCGCCAAATGTCGTCATTTGATCTCTCTCTCTCTCTCTCTCTCTCTCTCTCTCTCTCTCTCTCTCTCTCTCTCCTGTGTTTAAGTTCATATGTTTTCCATTTCGGCCGAGAGTTTTCTCCTGTGTTTTGGCAAACGCAGCCGTTACCAGTTCAGGATTACGTTTTAACAGCTTAACGCCAGCATCAAGAGTCTCTAACAGCCCCAGAAGACTCCCTCTTGAACCAATCACCACTGTTCAGACGGTGGGAAGACTGATCGCTCAGACTGTGTCCAGGTCTGACTCAGGAATGAAGTTTGGCCTGGGCAGGATGCAGACCTGTATTAAATCCACAGAAACAACAGGCTGAGTGTAAAGGGCCTAGAATGTCTATGGGAAATGATCACCACAGCCATCCAGACTTACGGTCTCCTGTACAACCCACCCTCTTTATTACCAAGATGCCTCCAGACCCATAAGGGAAAGTACCAGTATATAAACAGTTAAATCTGAATGCAGTTAGAAAGTTTAAGCAATATCTTCAAAGCACAAACATCTTATTTAAAACATTCTCTGAAAAAATATATACACAACATACATATATAAACCTATACTGTTTGCACAAATGGGAAGGTTTCATGTCCTGGCTCATTGGATAGCAGAAAGTCCCCATGTTGTTACACAACTGAACTTGCTGGTGACACACCTTTTATAGAGTGCCAAGAGGAGTTGTTCACAGAAGTCTCTCTTGTGTAGTAGTTTCCTGAGATTGAAATATTCCATCCTCCTTAAATAGGAAAGTAAAGTACTTAAAATAGCTTCAGGAAGTTCCTGAAACTGACAAGATTCACTAGGCCCCTTCCTGTTCCAATAAGTAATAAAAGCCAAGAGTGTCTCTCAGAGAAGACAAGTTGAAAAGAAGACTCTGAAACCACACAAACTGCCTGAAAGAAGCAGAAACCAACCTAGGTCAGGCTAGATCATCTGAGGACATCTGGAAGGGACACTTTCTAACCTGCTTAACTGCCTGCAGGCTGTGTGGTATGTGCCAGGTCTCCCAGCTTTTGAAAGCTGATACGTGCTGGGGTGGTCTTTGAGTCATTCCTGTCCCTGTCGGTAACCCCTAACCCATATTCCTGTAAACAATCCGAATAAAACTCTGGTTCACCAAGCTGGACTTTGGTGGTATCTACATTTCGTTCTATTGTGAGCTCCCTGATTGGGGTGAATTGACCTGTGTGTTGCATCTCCCCAGGGAAAGTTTTCCCACACAGCTGTCTTACAGGAGGGACTCCACAACAAAAGCACATACCAGGGAAAGTGAGCCTTTTAGTATCACTGCCTCTCAGTCTTTTTTTCCATGGTTGACGTCAATAATACAAAAGGAATTAGAGGAGTTCTGTGACAAATAATCTGGAGGGATGGTAGGAGTGCTAGAACGAGCCACTACCTGGGCACTTCTGAAGGCTATACACAGCAGAAACTAGACACAGTACTGCAAGCACTTCAACAGGCAGGTCCTGGAGAATGTGTCGATGCAACAGGAAGCTGCTGCGTGGGGGACTTGTGATCAGCAGACATGATCCTTTACTCTTGCTACATGTCTCCAGCGTCTCGTACCCATAGAGCTTCAGAACTGAGAAACATATTTAGAAAGCCCTAAATCCCATGACTACTAAGTCCAGCTGCATATGTAGCAGAGGATGACCTTATCTGGCATCAATGGAGGGGAGGCCCTTGGTCCTGTGAAGGCTCCATGCCCTAGCGTAGGGGAATGCTAAGGTGGTGAGGCAGGAGTGGGGGGGGGAGCATCCTCATAGAAGCAGAGGGGAGTGGGGATGAGATAGGGGATTTGCAGAGGGGAAACTGATAAGGGGGATAACATTTGAAATGTAAAAGAGTAAAGTAACTAATTAAAAAAAAAAAGAAGTCCTAGGTCTATTTTCACACAGCAAAAAAGACAAGGTGAACTTGGAACTGAGGCTCACTCTACAGGTGATTGGATAAAAGCATCGCATATGTCTATGATCACATCACATGTGTTTATGATTACATCGCATATGTTTACTTTGGTGCTTTGCATGGACTCACCTTGTTCATTGCCATGGTCTGTTCATTTATTTAGTTTTGAGTTTTCTCTTTGGATAATGATAAACATATAGCTCTATTTCCTAGGTGATGGGGTATGCCCTGCTGTTGTAAACATCACTGGACGAGCTAGCTATAAGGGGAGAAAGTAAATGATTTTTATCTATATTATTATTATAGAGTGAATTTCAGAAGCAGGAATCAAGTTTCAGTCATTAGAAGCAGTCCAAAAAAATTATTTTACACGTTACCATTCCAGAGGTTGACTTGGGGTTTGCCAAGATGGTTCACTGGGCCAGCATGCAGACCTGAGTGTGAATCTCCTGTACTAACATAAATGCCTGACATGGCTCCTGTGTCCTCAATCCCTGTGCTGAGGTTGAGGGAAGGTAGAGACAGGCAGACACAACACAAAAGGTTCAGCTTGAAACTTCAGATTCCAAAAAATAAAACAAAACAAAACAAACCAACCAACCAAACAAACAAAAAACCCTGGCTAAGAGCTACTGCATAGCAAAGCAAAAGTGGGTACTTCATCCAAGGTCCCTCCCTTTGAGTCCTGAGAGTTTCTCACTTCCTAGGTCTCTGGTACATTCTAGAGTGTCTCCCCACCTCTGGAGAGGGGGAACTTGTAGAGCTCACCTCCAGTGGAGGGACAAGACATCAAGTGGAGGGACGCTCTGACCCAGGATTGTTCCTGTCTGAAGGAACTGTGGGGACAAAATGGAGAAGAGTATGAGAGACAGGAGGTCCAGCGACAGGCCCAAATGGGGATCCAGATCAAGGGGAGGTCATTACTGGTGCTGTGGTGTGCTTGCAGACAGGAGCCTAGCATGGCTGCCAACTGAGAGACCTAACAAACAGCTGAAAGTGTCAGATGCAGATACTAGCACCCAACCAATGGACAGACGTTGGGCACCCCTGAGACTGAATTAGGGAAAGGCTGGAAGAAACTGAGGAGGAACATGACCCCACAGGAAGACTGGCAGTCTCAACCCCTGAGACCTCTCAGACACTGAACCCCAAACCAGGCAACATGCACCAGCTGTTACGAGGCCCTCCACACATATACAGCAGAGGACTGCATGGTCCCTCTTCAGTGAGAGAAGATGCACCTAGGGAAGCCTGGTGGGGTGGGAGTGGAGGGGTGAGGACATCCTCTTGGAGATGGCGGGAGGGGGCGGGAGAGTGTTGGGATCGGGAATGGTTGGGGTAGGGGCAGACTGGGAGGGGACTAAAGTCTGGACTATAAAAAAGGATTAAAGAATAAAAAAATAAATAAAATTTTATAAAAAATAAAATAAAAGTGGGCTTTGTCCTCTATAAGCATAGTCCACTCATGCATCACGGTTCCTTCCTTCAGAGGAGCAATGATAATGAAATATTGATCCCATGAGATCCTTGAATTACTAAATAGCTTATGTTGTGCTTTACATGTTAACTGGTAATAGGCTTACTCTAATTACAATACATTGATTAAAATAATAATGGATTTTTGGCTGTTTTCAATAACAGATATATTAAATATGTTTTGAGATGGCTACACATTCTCATAAAATAGAGGATTAGGTTACTTTTCTTACATTATAGTTTTGCCTCTTCTTAAATTGCAATATAAAACCAAGTTATTATTTATATTATCCATGAAAAAGGCTCATCATAAGTAGAAATGTTAATGTTCTCTGTACTAAATATATACTATAAATTCTTCAATATCTGTATCTAACTGGGCATTTTTTCTTTTTATCACAGAAGACATTTTTTCTTTTCTTCTTCTTCTTCTTCTTCTTCTTCTTCTTCTTCTTCTTCTTCTTCTTCTTCTTCTTCTTCTTCTTCTTCTTCTTCTTCTTCTTCTTCTTCTTCTTCTTCTTCTTCTTCTTCTTCTTCTTCTTCTTCTTCTTCTTCTTCTTCGTCTCCTCCATCTTCTTCATCATCCTAGATGGGACTGGGAATTATTACTTTGGCCACCAGATGGAGCCAGTATTATTTCAAAAATAAGGATACTAATAGTTTTTACATTTTTCCATTGTCTACAAATCCAGAAGTTTTATATTTGATTCTAAGATTGGTGAAGGATTCCAGAATTAGAGCTTATAAATGGAATATACTCTCATCAATTGAAAGCTATTTCTTACAATGAATCATATAAATGTCTTAGGTGTAAACTGAAGGCATTATTTAAGACGACCTGAAGTGGAATTCTGTAGCACAGGCTGGGAATGTTCTGTCTGTGCCATTCCAATGTCATCGTGCCATCTAAAAAGCATTCTTTGGCATTCCATTTTTCATAATCAGAGAGGCTGATGGTGTGGTTATATAAGATAATTTAAGGTTGTATATTAGGAACAAGAAGTATTGAGACATCAAGATGAGATTCAAAAGCCTTTTGAATGGTATCTGTTTTGAAAACCTACTGGAGGCCTATACAGAGAAATGTTGAGCAATATTGAGAGAGTGTGAATTTATGTTCCTGGGAAGGGAGTCTGAGGTTTCTTCAAGGTCAACTTCAGACCTTGAAGTTTTCACAAATGGTAAAGTTACTTGCAAACATCTGAATGCATAAAAACTGTAATTCAGTCAAATTAAACTTCTAAACATGTGATATTCAGGACAACTTTTACTACATAGAAGAAAAAAGGCCCACATATGTAGTACTAAGCATGCATTCATCTATCTTATATTGCCTTCAGTTATGTCTCTGTTTTTACTTCCCAACTTTTAATATAATCAATATGTCTTCCAAAAGTTGATTTGTGCATGCATCCACATGTATATGCACATGTGTGTGCATGTGTGTGCACCCTTATATGTTGTATATGCATATGTGTATGTATTTCATGTTCTATCCACATACTCTGGTCGCATGAACACTGACTTATAATCTAAACATGGTGTTACTGGTGAAAGGGCTATTGATGCTGAAAGAAGACATACCCACAGAGTAGCAGGAAGTGGTTAATTTAAAACAAGACTGAGGCACCCTCTTCAGAAGATGCAGTGATGGTGGCCACGTGCTGAGGAGCTCAGCAACCTTTCAGAGCATGGAATGCCAGGGAGTGGAATTCACACAATTAGTCTAAGCCTGTAGTGTGATAATGGATTTGACAAAATGATTTTGTGGATAAGAGAGAGGCCAGAAGGGAAGCTGAAGGTAACAATGGGAGAAGTCGGGTGTTTGATGTCTGAGCTTAATGGGCATAGTTTTGAAGCAGCATGCGGTTCCTAGGTGACTATCAATTATAATATAAAAATAGAGGCTTGCTGTTGCTAGGATTATATCTAAATAGAATTGTGCATTGATTGATTTAATGGAATATAAATTCCATTTAGGGAGCCCATTCTATAAGTGTGAAATTGGGGCATGAAAAGGAATGAGAAAGAAAGAAAGAAAGAAAGAAAGAAAGAAAGAAAGAAAGAAAGAAAGAAAGAAAGAAAGAAAGAAAGAAAGAAAGAAAAGAAAGAAAAGACAAAGAAGCAGAAGGGAAGCCAGTGGCTGGGAATATTTGACTCCAGAGTGAAGCCAAGCTCTTAGCCAACACAGCCTTTCCTGAACTCTTTCTATTCTGTCCTCAGTGTCTTCTCCTCCTCCTGCAAAGTAAAAGTGCAATCACTGTGACAAGTTCTAGGGATGTCATCCAATCTCAGGCTGCTTCTTGCTGGAGGTACTTGAGTACCATTAAACAACAGAGAGTAATTCGAGGAGATAGGAATGTTTCCATGTCCTCTTGCTGAGTCTTCTAGGGAAGCGTGGGGACACTCACTCACTAAGTGGCTTGCAGAGCTTTGCTCTTCAGTGGCAGGGATCCTTCAGATTGACGTAGGAATGGAAGCACAGACAGGAGTCTGTCTGTCCACTACAGCTTTTTTTTTTTTTTTTTTTTTTTTTTTGAGACAGGGTTTCTCTGTACAGCCCTGGATGTCCTGGAACTCACTCTGTAGACCAGGCTGGCCTCGAACTCAGAAATCCGCCTGCCTCTGCCTCCCGATTGCTGGGATTAAAAGCGTGTGCCCCCATGCCCGGCTACCACTACAGCTTCTTAAGGATAAAATCAGATTGTATGATATGGTTCAGGGAGGGGTGCTGGCTGTGTGATACTCCAGCAACTGCACACATGAAGGGAGTATGTGAGCTGGCTCATAGGGGCTTCCTGAAATGAAGGCTCCGTCTTTAAGAAATATGGAACCATCTTCGCTCTTTTCTATACCTACTATTCTTAGGTTTGGTCTTTTCATTGTGCCCTAGATTTCTTGAATGTTTTGAGTTAGAAGATACACATGTAGCAGAGGATGGCCTTATCTAACATCAATGGGAGGGGAGGGAGGCTTGATGCTCCAGTGTAGGGGCAAGCTAGAAGCACATTCATAGAGGCAAAGGGGGGAGGGGAGAGGGAAGGAGGTGGTGGGATTGAGGGGTCTGTGGAGGGAAAACTAGGAAGGGGGATATAATTTGAAATGTAAATGAATAAAATGATTAATAAAGACATAAAATTAAAAAAAGAAATATGGAAAAAAGCTTGTGATATCATTTTGGAAACAGGAGATTTGATTTAGAACCTTAAAAAAAATGGATATATTTTTCATTTCCCAAAGTGGTCATGATCAGTAGTCCACTCAGTGTGAATGTCCCCAGAACCCATTTGGGTTTCTGTGCTCTCACAGGGCCCCCAGGGAAGCAGTTGATTCTACACCTAAGACCTAGGTGACAGAGAACTCAGAATGAGCAAAGAACATCGCGCAGCTGAGAACTTAAGCCTTGCATTGACCATGTTAATTTTATTAGACTAGGAAGAAGTAGGAGACCAACCCATGACAGAAAAGTCAATATAAAGGGTAAAAGTGGAACAGAGAAAAGGGAAGAATATTGGTATGTGCTTTGTTTTGTTGTTTTGATTAGTAGCAAGAAAGTACCCATCTCTCTTTCTCTCTGTATATACACATACATACATATATGCTTACATATACCCACATATATATGTAGTTATAATGGTTTTGTTAGGAATTTATAATCATGTACGTGATGTGTTGGTTTTGTGTGGCTAAACCAAATAGACTTTGGAAATGTAAGAAGTAGCTCTGGGTTTTTGTTATGTTTAGGTATGCTGAGCTGCTAGGCCAATAGTTGTCTCACACTGGTCAGTAGAGGTGGCTTGCACAATTACCAAGTAGAAAAGCAATATCACTGGTAGTGTTAAGGCAATGAATTACCTAACAAGACGCACGGGAGCCAACGACTGAGCAAGCATCACGTCTCGTCTTCTAGGAGGGGAAACTTCAGGAGCACTTTTTTTTTCTAAGACAGGGTATCTCTGTGTAGCCCTGGCTGTCCTGGAACTCAACTCTGTAGACCAGGCTGCCCTCGAACTCAGAAATCCACCTGCCTCTGCCTCCCGAGTGCTGGGATTAAAGGCATGTGCCAAACCAATGGACAAGAAGCTGCTGACCACTGTGGTTGAATTAGGGAAAGTCTGAAAAATCTGAGGAGGAGGGTGACCCTGTAAGAGGACCAGCGGACCAGCAGTCTCTCAATTAATCTGGACCCCTGAGATCTCTCAAGCACTGGACCAGCAACCAGGCAGCATCCACCAGCTGATATGAGGTCTACAAAGTATACACAGCAGAGGACTGCCAGGACTGGGTTCAGTCAGAGAAGATGCACCTAACCCTCAAGAGACTGGAGGCCCCAGGGAGTTTAGAGGTCAGGTGGGGTGGTGATGGGGGGACCGGGAGTGGGGACATCCTCATGGAGACAGGCAATGTGGAGGAATTATGGGAGGTGGAACAGTTGAGGATGGTCGGGGCGGTTGGGGGGGGGGGCGGAGAATAAAATCTGGAGTGTAAAAAAAAAAAATCAATCAATAAATAAATTTTAAAAAAGAAAAAGAATAAAAAAGAAAAGAAAAATAAATAGTGGCTTAGCAGTTCATATCCTTTTCACTTTGAAAGAGGCACTGAGATTTCTTACCCTAGGCGGATGGTTGCTTGACAAATCTTGGAGCATCCTAGCATGGAGGTGAGAAAGCAGGTTAGGTCAAAAGTGTCAAACAAAATAATGAGGAACATAGTAAATATAAAGACATAAAGAGTCAAATAAATCCAGAGTTTTAATGTTTGCAAACTAAGAATAAATATAGAAATAAATCTTACTTTCACTGTGTGTATATGTTTTACTTCTCATTTTTGGAGTTTAAGGATATTCAAAAGAAGTGATCATGGTAAACTTTTAATTATTGTCTAAATAATTTAAGAGATTTTGAGACTTCAGCATTTAACTGTTTCATGAATTTATTTTGCATAGCTTTGGTAATTATGCATAGGTTTAAGACACTGGACATTAGATAAAACCAAAGTGATGGTGTATATTTCTTTAAAAGAGCAAAGAATCCTCCCAGATATGAATTAACCTATCTAATAATTAAGCTCATGGAATCACTGGCTGGGAGACTAATTCAATTCCAACACTGGAAAAGGATCCATAGTCAAATGAGGGTCCCTGCCTTTCACGTGTTAATTCCCTGCTTCTCTTTCCTCTGAATGTAAGGTGTAGTTCACTGAGGGCTGGCACTGACCTGCAGCTTGGGTTGGGTGAATGAGGAAGCAAATGGGCAGCTCAGCATGCGAATGGACATCTCTGTGTAGTTGCATTTGAACACATGCACCAGAACCCACCCTTAGTCTGCAACAGCATCTTTTCCCCCTGGTTCCAAAGCTAATGCTTGCTTCACCATCCCACAACAGCTCCTTTCCTCTTTTGATTTTTTTTCCCCTCAAAAGTCTTTTCCTTGGAGTGCAAAGATTTTTCAGCACTGAGCACTGGTTAACAAGGAGATTCTTCTGTTGTTTCTGTCATCTCAACCCCCCCTTTACATGGGGGAGCCCTCTGAAAGGCAAGCAAATAATTTTCACTTTCGTAATGCCTCTACTTTCATCCCTGCAGTTTGTTCATCTGAGCTAGTTTCAAAGAGTTAGACATTATTGTCAATAAAGGTCAACATATTCTTAGTTTCTATTTGGTCAAAAAGACATTTTTGCAAAGGCCACTTGTAAGTCCTATGAACTGCGGAATATATTTAGGAATTATGGCCATTACAGAGTCCTTTCCATTCCTAGGATTCCAAAGTCACCAGAGGAAAAAGATGGGTCACTTATCAGAAAGTAGAAATAAATACAATGTGAGTGAAACAAGCCCTATCATTTACACAGAGGTGCATATTGGACAAAGTAAAGCTACAGAAAACAAGCAAGCCTCCTTGCCACCAATCATCCCAACTAAGGGAAGTCAGGAAAACACAGCCAACAGAGGAGGGAATCCTTACTCTGCTGTTTCTTTCATAAACTCGAGAATAGCAATTCTCTCTGAGATAAAATGTCCAATATTGGGAGGAAGCTCTTTGAGACTCAGGATGTAAAGGGATGCTCTTTTTTTCCAATTTTTATTACGTATTTACTTCATTTACATTTTAAATGCTATCCCCAAAGTCCCCTATACTCCACACCCCCCCCTGCTCCCCTCCCCACCCACTCCCCCTTCTTGGCCCTGGTGTTCCCCTGTATGGGGGCATATAAAGTTTGCAAGACCAAGGAGCCTCTCTTCCCAATGATAGCTGACTAGACCATCTTCTGCTACATACGCAGCTAGAGACACGAGCTCTGGGGGTGCTAGTTAGTTCATATTGTTGTTCCACCTATAGGGTTGCAGACCCCTTCAGCTCCTTGGGTACTTTCTCTAGCTCCTCTACTGGGGGCCTTGTGTTCCATCCTATATATGACTGTGAGCATCCACTTCTGTGTTTGCCAGGCACTGGCATAGCCTCACAAGAGACAGCTATATCAGGGTCCTTTCAGCAAAATCTTGCTGGCATATGCAATAGTGTCTGCGTTTGGTGGCTGATTATGGGATGGACCCCTGGGTGGGGCAGTTTTTGGATGGTCCATCCTTTCGTCTCAGCTCCAAACTTTGTTTCTGTAACCCCTTCCATGGGAGTTTTGTTCCCAGTTCTAAGAAGGGGCGAAGTGTCCACATTTTGGTCTTCCTTCTTCTTGAGTTTCATGTGTTTTACAAATTGCATCTTGGGTATTCTAGGTTTCAGGGCTAATATCCACTTATCAGTGAGTGCATATCATGTGAGTTCTTTTGTGAAGGGATGCTCTTTTAAGGAAGCAAGCAATTCAAAAGTTTCAGGGGGTCCCTGAAAAGCACATAGGCCTTTCTCTTCAAGAGCTTAAGTAAGCAGTAAGGACTGCTGAGAGCCAGGCTCAGAGAAGCAGTACTGCCTAGGAGACACCAAGACCTACTAAGCTGCCTGGGCGACAGGCTCTGGAAGACTGACCAGCCAAGCTGCATGGAAGGAAGGGGCTCAGATCACCTGAGCTGCATGTAAGATGTGGAGGGCATTGCAGGCTCCAGGATTCATAACCTGCCATCCACACTGCAGTGTGTTTTGGTGATGCAGCTGCATTGGAGTCATGAGAATGAGCCAAACCTATGAGCAACAGCTCCCCCATGTTCCTGCAAGTAAACCCAGCAGAACTCATTGGATCACCAAGCTGGCTTCTCATGGTGCCCTTAATTTAGTCTGTCATCGGTTTCCTATCTGCAATGAAGAGATATTACATCTCTCCAGGAACAGTAGCATAACACCAATAAAGCATGTGCAGTTCCTGGGATCTGAACCTCTCCTACCCTGAAAGTATAAAAGGACTTTTAAAGGTCACTCTGAGGATCAAATGAGGTGGTACAGTGTACAGTGGCTAATATGGTACCTGGTAGGGTAACTGTTAAACCGATGGTAGCTGCTTCTATGATTTTCATACACTCAATCTAAAATGTTCTTTTTCATATACTCTTCAAGAGAATGAAATGCCTTCAGGTTTGTATATTAAAGAGCACAGCCAGGCTTAAAGTCTAGTTGACTAGAAATGAAGTAATACAGTTGATTAAACTCTCCAATATGTGTAAATGGGACCAATTTTATATGCTACTATAATTGAATAGATATGTTTGGCTACTTGGTAAAGTCAGGATACATCCACAAGGGAGTGGCCATCTACTGAAAGGGCCTTAGAAGTAGTTGGCTTTGGGGAGGTTACACCACAATAGAAACCTAGGTTCCACTGGCCCATGTCTGTACTGGTGAGGACCGATCACCTCTTGGGGCTGTACTGGGAGTGTAAGCTTTCAGGGAAGACTTAAGTGTAAGATGCAAAGAACAGCAGACTTGCAATGAACACCATAATGCCCAAGGGGAGGAGATTGTTAGCTCCCAAAGTTTTCATTTGCTGCTGCCTTGCTCTGAAGCAAGCCCGATGACTGGTGAAATCATTCTGCTTCTCGCTTGAGTAGGAGCCACAGGCAGATCAATGACTCTTAATGGCCCCTTGTTTGGTGGTTACCGGTAGCAGATGTTAAGGAAGCAGCATATCCTTCAATAGCTTCTCCAAAGGTTCTCAGAACCATCTGAGGCCAGTTTTATTAAGGAGGAATCTCAAAGGTAAAGTGACTATGGAAGAAAACATGGTTAATACGAGGCAGGGTCATGGTTTCTGTGTTGCTTTAATGCTGACAACTATAGAGTCTTGCTTAGCAGCTAAGCTCTCTCCTATACACACCACACACACAGTCTTTCAAAAAATCTCTTCTAGACTTTCAGAATACAGCCCAGCATTCCTGTTGCCATGGAGCCACCATCTTGCCCTTGTGTTTTGTAATCATCCTTTCAGCCAGCCCATAGCTGGTCTCTGCCTTTGACCTTGAGTTCAGCCAGCCTGTAGCTGGTCTCTGCCTTTGACCTTGAGTCTTTTCCCAGTTTTCATTTCCCTCCCATCCTGGCCTCCATAGAATTCCCCACATCTTCCTGTAGTGGCTCCAACCATAGGATGATTTTTCTCCAGATAGAGGCCTGCAAACTCCCTGAGTACTTTCAGTCACTTTCCAAGCATCATTGTTTACCAAAAACTTCTTAACTATTCAAGAACATCCTGCCTGTGGTGGTTGGAATGAGAGTAGCCCCTATAGGTTTTGACGTTGGAATATTTGATCCATAGGTGGTGGCATTGTTTGGATAACTTTAAGAGTTACAGGTTTGCTAGAGGAAATACGTCTGTGGGTGTGTGTGGAAAACGACAGACTTTGTGGTTTCAAAGCCTCACACCATTCCCAGTTTGTTCTTATAAAGCTTTGTATTTATAACTCCCGTTGTGAGCCTTCAGCTTCTGCTCCTGTTGCTAAGCATTGTTCCGTCATCATGGACTTTAACTCTCTAGAACCACAAGAACAAATAAACTCTTTCTTCTATAGGTTGTGTTGGTCTTGGTGTTTTATCATAGCAGTAGAACCAGAGCTAATACACTACCCTTCCTCAAAAACATTCCAAGTATTTTTAATATAACATTTGTATTCATTTCTTGAGAATTTCATATAGTATATTTTGATAACATTCACCCACACTCCTCTCCCAACTCCTTCCTGATCTATCCACTCCTCTTCAATCTTCTCAACTTAGTGCCATTCTTATGTATGTATGTATGTATGCATGTATGTATCTCTTACCAGTTCTATTTTGTACTGCCTATAAAATCACAAGCGTGGGGCCATTCACTGAAACACGGACTGCTCATGAGAAGCCACATCCCTGAAGAAAACTTTCTCCCTTAGGAATCACCAACTGCCAATAGCTCTCAGCAAGAGGTAGTGCCTTGTAAGTGCTTCTCCCATTCACAGTAGAGTGCTAACTAGATTCATCTTGTTCAGGTCTTGGGTGAGCTACTACAGCTGCTATGAGTTCATGAGAACAAGAGTCCTGTTCCAAAGAAACTACTTCATAACAGTTCTTCCCATTCTCTATTCTCTATTCTCCTAGGAAAAAAAACTTCCTTTATTTTCTTTTGTGATATATTCCCAACGCCTCACATGATCCCACTTGGGGCTGAAAATGTCACCATCACTTATTCTCACATTGACAAGTTGTGAGTCTCTATGTTAACTGTCTGTTTCTGTGAAGTCCCCGATCTTTCTGATGTATGACCATCTCACCAACAGAGGACCCAAGGGATCAGATGGGCCCGTGCAAATACCCCATTTCTTCAGAGTCTTCTCAGATAAACAAAGTAAGGTCAGAGTTCTCATTGCTAATCTTGACTCCATGGTTTATCAACACCTTCAGGACAAGCTCACCACTGATACAAAGAAAAGTCTTATGGAAGAGACAATTCTGGTATACCTGGAATCAGCTCTTCATGGGTGATTTCTTATTTCATTGTTTTCTATGAAGTTTTATCTTACATTCCTTTTTTTTTAAGTCAGGCCACATTTCATGACATCCTATGAACACCCAATATCTCAGTAGCAAAATTGTAGTCATGAAGTAGCAATGAAAATAATTTTATGATTGGGTATCAATACAACATGAGGAACTGTATTAAATGGCAACAGCATTAGGAAGGTTGAGAACCACTGCTCTAGAACAAAGAAGAAAATTCCAATATGCTTAACTTTGTGTCTTTATCTGTCTTCCTTAACTTCATGTCTTTACCTGTCTTTCTTCCCTTTTCACATTTCCTCCTTGCGTCCCTGCCACCATCTTCCCCATCCCAAGGTAGTAGTGCGCTGTAGCTACTGTATCAGAAGCTAAATGCTATAAACAGACATTCAATGTCAACAGTTACAACTTCAAATTTTATGACTATTTTCAGTCATCAAGATAGCTAAATAAAGTAGTATCTATCCTCAAATGTTCTATCATTTGGTTAACACATTTCCCCCCAGAAGACTGAATCCCTTTTATGGTTTATTTTGTTTTGTTTTGTTTTGTTTTTTGTTTTGTTTGAGTTTCTTTTTTGTCTTTGTTTATTTGTTTGTTTTGGGCCTATTTTGTACTCACTAGTGACCAAATTGTAGTTTGTCTGCCAATTTGTTTTCATTATCTGTAGTGAGAATTATGGTGTCTTAAGCAAGCATGTAAGATGAATACTACATACATGTACATACACATTGCCTATACATATACACATATATGCATATACAAACACACACTACTTACAGACATATTATCTACACACATGCTTCCTACACACACACACACACACACAGATACAGGCACACATGCTTCCTACACACATACGTACATGCACACACTACTCTCACACACAGACACATGCATACATACTACCCACATACATACACATACTACCTATAGACATACACATACATGAAAATACACTGCCTACACTCATACACACATGCACATGATATTTACATACATATACAATGCATCATGCACACACTGTCTACACACACACACTGCTTTTCTTCAGGGAGTAGGCGCTCAGTAAATGGTGGTTATTTTTATATTATCACTATCACATTACTTTTGCTGACTATTTTTAGATTCTGCAAGGGGAATGGCATAAAAATGTATTCTTACTCATTCTTTAAGAATAGCTAAGGAAAATAGGACATTGCTAAGTAAGCAGGAACATTTGTGTCTCTGTCTCATGCCTACATTTGCAATGATATGAATAGTCAACAAAATTAAGTTTCTTTTAAGGGACACTCCATATTCCTTAAGCCAATGACTTCTTGTTTTCTCCCCCTGACTTTAAAAAGCCTGATAAAAAGATAAAACCAGTGAGGTGTGTGAGTACCCATGTTAAGGCCTGGGAGAGAGCCTTCATTCTCTTAGTTTTGCACACCTTTCTTAGAACAGAGCAAACCAAGCTTGACTGGGGGAATCACACATTTGACTGCAAATGTCCCTGAAGTGAGATTTTTACTGGCTCTTGTAAAGGTATATACGATTGTTTCATTATTTCCATTCAAGATACATATAATTTTTCCAGTGGCTTAAAACTCTAAATATGAAACATACACTGGCAGCAAGGATGGAGGAAGCTGGGATCAGAAGTTTCAGGAAGCATTGCCTAACATTGTGTTATCAGTTTCTCTTAGGTCAAGCATTTCTTGTTGGTTTATTATTTCAATAACTCAATGACAGATATATATTCATGCCTATGGCAATGTTGATCCTTAAAAATAACTAAATATATTAAAATATGGAGGCTTTTGTAATGATGCATATTGGCCTTGAAGCAACCTTTCATCTTTCTCATGTTAGGTATTTGAACAAAAAGCAATGTCTTCTTTTGCACAGGTGTAGGACTTTATAAAATGCTTTTAAGTGGGCTTTTAAGTGGGTTACACACTATCTTCCATCAGACACCAACTGATGGGGAGTTTGTGATCATCTCTCTGTTTTAAATCTATAAAATTTGCAGCTCTGTACTACCCTATCCGGGAATCCATCCCATCATCAGCCACCAAACCCAGATACTAATGCACATGCCAGCAAGATTCTGCTGAAGGGACCCTGATATAGCGGCCTCTTGT
>NC_034594.1:4625728-4663556 GCF_900095145.1 Mus pahari | reverse complement strand
ACTTTTGGGATAGCATTTGAAATGTGAATAAAGAAAATAATAATAATAATAAAGAATTTTATAAGAAAAAAAATTTGCTGCTCTGTGCCTTAAATAGTTTGCCAAAGGCCACAAAGCTGCTAAAGGACACACTCAAGGAGAATTCATGCAACACTTTCATTGCCATGTCAAAGTCTAATTGCGCTTTTTGCTGTTGCCGCTTATTTATTTTAAATGATTGAATTTCAGCATCATCACCTGGTTAAGAAGGTCTTAGTTGTGGTAAGTGTGGAACATTTGTGTTTTCATTTGAGAGAAGGAAAGCTGATTGACTTTTCTACTAGATGTGGCTCTTACAAGACACCATTTGACTCTTTATCCTTTAATGAGCAGAACATTTTTGTGAATTAGTAACAGCTCATGAGTTAGGTAGACTTCTGTTGTGGCAGGAAAAAAAAAACCCTCAGGTAAATGATCTGTGGGGGAAGATTCATTGTTCCATCCATAGTCAGTTACTTTTCGGCAGGCTGAGGCAGAGCACCATAGCCAAGAACATGTCATAGAACAAAATGCTCATATGTGGAAGCCAGGCAGCAAAGAGAGGGGACGAGAAGGAAACATGGGTTCCATATTCACTTCTGGTACAACCCCCAGTGGCACAATACCCTCCCATCAGGATCTACCTCCTAAAGGTTTTACCATCTGGTCAAGGGCTACAGCCTTTTGACCAATTGCTTAAAACACAGGGCTTTGGGGCATTCAAGATCTAAACTATAGTAGGTAGATTATATAGAACACTCCCTCAACTCTTTTACTAGCTAAAATCTCCAAATTATACATGGCGGAGGCATATGACTGTGCAACGACTTCAGCACACTCCCAGGATATGTATATTTTAGAGAAGCTGTGAATGAGGAAGACCTATGGATGTGTTGGCATCCTAAGTTATTATTAAACTTGTTAAGGCATGTGAAAGAAAACCATTCTATATATGTGTTACTTCTTCATCTTCTCTTCTTTTCCTCTCTGGTTGATTACTGATAAAAACTAGATAAGAGAATGCTGTGCTGAACTGTTCCATTTGGGAAGAAATGCTCACAGGTGATGCTGGATTAAAAATATAGGCTCTGGAAATACTTTATAATTCAATTTCTGTATAATCCTTGTCTTAGAGTTTCATTGCTAAAAAAAGAGACATAATGACCAAGACAACTCTTATAAAGGACAGCATTTTACTGGGCTGGCTCACAGGTTGAGAGGTTCAGTCCATTATGATTATGGAAGGAGCATGACAGTGTCAAGAGGAGGCATGGCTTTGGAGAAGCTGAAAGTTCTACCTCTTGTTCCAAAGGCAGCTAGAAGTCTGGTTCTCGTGTGGTTAGAAGGAGGGTCTCATTGACCATGCCCACAGTGACTTGTTTCCTCCAACAAGGCCATACCTATGCCAATAATAACACATCTCCTAATACTGTCACTCCCTGAGCCAAGCATAATCAAGCCACCACAGTCTCTAACACAATTTCCCCATCCCCATTTTCTAGTGAAGGACCTTTATTTTTTATTTGTTATTCAATTTTACTTTTTGGCTTGAAAATATCATTAGCTCTTATTTTATTACTTATGTCCCAGACCAAAGAGTCTGAGGCACTTACAGACTACCTGGAACATGATCTTCTCTTCTTAGCTCAACTCAGAGCACTTGCTTCAACTCAAATGCTATCAGATTTTATGTAGAAACTGCTATTATGCCAGGAAACACATGAAGATGTGACTATGGTTAGATTTAGCATGTGATAACTGAGATTGCACACAGGGGAAAGAAAAGGTAGAAGCAGAAAGGGCTCTCTGTAGAATTAACTACTATAACTTCTCCAAAGGAAAAGTTAAGAAAATGATTAAAGTCCCAGATGAATCTGAGGGATGCAAGCATTAGCAGATGTAGAACTGGCCACAGGATCATCCCCTGTCTCCAGAGTCCTGTGCTTCAACATGTCCCTGGACAAACTGTCCTATTGCTATGGACTAGTGACTGCTCTCTCCCATTATTTTTGTCTCTTTGACTATGTGTAATTGGCATTATCTTCTGCCTATATTTCCAGTGTGGATGTGTTGGGTGTGGGGTGAAAATGACCCATCCTTTTAAAAAGTTGCTGTCCAATGACTGCACTTGAGAGACTTTGTGTGGAAGCTTCATTTGCGCCAGCATCCCTGTAGTGGCTCTTCCTGGTTGTCAACTTGACTGTATCTGGAATGAACTACAATCCAGAATTGGAAGGCTCTCCTGTGATTCAGATCCTTGAGGCTGGGAGATACACGTTTCTGACTGGATCTTGGCACAGAGATCTTGAGGCATAGTAGCCATGAATCCCAGGAGACTAAGGCAAGGGAATCTCTGAGTTCAAGGTCATCTGAGACAAAGCAAGTCCCAGATCCAGGCATGGTGGCACACACCTTTAATCTAGGCCACACCTTCCGCTGGAGACCCACATAAGGACATTGGAAGAAGGAAGATTTGTTTTCTTCACCTGCTTGCCTTGTGAGGCTGAGCAACTGCTAGATCCTTGGACTTCCGTTCACAGCTGACCATTGTTGAGGATTTGGACTACAGACTGTAAGTCATCATAACCAATTCCCTTACTATACAGAGACTACTCATGAGTTCTGTGACTTTAGAGAACCCTAACTAATACACCCCCCTAAGGTCATCAGGTTATAGGTTTACTTTATGCAGTAACTAGATAACATTTTGGAGTTCTTGGTAATGAAAGGATGCATTTTACATTTGAAAAGATAAAAATTTATACAGCTAAAGCCAGGGTTGGGATATATTTTTCATAATAATGTTTCCCAACAAAAATGAAACCCAGTTTCAAGGCATATATTTTTCTTTCTCATTTGGCTCTGAGATGGTTTGTATATTTATGGCCAATGTTATGTTGGTAAACGCCATTACAACAGATGCCTACTAAAAGTTCATCTCTTGAAGCCTGGGTTATTGTAGGGCTTACACAACAGGACAGCTCTGGTCTGGCAACCCCAGTGATCTTGAGCTGCTCCAGGTCCCTGCTAGATGAATAGAGCCACATAAGACTTAGCAAGTAGAATATTAAACAGCAAACCCACAGGATCTTAAAAATAACAAAGTATTATGGCTTAAGTAAGTACATTTTAGAATGATTAGTTAATCAATATTACATAAATGGTATAACAATCCATAGTCCATTTTAAAAATTCACTCAAAAATACACTTATAGGAGAGAAACTAGCTTCCCAGTCACGAATGATGCCTTTTCTAATAGATGTCTTAATCAAGAGGCACCACAAACTTGTATTTATGCACAGTTTTGTTCAATACTCTCACAACGCCAATTTTATACATTTCAGCTATCCTTACTTTAAGATATTTATAACTCTACTCTAACAAATGTGAGTTATCATCAAAAAAAAAAAAAATAAGGGGAGAACAAAAAAAAAAAAACCAAAATCCCTAACAACATAAGATGCTCTATTGTTATCTTGGCTCTCATTTGCCCCTGCCAACAGTCTTTAATATCATCATCTGTTGCTATGAAGCCTGATTACATTCACAGTGTTCCTATGTACCTAGGAATGGTTTCTTTTTAATACATTATAGGATCTCATTGTTTGTAGAGCAAAAGTATTTTGGGAGCAAATCAATAGCAAGAGGCACACCCAAGGGAAATGAGGGGTGAGGAAATAGGATCACTTTATAACTATTTGCAGTACATCCTAGATTAACTTTCTGAACTCTTCCAATAAAGGCAAAAGAAAAAAAATGCAATTCAGGTTATACAACAAAGCTCTCCTCAAATTTCATGCCTGGGTTAGTATCAAACATACAGATAATAAGATTCTTGGAACAAATGAAAATTCAATTCTATTAACTCAAATTCTATTAACTCAGCATTTTATGTTTTAAAATAATGTGCATACACCTGAAGTAAATTTCATGCACATACCATTGCCCTCGTCAGCAGAAAGATAAGAATCTGTCTTCATTAAAATCCATGTTCACTGTCCCCGTCTAAGGAGAATTCATCTTTTAAAATGACAAGAGTGAGAGAAACAGTTGGTTTCAGATTTGATCTGCACAGAGCTTGGAAGTCATTGCAAATCTTTGGTCCCCTCCTCTTCTATAAAAACACAGAACAATTAAAAATGAATTATCTTTATTGTACCTAAAAATAATCATTTTTTAGGTCCTAATATAAAAACAATATTTCCCCCAGAATTTGAGTCAGTGGGTGCATACAGAGTTCCAACTATGGCTTGCCTCCCTTTAGCAGAAACTTCTGGAGTGTTCTAAAGGCTATTTGATTGAATCTGTGTGAGGATGAGAAAAAAAATAATGTGACCTGCATCTAGAGCAGGACCATCAAGAATTCATTCAGATTCTTCTAGTAAACACCCATGGTCGATCAAGCTGTGGTAAGGAGAAGTCCAATCATAAAGTTCTATTTAACTATAGTTCAGAGAAGGCCCAGAGGGAATGTATTAATAAGTCATGTAGCCTGAGTGTCCTTTTTTCCTTTATTTATACAATACACCCCAACTCCAGCCTCCCATCCCTCCACTCTCTCTACCCACTACCCTTCAAGTCACTTCTCTCTCAGATCCA
The DNA here is from genome assembly GCF_900095145.1 of Mus pahari. NCBI lineage: Eukaryota > Metazoa > Chordata > Mammalia > Rodentia > Muridae > Mus > Mus pahari. The sequence continues at coordinate 4,658,938 of NC_034594.1, read as the reverse complement.
TTGCTCCTCTATTTCTTTTCAGAAAAGGGCAGGCCTCCCAGTTTCTGCCTTTTCAAATAAAGTACATTTCTTACAGTTCTTCGGATGAATGTTTGAAATCAAGGGCCAATGTGGCTGACCTGTATCGAGGGCTCTCTTCTTTAGTTGAAGTTGGCTACTGTCTCCTATGCCAGAGAGAAAAAGACAGAAGGAGATACTGGGGAGGTGAGAGTGAGGGGGAGATAGGAGAGGGAGAGGAGAGATAGAGGAGAGAGGAGTCCAGGAGGAGGTGGGGGAGAGGGAGATCAAAAGAGAGAGGGACAGGGGGAGAAGAAGAGGAAGAGGGAAGGGGAGGGAGAGGGGGGGAAATATAGAGGGGAGGGGAGAGGAGGCAAAGAGGGAGTGAGGGGGAGGGAGAGAGGGAGAGGAGGAGAGGGAGAAGAAGTGAAAGGTATATTTTTATGATGTCTCTTCTTATAACCTCAGCATAAAGGCCTCATTCTCGTGACATCATAGAGCCTTACTCACCCCTCCTAGAGGCACCCTGCCTCCATCTAGCATCACTTTAGAGATTCCAGATTTAGACACATGTGACATTTACAATGTCGATGAAGAAAACAAAACCCAACAACTAAGCTAAAAAGTAAACATAAATGCTATTATACTAAAAACCATCTTAAGTGAAGTCTGTTTAAATACACCAAATAAAAATATTGTGTGTATGGGGGGCATGGGGAACCTCAAGCAAGAAACCAACCAACCAACCAAATGAAAACCCCACCAAGATCCAAGAACATTGCATCCATAGGAAGTCTATTTTAGCTATAAAGACTCGGATAAGTTAAAAAGTGAAGCACACTCTGTGAATATCAGAGATATTCATATCATCAGAAAACCAAAGCCTTTCTCAGTCACCTGATTAGGTTTTATAACAAGAAAGGGTATTAAGGATAAGAGGCTGTTGCACGTTGGTCAGTATCTCCTTCTCTAAGGTCCTGTAACCCTTGTAAACCTAACAGCTTGTCAACACGTGAGGTAAAAATTCATCAGGACAAGTGTGTCACAGTAGGTGGCAGAACTTCTCTAGAGGTCTATACAAAATACTGCACGCCAACCAACAGCGTGTCTGAGGCACAGGTAGGAGAGCAGCCTTGCTTTACACCATTGCGATTCTTTCTGTGTCTATGTTAAAGATATCTACTATGTATTGAAAAGTAGGAAAAGAGAGAGAAAAGCAAGCAGCCTCGAACTGGACAAGAATCCTGCCACACAACTGGAGCCCAGGGTTTGCATCTCCCAAGTGTGGACCATAAGGCCCTTCTGTGCGTGATGCTGCGAGGTCGATGTTAGGTGCATGCATCAGGTGGTAATGCACAAGCCACATGGTGTGTGTGTGTGTGTGTGTGTGTGTGTGCGTGTGTGTGTGCATGTGCGTGCGTGTGTGCATGTGTGTGTGTGTGCGTGTGCATGTGTGTGTGCATGTGTGTGTGCGTGTGCATCAAGTAGTAATGCATAAGCCACATGGTGTGTGTGTGTGTGTGTGTGTATGTGTGCATGTGCGTGCGTGTGTGCATGTGTGTGTGCGTGCGTGCATGTGTGCATGTGTGTGTGTGCACGTGTGTGTGCGTGTGATTGTGCATGTGTGTGTGTGCATGTGCGTGTGTGCATGTGTGTGTGCGTGTGTGTGTGCGTGTGTGTGTGCGTGTGTGTGTGTGCGCGTGTGTGTGTGCGTGTGCATGTGCATGTGTGCATGTGCATGTGGTTATACTCTGGTCAGCCTGTAGTTTAGGAGATGGGTCTCTCCTTCTGCCATGTCGTCCCTGGTATCAGTCTCAGGTTGTCAGGAATGGCTTATGTAAGCCACATAAACACCTGACAAGTCCTTAATAAGCTTTCGATTTTTTTCTGGTATTGCTCATTTACAACTCAGCTGTAGTTTCCAGATGTAAAGGTCTGAGCAAAAACCTCTGGTGCTTCCTTTTCAGTGCCCCAGTGATCTAAATTTTGTTGTGTGTGATAATTCCCTCATGTCCTGCCATGCCATGCAAATTCAGTGGCTCATGTCTTCAGTGCTTGGGAATTTGGTCGTATGTCATGCACTGATGTCAGTCAGTACAACAGGCAACCAGAGCACATAATATAAGTTACCCTAGCATCCTGTAATGGTTTTTACGTTTTATCAATAATGATTTTAAAATTTGTATTATATTATGTATTTATTTACATGTATAAGTCTGTGTGTGTGTGTGTGATAATGCACATACACACACACACACACACACACACACACACATGTGCCCCTATGCCAGGGTCAGAGGAGAGCCTATATATAGTACAGGAGTTAGTTCTTTCCTTCTGCCATGTGGGCCTGGTATGAATCTCAGATTGTCAGGCATGGTAGCAGTGTCTCTCCTCATCATGCCACCTCTCTGGTCCTGTCTTAACTCCGAGAAGCTTCAGTTTCCCAGTTCAGTAACTCTTTGTTACCTCTGGCTCCTGCTAGGCAGAAGTGACAGTACTTGACAGATGTCACTGATTCTGTGAGTTCATCTGTTGCTTCAGTCTCACAAGGCAAAGCTTATGGCACAAGTGAGCAGGAGCAAAGAGTGGAGGTGGGCAACAAAGGGTTAAAGAACACACCATACTTTCTTGGAAATGTAAATGCTTTTCTGAAATCAGTTCTAAAACTGAATTGATGGTTTGCATGTGGTGGGGCAATATTTGTTGAGATGTGCTATAACTGTAAATTTAACCATTGTTAATTCTCCTCAATTAATACTCTAAAAAAAACATATAAGAAAGTTACTAAGAGCTCAAATATATATCTCTTAGAAAAGCCACAGCACAGAATGTCCCAATGAAGAATGACATCATTTCAATGAAACTTTTGAAGCATTTTGACATTTTGAAGCTAAGAGCTCATGAAAGGTCAAAGGATCAAAAATTAATTCTAAATAAAGGTTGGCTCATGCATTTTAAGGCAGGGCAGCTTATGTAACATGTCCTGTGGCCACTCGGGGATGCTAGTGGTGTGGGGCTGCCCTGCCAAAGGAGCAGCCCCTGTTTGTGTTTACTCACTTTCATAATCTGATCTCTGATCTCGTCTCCCAGATTTCCAATTCCCTCCTAATCCTAATTCTTAACTCCAATTCTGTCTCTGTACTGCCCTAGGACTTCCTAAGGCACCGCCTTGTTGCAGTGTCTCCTTTGTAGCCCTTTTACCTCTTATTCCTACCTGTCCAATGTAAATATGTTTCCAACATTAAAAAAAAAATAAAGTCAAAGGAAACTGACATTTTCAACCAAAAGCAAATTATAGGAGACAAAGTTTATTTTTCTTGCTTGAATAACAAAAAGCACAACAAATACGAAACTGTGGTACTTGGGATACTGGACATCTGGGGATAAGACACACTGTTAAATGTAAGAGAGTGAACCTGGAGGTTCACATGTCTGCATCTTGACAGACCCTGGAGAGGGATTCCTGGTCAGAGGCACACATCTGCACTGTTTCAGTTCTGGGAGAAAGGAGCCAAGTCACGGGTGAAGGCAGTGTTCAGGGATGGCCCTAAGTTGTGAAGTTTGGCCCACATGTCCATAGAGTAAAATTACTAAAGGTGCTAGGGAGAACACCGCACGGGGGAGGGGGGGGGGATACTGCATGGGAGAACACCGCATGGGGGAATCTTGTGCACAGAAGGAGCTCCTCGGTACTCAGAGGAGTCACTGTATTCAGCTAGGCAACCACTAAAGAAAAGAACATGAAAACTAAATGAAAGTGGCTAGTAGCCACACTGGCCATGGATAGAGCAGTTTCTACATGACGTTAGAAAACTATATAACTAGCAAGTACATGGGCTCTTCCTGTGGTGAACAATTCATTTTATTCTGAGCAATGCTCCCTTTCCTTCTGATATATCTTTTCTTAAATTTTTTTATTTATTTACATTTCAAAAGCGTCTCCCTTCCTGCTCTCCCTCCACAACCCCCCCCATCCAATTCCCCCTCCCCTTTGTCTCTATGAGAGTGCTCTTCCACCCACACACTCACTCCCCGCTCACCCCTCAGAGCAATAACTGGAGTAAAATGCTAATATGTAACTTATGTCCATCTTATAGCAGAAGCTAAGAATGTTTATAATAATACAATACTGCTCACAGGGCAAGGCAATATATGAGATATAATGTATAACAGTCAGTGTTGTATATAATATTATTGAAGGGCTGTATTTCCAGCTGGATAGGCCAATGGTTATATGCTATACCAAAATTGAATTATGTAATTATACAAATTTGACAGTGAAAAGCAATATGTAGATTAGTTATTAGCATTATTAAATATGCTGAAGGAGGCAGGTTTTGCATAAGCATTCATGCTTCAGGCCTCCTGAGCATTATTCCAGGTGTCAGGACAGACACAGGACAGTGAGTAAACTGCCAGGAATACAAAGGCCCTCCCACTTCCCCTCTTCTCTCCCTCTCGTCCCTCACCCCCCATTTTCTTCCTCTTTCCTGCACTGCATCATATGGACTTAGTGTAGTATTTCAGTGAACATTAGCTCGCCAGGTCTCTATTTCTGGCTCCTTTTGTAAGCTGCTGCACAGATCTGGCTTCTGTGAGACAAGAGGATTCGGGCTACTTCACTAAGTGTTTGTTTCTCTCATGTTACATAAGGTGTAATCTCATGACATGATTGATGCTGAGAAAATTCGTGTTCAGAATCTGCTCTCAGTTTTTAAAATTTAAAAATAGCTTTTTTCTGGATATATTAGAAAGATATAATGTGTTCACATGGAAATTGGCCTTGTAACCTAAAATTCAAATTGTTTTCACTTTTAAGTCATTTTTTTTTCTAACATTGTATTGGTAATTGTATTTGTAAGTTATCACTTGTAAAATTATTGAATACTTTAATAAAGCACCAGACAGTTCATGATTCAAAGAAAAAAAAAGATGTAATTTCAACATGTTGTTTTCTCCTTTTTTTTTTTTTTTTTTTAAATGAACCAGTGACACCTGCTTCTCTGCCCTCTGAAACAATCTGTAAATCTTGGTCAGTTTTCCTCTCACAGAAACTTCTGCCACATTTTTATTAGACACTGTGGATCATACTATTTGCAGGGGATAAAGCAAGCTTTTAAAATTGTAATGTAGATGAAGTTCACTTAAAAGAGTTTTAGGATTTAATTAAGTTTTATAATTTAATAAAACATAATTCTGGGAGTCTATCATCTATCTATCCATCTATCTATCTTCTTTCTATTTATCTATAGATATATCTTTCTGGTCATTTATATATTCTTTACAATGGTGAAACTTTTATAATTTAATTATATGCCTTCCTATTTTCATAATCCTGGAGGTTTATCATCATCTATTATACCTCAATATCTATTTATCATCTATGTATTATTCATCTGTCTATCTATCTATATATCTATGTATCCATCTATCATGATTATATCCATCAGTTCTTTTATATAATTGTAGGTTTCAATATCCCTAGCATCTGCAGATTCGCCCAATCTCAAATGAAATTTTTTTTTAAATCATACTGTAGAACACTTTACTTATAAACCAGTCAGCATGGCAGTGTTTTATACAGCATTTACATTAAAATTGATATTAACAGTAATCTGGAGATGAGTTATTGAGGGAGGTTTGCACAGATTATATGCCTTCTTATAGAGAAGCACAGGTACATCTCTCTACCCAGTGGTCCTGAGCCTCGATCCCTACCCTCGTGCACAAGTATCAAGGGATGGCTCCACCTATGTGCTTAGCAACAGCACTGATAACCCTCGTTTCCTTATATTAGGCTCTTCAGCTGTCATGTTCTTCCATTCCTTTTAGCTTTATCTCTTTCAGTTTTATTTTGAACTTTCATTTACATATAAATAAGATATGAACATACTGAAAACTTGATTTTCAATAAATGCAGTGTTACTAATGTGTTTTTAGACTGAAGGCACCGTAATGATGCAAAGGTGCGTCATATATTGTGTGAAATACAGCAACTTGAAAATGTACACAGGACACACAAAGAATACCAACATGTCCCACCAAGGCAGAGTGCGAGCGGGAGTTTTAATAGCAACAACTTGTGGTTTGGGTTTCCTCCTTGCCACTAACCTACTGTAAATGATTTAATGTTGTGTTTCAGTTGCACTTGTGGAAGGAGCTCAGTAGCAAACCTATTCAAGCTGCAAGGTAGGTTGTCGCTGCACAACTTTAGAATAGATGAACCATGTAGCTAGTAATCCTATAAACACCCCGAATCCTTTAGTATTATCTTGGGGGTTAACCACTTATTTTATTCAAAGATAGATCATTCATTTATTTAGCCCCATATTAGGGATGACAATGAATACATATGCAAAGAAAAATTTTATAGACACGTACAAGAAACAAAAAAGGTACCTAAATAAACAGTATAAGCAAGGAAAAAGTGATTTGTGCTTTGTCATTGGTGTTGAGTTGTAGAAAGTAGAAAGTCTCAAAAACAAAAAAACAAAACCAGCACAAAGCAGTTTTGCTGTGTGGGTGGCAGCTTGCGCAGAGGAAGTGCTGCTCTGTGGCAAATTTACTGAAGTGGCAAATTAAGAATTAATCTCCACATGTCAAAAGCCACACAGAAACCTCAGGTGATATTCAACCAATCCAAAGGCACTTCTGCGGATTATGTGCGTCGCATTCTGGATGACAGAATAATTTACTTTGCAAACAGGGGTCTTTTGAGAGTGGAAGGAAGGTTACTAGCCATTGTAGCTAACCAGAGTAAACTTACTATCTTGGGGAATTGTGAATGGTGCATTGAGTGGGAAATAAAAGGTTATTTTGTTCTTGTTTTGTTTTGAGATAGGGCCTCATTATGCAGAGCTGCCTTGCCTGGACTTCACTATGTAAACCAGACTGGCTTTAAAGAAAAATGGCAGATTTTTTTTTCAATTTAGCTATTCTTATAAGCTGTAAGATAGCCTGTTATCTAATATGTATGTATCCATAAATACATAGATGCATATAATTACATATATATTTGTGTGTACAAATACAGAAACTCATATTATCGGAATACAAAACTTCTGGGTGGACCAGGAAACGAGTCTTCTATTTTAATCACGAAGTATTTCAAGTCAGTTCCTGTGCAAGCGCTTCCCACACGGGAATTCTGTAAGAATGCAGACGAGCTGCACAGGAAGTGTAAGAAAGGAATGCCACGCTGGAAAGCTCAGAACTTGCAAAGGGCAGCTGGCATGTTTGTCTGCCCTCTTTTCCGTGTGTGTGCTGGGGGGATGGGGTGCCATCAAAATGTATTGTATCATGTATGAAATTTTCAAAGAATAAAAAAATACTGGAGCTGGAGAGCTGGCTCAGCAGTTAAGAGCACTGCCTGCTCCTCCAGAGGTCCTGAGTTCAACTCCCAGCACCCACATGGTGGCTCACAACCATCTATAGTAGAATCTGATGCCCTCTTCTGCAGGTATAGATGTAGATAGAGCATTCACATACATTAAATACAATACATACATACATACATACATACATACATATATACATACATTCATCTTTGCTGGTTGTGGTTGAGCACACTGGTAGGATTTGCTGAAGGAGACAGAGGCAGGAGGATCATGAATTTGAGGCAGGCCTGGGCTACACAAAGGGGCTGGAGAGATGGCTCAGCAGTTAAGAGCACTGACTGCTCTTCCAGAGGTCCTGAGTTCAATTCCCCTGAAACTGTAAGTGGCTCACAACCATCTGCACTGGGATCCGATGCCCTCTTCTAGTGTGTCTGAAGACAGCTACAGTATATTCATAGAAATAAAATAAATTTGTATGTCTTTCCCCCAGATGGGGGATGGGGCCACCCACTCATCTCCAAATTTTTAACCCAGAATTTCTCCTATCTAAAGGAAATACAGAGACAACATGTGGAGCAGAGACTGAAGTAAAGGCCATCCAGAGACTGCCTCATCTGGGGTTCCATCCCATATACAGACATCAAACCCAGACACTATTGCAGATGCCAAGAAGTGCTTGCTGACAGGAGCCTGATATAGCTTTCTCCTGAGAGACTCTGCCAGAGTCTGACAAATACAGAGGTGGATGCCCTAGTCAACCATTGGACTGAGCACGGGGTCCCCAGTGGAGGAATTAGACAAAGGACCAAAGGAGCTGAAGATCCCCCAGAGCTCCCAGGGACAAAACCACCAACCGTAGAGTACACATGGAGAGACTCATGGCCCCAGCCACATATGTAACAGAGGATCAGTGGGAGGAGAGGCCCTTGGTGCAGTGAAAGCTCGATGGCCCAGTGTAGGGGAATTTGAAGGCAGGGAGGTAGTTGTGGGTAGGTGGGTGGGGGAGTACCCTCATAGAAGCAGGGGAGGAGAGATGGGATAGGGAGTTTCTGGAGGGGAAACTGGGAAAGAGGACAGCATTTGAAATGTAAATAAATTAAATAGCCAATAAAAAATAAAGCTTTAAAAAGAAAGAAATGCAAGTTGGGTGTGGCAATGAGTAAATGGAGCTAGGTCTTATCTTGTACGGAAGTGTATACAGCCCTGTCTGGGAGAGGAGGGACAGGCGGATGCTTCACTACTTTCTCTACAGTGGGCATAAATAAGTGGATCTGGAAAGATACATATCTATATCTATAGCTCTCTGAAGGTATTTATCTAGTGTTGCTCGATGACTTTTGAATCCAGGTGCCCATGTTCTTCGCTAGAAAAACTCACAGCGTTCAGAGTCTACACATCATTGGCCCATAGTTGACCATCAACGAAGTACAGGACTAACTTTTCAGAAACAAGGAAATTTAAGGTCAAGTTCAGAATTTCCAGTGTGGGCTTATGTTCCCCTAGACTTCTCCATCTCACCAGGAACATATATGCTCTTGTTTGATTTGTACATGAAATCAACTAGATGAATTCCATACAAACTTCTGGGGTAAGAAATATAAGTATTATGTCTGCTTTTTTTTTTTTTCTTTTTCTTTTCACAGCCTAGGAAAGTCCACTTGAACCTGAGTCAAGAGTAAGAGTTTATCATGCTTCCACCAGGTATCTGTCGTCATTTCTGCCTCCATTGCTGTGATAAAATGTTCTGACAAAAACAATTTACAGAAGAAAAGCTTGATTCTGGCTCAGTGTTGAGAACCTTCCTCTGCTCTAACAGCTGCTGATAGTACTACCCAACCACAGACACATCAGTGTTAGGCAGCCTTTATCATGGTCACTATTGGACCGGAGCAGGCCTCTGGGTGGAAGAATTGGGGAAGGTAAGAGAAGGGCGGCCTTTTAGTGGGGCTATAGCGCATGCGCAGGAGGACAGGTGACATAAGACAACAGTAGGAATGTGTCACCTCTTGGAAGTTAGTGATGATGTTTTCTGCAGTTGCTGGGTCCCTCAGACTGGCCATGGAGGTGCCTGATGGTCCTTCTGTCACCAGGTCTCTCGGGCTGACCACGGGGTGGGGGAGTGCCTGATTGCTAAGAGTCACCCTCACCTGCACACGCTGGCTTTCATGTGCTTTTCTGTATCTGTTACTGGAGAAGGAAGAACAACAGCTCAAATCTCCTTTCAGTGTCACATTTAGTACTTTGTGTAAGTGGGACTCAAGGGCTCATCTGAATTCTGAACAGGGGCCTTAAGAGAGTGCCTTTGTGACTAATAGAATTCATTTGAAGGAATTATGGAGAAGGGGAGGAATGCGTTAGGGCAGAGAGCCTCTTTTTAGGCACAAACTAGAGCCCATCTACTTGAGATTTCTGCTTGGGCAGAGCTTGTCCTGGTCTTAACTCATGTTGTCCCTTGCCCGATTGATTAGAAGTGTTCAGAAAGACGCGATTACTTGGTAGAGGTCATCAAAAGAGCTATCTGAGTCACTGATAGTCACCATAAGGGCAGAGTGCTTGCAGCAGGGCTTGTGGGTGCGGTACTATGTCACACAAACCTCCACTATGGGATTGAGCCCTTGCACAGTGCTTCCTAGGTTTAGCAACTTCAGAGAAGTTTGTTGTTACTTATTTTACTTCTGCTTTTAGTATGGATGAAGGGAGTCTACACTTTTGGAAGTACCTGTTGATATTAGTGAACCCTGGATTGCAAAAGGGGTTAAGCAAATGGATGTTTTGTAGAAATTCTTTGATCCTCTGTAACTGTCAACTGTAAACCTCCATTTGCACTGCTTTGAAAATGGAAATATTGACTCTGATTTGAGAGCTACAGTAAGGATCAAATGAGTCTGTAGATCTGTAAGAGGTCTGAGGGCTGGAAGAGGTGGTTAGGTGGTTGGAGCGCTTGCTGCTCTGCCTGAGGACCCAGGTTGGGTGGCTTACAATGACCTGTAACCTCAGATCCAGGGTATTTGATGCCATCTTCTGGATTCTGTTGGCACCCACATACACACGGCATACACTCAGATAGACACACAAATATACATAAATAAAATCTTTCTTAAAAGGCTGAGAAATTGGTAAAGCTATGTAAAGGGTAGAGGTTAACCTTCAGAACACTATAAACTACAACAGTGTTACATTATATGCTCAATGTTATCTGAATGCTTCTATTCTAAAATCTAAACACCATAATTACTCTATAGACCATATACTATTATCATTCCTGTTTTTAGATGCAACCTTAATTCATACATGGGTTAAATAATGCAAAATTAATTCAAATGCAAAATTACTAATAAGGAAGGTTTAGCTGTCTTTAAGACTCTAATACATTTCCATGGTAACAAACAGCATTAAAAAGTAAATTCATCCAGTGGGTAGAAAGCCCAGCTCTCCACACAGTTTTAAAGAGCTAATAATAGCTGTAAAGAGAACCCTTTCTGCACAGTTGATGCAGCCAAAGCTTGGCCACTTGCTGGTTTAACAAGATCACTTTCATGTATTTTACTTCCACTTTTGTATCTAGGTTAGAGGAGCTCTCTTATTCTCTCCAAAGTGCCCATGGGCGTGGGTGAACTCTGTTAGGTAGATTCCTGGATACAAGAGGTGCTAAGCAAACAAATTAAATCCTCTGATCTTTCGTAAAGAAAATGCCTCTGTAATTGTCAACTCTTTAAAGAAATTCAGTTCCTTTCTAATGTGAGGGCTCAAATGTCAGAGTAAACACTGTTGATTTCCCTAGTTAATACCTTGATGTATTAAGGTATTAATAACAAAACACTAAGAAGATCCTAATGCTCAGAACTAGTTTTATTATACTTATGTATCTTCTATAATTAAAAGGTTAGGTGGGCAAATATTTTGCATATTTCATTTTCACCTAGATTTCAAAAAATTAAATGTCAGACATATCAATAATGAGCTTCTTAAAATTAAGAAGTCTGAAGATTTCTCATGATTTTCACTGTCTATAGATATGTGGTCCTAAAATGGGAAGACTACATGACCACACTGCGTCACTATTCCAATTATTATAGTCTTAAGATCTAGTGGCTGCCACAGATTCCCTGTTTTAGGTTCTGTGTTAAGCACTTCACTTGGATAATTGAGCTACTCTCTACAAGTCTACATCTTCTGTAGGATAGAGGTTATTGGTGTTTCTTTTCTTCTCCACTTTATATTCTCCCCCCATGCTACAGCAACAGAAGCTTAGCAAATCACATGTTATCCTGTGAAATCAGATGTAGTCAATGCTAGATTCTAGCCAAGGGAATGTGAATGAAAGGGCCATGTGTAACTTTTGAATCAGACCTTTAAAGGAAGAGAAAACATGTTCTCCTTTCTCTTATCCTCTCCTGACTAGAATATAGACTCCATGGTTCCTGAAAGAGAAGCTACTTTTTAAGAGATTAGAACAAGCCAAAAATAGCCCAAGGCTACAGAATCATGCCTCCACCCTATCAGCCCGCGATGTTCCCATCAGAGAGAAGCCTACCTCTATTTCATTTAGTGGCTGCTGTTTCTTTTCTTTTTTCTTTTCTTTTCTTTCTCTTCTTTTCTCTTCTTTTCTTTTCTCACATGCACACACACATCTACTTAATTTAATATACAAGTTGTTGTGGAAGATTGTTTGTTTGCTATTCACATCTGCATTTGGGAGCAATAGGGAATCTGGTTGAAATTAACTTGGATGTGACCAGATCTGTAAAGGAAGAAGAGTAAGGCTAATGGCAGAAGCCTGGAATGGGAACTAATGAACTGAAGAAGTGAATGTGACTCCGGAGGTCTAATGTCCTCATGACAGACAAGATCTTCAAATGGGATGGGACTATGATAAAGATGAAGTAGGTAGAAAGTGTTCTCATAGCGTATGCTACCTCAGGTTAACATTGGGCACAATCAGGGATGCTGGCATCTCCCTGTTCAAGTTGGGTTGCAGTGACCTTCTGCCCCAGTTCGCTTTCTGTTGCTGGGATGAACTGCAAGACCAAAGCAACTTAGGGCAGCGGGGGTGGAGGAAAGGGTTTATTTTACCTGACAATATGTAGTCCATTATAAAGAAAAATCATAGCAAAAACTAAAAGAAGGAACCTGCAGACTAGGACTGATGCAGAGGCCATGGAGGAATGCTGCTTCCTGGCTTGCTTCCTAGCTTGCTTTCTTGTACTGCAGAACCACCAGCCCAGGGCTAGCACCACTCACAGTGGGCTGTTCCTTCCCACACTAACCATTCATCAAGAAAATGCCCTCACAGACTTGCCCACAGGCCCATCTGATGCAGGCATTCTCTCAGTTGCGGTACCCTCTTCCCAGGTGACTCTAGCTCATGTTAAGTTGACATGAAAGTAAACAGCAGAGCCCTCTCCACAGTTACCTTCAGTTTTAAGTCTTCCTGGCTTCCTGGGAGGCACCAAGAGCAATGCTGAACACTGCTGGGTTCCACATCTGTTTCCCTTGGCCTCTTCTCTAGGATTCTTGACAGCAAGGGGCAGTTAAACTTTCAGATTAGAAAGTTACCACGCCTAAAGTTAGAAGGCTCTGACAGTGTTTCAGCGTGACCCCCTGCTTCCCACATCAGTTGACCTAAATTCCATTTCAGTGCAGAGGTGTTTCCTCTTGCCATGCGCTTAATCACAGCTCTGCACTTCATTTTCCTCAAGTGTGAACATCGTCTTGAGCTGAGTTAGTGCTGAGGTCATCCACAGGAATAGCCAGCCTGTAATCATTTGTCCTTTTTAGTAATGCTGTAAAAGAGGTCATTGCCATATATTTTCTTCAAACTGTTTCTATTCTTCCCCTCCCTAGTTATTTAGATAATGGAGCATTCTATGCATTCATGCCTTTGTGTAAGAAACCATGAGAAAGGAAATGTCTCATTAGGAGAGATGACTTACATTTGCTTAGTCTGCTATGAAGGCATAAAAAGAATTCCATCTTTAAGAAAGTGGAGTTATCCCAGGGATAACCATAGGAAGATTCATATAGACCCCACATTTCTGCCATCTATAGTTGTCTCCTCACTGAAAGAAAGTTTAATTCCTAACTTCACAAATGTTTCTCTAGGAAAGGAATGGCAATGACTTCTGCTCTCAAAGACTGTAATACAGTTTAGAATAGGATGCAAATCATATAAATTGGTTATTACCCTATGCTTGGAGGGGTGCTCAGTGCAAGACCCCCTGCCCAAGGTGGGTGAGATTCGGTGAATTAAATATGAGCCTTCCTCGAAAGGGGTCCATCATCCAAGGCAGAAAATAGACAAATACATAAATAATTCCAACTCAAGACACATAATGATATGTGCTTTAAAAGAGTTACAAAGGAAATGCTAGAAGAACAGCAGAGGTGAAGGGTACAGCCCCTGGCTTTTAAATGAGATTTCTTATAAAATGTGAGAACTTGTTAGCTTATTGCTGGCAGTCAGTGTCATAGTGAATGCTAATTCAACTCTATAGAGTCTGGAATCACTTGGAAAGGTGACCTAAATGAGGAATTGTCTATCTACATCAATGTGGTCTGTAAGCATACCTGTGAAGAATTTTCTTAATTGAGTTATTTGTGGTAGAGGGCAGCACCCTTTCACGGGCTGGGTCCTGGACTGACAGAAAAAAAAAAAAAAAAAAAAAAAAAACAACAACAACAACACATAAGCTGAACACAGGTATTCCTTTCTTCTGCTTTAAAAAAAAAAAAAAAAGATGAGGTTTTATTTGTGTGTGTTCATGTGTGTATGTGTCTAAGTACATTAACATATGCATGCACAAAAGTTAGATCTCTTGGAGTAGGAGATATAGGCATTTGTGCTTTGTCCCTCCTGGGGGTGCTGGGGTCCAAGCTTTGGTCTACATGATTGAACATCACAAAAACTGCTGAGCTGTTTCTCCCGAGTCATCTCTACCCTTTGGCCATGGAGGCAATGTAACAGGCTATGTAAAACTCCCAGCACCAGGACTTCTTCAGAACAGTGGACTGGAACCTGTAACTGGGAGCTAATATAAATCCCTCTTTACCTAATTCTTGGCAGGAACCTGCAAGTCCTGAAGGCAGTAGCCTAGGTAATGAGCGTCTCCAACCACATCTAACCGATGTCTACTGAGTCTAGAGTAACATCTAACTGATGTCTACTGAGTCTAGAGTAACATCTAACCGATGTCTACTGAGTCTAGAGTAACATCTAACCGATGTCTACTGAGTCTAGAGTAACATCTAACCGATGTCTACTGAGTCTAGAGTAGACGACAAGAACTTTGGAAAGGATCTCAATGTAATGGAGGGCAAAACTTGCTTTTATGCATGGTAACTAATAAACATAAATTATTTAGAAATATTAGTCAAATAAATTCAGAAAATACTGTGAGAAAAAGGAATTAAGCATGTATTCTCATATTTCCCCTTAAATACCGATTCTCTCAGAAATTTTGCCAAGTCCACAGGGAATCTCCAAAATAAAATGGAAACATGAAATGTTCCCTAAATACTACTGACTGCTTTTCTCAGTAAGCATTTTATGAGTCTAGTGTTTTATGATAGATAGATATTTAAGGAAATGCTGATCTAAGAACTTTTATCTGATTATTCAGTAGCCTTTTAGTTTAGAACTGTTTCCTTATTGTTAACCAAAATTTTCATATTGGTTTTTGAATAATTATAACAGAAATCCACAAAACACTTATAACTGAGTATATAGAGAAGTTATACTAAAAATGTCTCTAACACAAAGGAAAGAAGTAAAATAATTAAATATTAATAATAGAAATGTATAATAGAATTGTGTTATGTTCTCATTTTTAAATTTCCAAATAAAATGTAAGAACGTGTCTTTACTTAGAAATAGAATACACAAAGACACATTTCACCACCCACCTCAGCAGCCACCCAGTGGCTAGGCCTATGCCTGAATTCCAGCAAACTGCAGCTCCTCAGCTGCAAGCCACACCCTTCAGAAGAATAGGTGAGTGCCCAGTCTGCCAGATGAACTGCTCTATTCCCTAGACTAGGTTCCAAATGACACATTCCACAGTCTCGCCGTCTCCCCTTACCATCTGTCCCTTGGAGTGGGGCCCTTGCTTCCAGTTCTGGCAGATTCCATATGCTCAGGTGCAGGTCACAGCAGTCATAAGAGTAGAGAACACCCCCTCCCCGACCCCCTGCTTACACTAAAGGCCAAGCAAGTTGCCAGAAGTCAAGCCCCCAACCCAGCCAGAGACTCCCTAGTGGAGCAGAGGTCAAGCAGGCCACCAGAAAATCCAGCCCACGAAGACAAGAGGAATCAAAAACCAAGGAACAAAACACCGGTCCAGCAAAGACAACCTCAGAAATCTGCACCTAGACAGAATGAACTGAAACCCAGATGGCTAAACACTAGTGTAAGAACACAGTCACCAACAGCCAGGGAAATGTGGTACCACCAGAGTCCTTCAATCCTGTGACTGCAAAACCTGAATATTTCAGTGCAGTAGAAGCACAAGAAAATGATGCTAAGACCAACTTTATGGTTGGTCATTCCTTTAGTCTCTGCTTCATCCCCATTCCCTGCATTTCTTGTAGACAGGATAAATTTGGGGTTGAAATTTCGCGGGTGGGTTGGTGTCCCTTTCTTTCCAATTTCCTGCCTGGCAGCCTCCCCAGGCTCCATATCCCCAGTGCTCAGTGCTGTGAGTCACAGCTAAGGACACTTCCTTTGATTCTCCTGAGCTTCCTTATCTCAGCTTTTCATCTCTTCCTGGAGACATCCCAGTTGTGGATGGGCCGGGTGCTGTTTGTATTTTTATGCTAATTCAGCTCTCTTGGGAAGGGCTGCAGACAAGGGGTGAGTCATGAACTCAGATGACTTCTTGTAAACCAATCCCCTAATGAATAACAGAGCCAATCAAGACTTCTGGGTTGGATGGAGGAAGAAAGGAAGCAGGAGGCAGTAAGGTCCTTTTGGATGGGGATAGCACAAGGACAAGATGTAGCTAAGATTGTCTCCCAGTTTCAATAGCATATCCATTAGGATTCGCCACTGGAGGATTTAGATTTAATAAGGCTTATCAGATTAAGATTTTAATTGCAGCACCCAGCAACTGAGTTACTGTCGTTTCTGAACTAAGTTTGTGTTGTGTTTTCCTTCATGTGGTGACTCACCCTGGTTCAAGAGAGAAAGGTACAAGGACAAAGCATGGGTTTGCCAGAGGTGCACCACAAAGGCCGTGGGGGATGTGAAGCACCGGGTTGGTGTGGTAGCAATCCAATCCACCAGTGGGAATTTAGCAAGCTGGGTAGAGACGTTTCTGGAGCTCTGGGCCAGAGAGTCTCCACAAGATAAAACAGGTCAGTCATTGTTTGCCAGTGCATGCATGGCTGGCCAGTCCCACGGGGCAGAGTTGCTGGCACAAGCGCAAGAATGTGCCAGTTCGTTGTTAATATTTCTCACAACATGCCCCCTACATCATAGGTTGCAGATTTCCATCCTCATGGCCATATGGCCATCCTCCTTGCCCCTCCCCATACTCTAGTCTGACCCTCCACTACCTTCCTAATCTCCTCTCCCACCAAGTTCCCTCCCTTCATCTGCCTTCCACGATCACTCCATACCCACCTTCAAGGATAAGCTTATGCCTTCCTTCCTGTCCAGCTTCCTTGGATCTATGGAGTATAGCATGAGCATCCTGTATTTTATGGCTAACCTATAAGTGAGTTCCACTTATAAGTGAATATATAGTGTGCATGTTCTTTTGGGACTGGGTTACTTCACTCAGGATGATTCCAACTTGATGTTCAAGCCCTTACACTATTAATGATACTCTGTTATGGTTTCAGATTGGTGTCTAGCATGACTGTTCACTAATAGGGTCCACTCACCAACTAACTCAGAGGCATACACCCACAGCCAAACAATGGATGAAGCTTGGGGGCTCTTATGGAAGAACAGGAAGAAAAATTGAAGCTCCCAAGGGTACAGGAACTCTACAGGAAGACCAACAGAATCAACTAACCTGGACCCTTGGAGCTCTCAGAGACTGAACCATCAACCAAAAAACATACATGGGCTAGACCTAGGCCTCCCTGCACTATGTAACAGATGCGCAGTATGGTCTTCATGTAGGTCCTGAATAACTGGAGCAGGGGCTGTCCCGCAAAAACTGTTGCCTGCATGTGGGTTATGTTCTTCTAGCTGGGCTGCCTTGTCTGGCTTCAGTAGAAGAGAAATCACCTAGCCTCACAGAGACATGAAGTGCCAGGGTTGGGGGATACCCAGGAATGTACCACCTGCTCAGAGAAGGAGCAGGAAGATGGGGAAAGGAGTGATGGGGAAGGGAGTGACAGGGAGGGGACACTGAGCAGGATATAAAAGGAATAAGTAAAAGAACATTAATTTTAAAAGATCAACCTTATGAAGATGATAGAGGTCTTTAAAGAAGAAATGAAAAAGTACTTTAAAGAAATCAAGGAAAAGAAACAAAAATTGGAGGAAATCAATAAGTTCCTTAAAGAATGCCCAGAAAGCCAAGAAAAAAACAAATAGTTGAAGGAAACTGTTTAAGACCTGACTATGGAAATAGCAACAATAAAGAAAACACAACTTGAAGGAATACTGGAGATGGGAAATATAGGTAAGCAAATAGTAACTATATATGCAAGCATCACCAACAGACTACAAGAGATGGAAGAGGAAATCTCAGAGTTGAAAATATTATAGAAGAAATATATTCATCAGACAAAGAAAATGTTACATGTAAAAAATCCTGAACACTAAACCTCAAGGAAATTTGAGACACGAAGAAAAGATTAAACCTAAGAATAATAGGAATAGAAGAAGAAGAATTTCAGCTCAAGAACTCAGAAAATATATTTAACAAAATCATAAAGGAAAATTTCCCTAACCAAACAGAGGTAAAGGTACAAGAAACTTACAGAACATAAAATAGATAGGACCAGAAGGAAATCTCCTCCAATAATAATCAAAACACTGTATATATGGAGAAAAGAAATAATATTGAAATCTGCAATGGAAAAAGGCCAAGTAAAATATAAAGGTCAACCTATTATAATTACACCTGATTTCTCATCAGAGATCTAAAAGCTTGAGAGCCTAGATAGATGTCCTACAGTCTAAGAGACCATGTATGTACTATACTCAGCAAAACTTTCAATCAACATAGATGGAAAAAACAAGATATTTCATGACAAAGTCAATATCTATCCTCAAATTCAGTCCCATAGAAAATACTAGAAGGATAACTTCAACCCAAGGACATTAACTACACATGAAATACAGGCAATTAATAATCTCACACCAGGAAAACAAACATAAAATGACTGACGATATTACAGTTCTTGTCTGATCTTTGAGCTGGATTACTTTCAGATACTGCCAGGACGCAGAAAGGGCTCAGATTCAGAGACTTGGGAAGACTAAGGTTTTATGTTTCCCTGAAAAAGAAAGGAAAGTTCCTTTAGCAAGAGGTACTCGTGTGCGTACCCGTCTCTCTAAGTGTATTCACTGCATTTCTGTGTCAGACACCATTTCATCTGATCTTGCACACAGTTCATCTGCTGTAGCCATCTCTCTTGAAAAGCAGTTGTGTAAAACCAACATGATAAACATAAATCTGTATGTTAAAACACACTTTTATTAGAAATATAACACATGTTCATTGCAGAAAGCATGGGAAGCAAAGTGAACTAAAGGGAAAACTATGACTCTCCCGTGGCTCATGGCGTTCCCATTTGCTTTCCTGTGTCTGCTCTGCAAGGATTCAAGGCTGTGAGTGGGGGATCAGCCCGCTTTTCTCCTACTGGGTCAAAGCCCCTGATCTAGGGAGCAAACACGGAATCCCTGCACTGACAGGATGAAAGCGTGGCTTTTATGTTGACCCCTTTGACTTTTTCCTATTTGTGTCCTGTTGATTCTCTTCCAGGTCTCTAAAATGGCTCTCTTTAAACATGCTCCCCCCCCCCCCCCCGCAAAGCTTCCGCCTACCACTTGGCTCCTGATTTTCTTAGGCTTTTATTGATCTGGGACAGACTTTTTTCATATGGACAGGACTGGAGGAATCTTCCACTTGTCTCTACAGTTTTCCATAAAGGGAAGACAAGACAACACAGTAAATTGCCTCAAAGTAACAGCAATTATTCTCTGAGTTGAGACCAGATTTGACTTGATCCTGATTCCCGTTATCCCAGAATGCCACACCAATAACCAGATAACCCGACATTACAGATCATCTTGAGATCTTCCTATCCACATGCAGAAGAGCCCACTTCAGGAGGAGTTAAATTTCTACCCCTGAATCAGCTTAGAAGCCATAGTTTTCCTGATCCGAAGGAAGACTGATTCAGGTTTGCAGGCATCCTTCCCTGCTGACTCCGCAGAGAAGAGCCCCAGGGGTCATTCTCAGAGCTGTCACACTGGCATCTGTTGGCTTAAGGTTTTCCTCCCAGAAATGTGTAACTTGCTTTGCTAGCATCCTTCTCAGCTTAACTTATTTTAGTGTTAAATGCTCTATTCCATAAAGGTTGGGTGGCATCTATATTCTTTTGTGTGTTCCAGAGCCTAATTCTTTATCAGTTGAATTTCCTACAAAGGAGCTGAAAGGGCCAGCCGCAGCCATTGCTACACAGCAATTCATGAAAGCAATGGCCTCTTTTCTTTTCCTTTTTATGGCTCCCAAACCCCCTATTAGCACTTGAAAGTACTGTGCCCACTGTAATAGAATTGGATGGGTTTATACTAATTAGCGTTATTTTGGTGCACAGTGCCACACACAAAAAAGTCTTAAAATTAGTATTAAAAATTTGTACATTGGGAAATAGTCTCATGTGGTGTTTTCTTCCAGCCTGGGAAGGCAGGGATAATGGACCTTCCATGGTTATCTTTCATTTTCTGTTCATTGTTTCCTGTGAAGCTCTGAGTCAGCGCAGGTCCAATTCAGATCAAGTATCTCTCTCTCTCTCTCTCTCTCTCTCTCTCTCTCTTTCTCTTTCTCTCTCCACTCCTCCTTCCCCTTCCCACCCACTGTACAATATGGGTTATAAATAAACCATTCAGGGATTTGCAGAGAGCATTCTAACTATCCCTGTATTTCAAATCATTTCAATCACAGAGCCTCGTATATGTTTCAATTGTATGCTTGACAAACAAAATTACACGTCTCTATTGGATACAACATTTTTAAAAAATACATGTGCATCGTAAAATGTCAAGTGAGCTGACAGGCACTCACTTCCATGCTTTCGTTGAGAACACATGCAGGTCCTCTCAGGGACTTGCAAGTGTACGGTCCATAGCTGATAACTGAAGTCACCAGGCTGTACAAGGACTTCCTCTTCAGTTTGGATGTTGGGAAAGATTTCCTAGAGGCCCGAGATGTCATCTTATGACATCCTTAGCTTTTAGATTGGTGGAAGCTAGTAGCATGAAAAGTTAATACGGATCTAAATGGTTTTATCTATGAGTCACACGATGTTAATTCCAACACAGAGGTGGGCAACAACTAGCTGTTCCAGAGGGCTAGAGCTAGGTATTGTACCTGCAGCCTTCCAGCACTGAGATTCTAATCAGCCAATCAGTGTCTGCACACACAACTTCTCCCAGGAGCTTCTGTTCACATTAGAGGACCAAATTGGGGTCCATCACACTAGAAGGTGTTCAAGAGTCTGAAAGAGTTTCAGGCCTTGTCCAAGGAAAGTAGAATTTATTCTCCTAATGTCCCCATTGAGAGAGTAGGGAGGGGAAGGCAGGTCTAAGGAAATAGGACCAAGGTCGTTGACCTTTCCAATCACACAGCAAAATATGTTTTCTCTTATTTCTTAAAAAACCTCTAAGGATATTTCTGGGTAAGAAGCTTCTAAAAGTACAATGGGGCCTGGAGACTTTGCTAAATAATGAAGTTTCTTGTTCTGTTTGCAGCCCTTCTGTGTGGGATTTTGCCATCTGGAAAGCTGGATTTCCAGGAGGTAGGAAACTTGGATTTTGTGAGCCCGTGAGAAAAGAAGAGATGGTGGCCAAGCCTGTTGGGTAGCAGGACTGTGTGATACAGAAACAATGGTGGCCAAGCCTGTGGGGTAGCAGGACTGTGTGACACAGAAACTATCTGGGAACTACTGTGAGAGATGAGCTTCGGGGAGGTATAGGAATGACAGAAGAGTGTTGAGCCTTCTAGAGTCCCTAGTGCCATCACGTCCGTTTTATGTTCACACTCAGCAGCCCAGTAATCCTGCCGAGGCTGAGGGTGCAACCTTATACACATACTCCACATGGCGGGCAGCATCAGATGCAGGAGCAACACGGAAGAACTCTCTGTTTTTGATCAGAATCCAAGACTTGCCATCACAGTTGCTCAGGCTGAATGGGGTTCTTGATAGTTTTCTATTTCAAATCTGCAGCAATTCTTTGTCTACTGTTAATGCTCTCTATCATTCACAACTTTTCGAGAAAGTTATAGGATGTCCAGGGCCTACCTATCTACTTCCTTAACCTCTTATTCAAATTGGCCTTTAGTTTTTGATGCTTTCAAATTCTGTTTTTGTTTGTTTGTTTGTTTCCAAGACAGGGTGTCTCTGTGTAGCCCTGGCTGTCCTGGAACTCACTTTGTTGACCAGGCTGGCCTCAAACTCAGAAATCTGCCTGCCTCTGCCTCCCAAGTGCTGGGATTAAAGGCGTGTGCCACCACTGCCCAGCAATGCTTTCAAATTCTTAAACTCTTTGCTGGATCTTCGAATACACTCATGGCATCCTGGTTTTGCTATCAGCTTGTATAACTACTGTCAATGATGATGACGATGAAGAACAAGAACAACTGCACTCAGTATAACATTTATACTTCATTTGTGGTATTCATTTGGCAATCCCCCTGGTAGGGAATATCATGAACCACACTAGGGCAGCTGATCCCCAGGGCCAGAGCCTGAGGCCACGAGCCAACCTGAGCCATGGCTAGCCCGGGAGGAGTGGGGGTGGGGATCCAGGAGGCAACCGCGCAGGCGCATATGTGGCCCCAGCGGCCGCCATGGCCGACAGCAGTCCTGCGGAGGGGCCAGCTTTGACTGATCCAGACCCCGAGCCAGGCAGTGCCAACACAGGGCCCCGAGTCTACTTCCAGAGTCCCCTTGGGACCCCAGGCGAAACCCCTGGGCCCGGGAACAACCCGGATAAAGATGACCAGGTGAGACGGCCAGATAGGCCAGATAAGATCATCGTCAAGTACGACCGCAAGGAGCTCCGGAAGCGCCTCAACCTGGACGACTGGATCTTAGAACAGCTCACGGGTCTCTACGACTGCAAGGAAGAGGAGATCCCGGAGCTCGAGATCGATGTGGACGAACTCTTGGACATGGAAAGCGACGATACCCGGGCTGCTAGAGTCAAGGAGCTGTTAGTTGACTGTTACAAACCCACCGAGGCCTTCATCAATGACCTGCTAGACAAGATCCGGGGCATGCAGAAGCTGACCATACCCCTGAAGAACTAAAAAGGTACTGACTCGGATGACCATGGCTCCCACGGGACAATCGTTGTCCCCCAGTCTCCTAGCAACAGCAATACTGGGGGACCCTGCAGCCAAGCCTGACTCCATGAGTGGGGATCCTCTTGTCCCTGCCTAGGGGCCACTTCCCTGCCCTCAGTTTTCCATTTTGACTTTTTAATTTTACCTTTTTCTTTTTTCTTTTTAATTGTTATTAAACGGATGGGACTTTAAAAACGAAGAACCATACTAGGACTTTAAATAGAGAATTGTAACTGGTAATTAACATACTTTCCCCTGATCCCTGTGAGTCATATCACCTGAAACTGCTGAGTTTGACATCATCAGCAATGTGCGGTCGGTCGTTTTTCTAAGTGAAACCTCTTTCAATTTCTCTAGGGATTAAGGAGTAATGCATTTTAAAAGTATAACTGTCAACAAGCGAATCATACACGTAAAAATGCTAATTTCATTTGTTTGGGTGATCTAACAATTGAGTAGATTTGTAAAACGAGTCTATGACGCTATGGTAGAAAATGCTGAAGGACAGTTTTGCTCTTGTCTCCAGGGAGCAGAGCCTAGTGACATGCGACCAGGGGAGAAAGTACACACGCAGAAGAGGGAGGATGTAGAACGAATGACTTGGGGCTGTTGTCACCCCTTCTTTTCGCTGAAGGAGGAGTTGAAATCATCTCCCTGCCCACCTCCGAGGATGGAGAACCAGAAAATCTACCTTCCCAGGACCCGGAGCTTTTCCAAGGCACTTCCTGCTAGGCTTAACTTCCACCGGGCAGCCTTTCGTAGTTCAGTGCTGGCTAGTAATCTCCAGCTGGCTTTGAGGCTTGGCCCATCATTTCCCAATCCACAGCAAGGACCTGTACTCAAGCCAGGATATTGTCCCAGGCTTGCTGGAGTTAGTAATGTAGAATGTTTCAGCTTCTCCTGTTCTGAGTCCAAGCAACAGCCTGGAGCTTTTAAAGACATCGAAGCTGTTTTCCTTCTTGCTATGGAGATGTATCCTACACCTTTGGGTTTGAATTCTGTTGTGGTCACTAGCTCAGCAAGTCCAGACAAGTCACAAAACTGTTTCAAGCCTCTGTTTTGCTCCTGTTAAATGGCAACAGTAAAAGCAAGTCATAAGATGAGAGGTTACCTCCAGCACACCAAGAGCTAGCTACGATTTCCTTTTCTTCTATGCTCTTCCCCTGCCTCTTTCTTACAAGTTGTTACTTTTGGCTCATTTTCTTCACAGAATGGGGACAAGGTAGACAGTAATAAAAATGTACATTTACAGTTGTTTAAAAATAAAATTAATAAGCCGGAACATGTTAAACAAGATCCATTGATATTAAATGCTTGATATTGTTCTAATAGATAATTACATTCATTGGTGTTCAGATCCGGATCCTTGACTTTGGAAACAGAGAAATAGAGCCACTCTTTTATTTTTCTCTAGATACCAAAAGGTAAAGAAAAACTCCATCCAGAACCACCCTATCCTTCAAGGTATTCACCATCAACTTCCAATCCCCATTCTGGTCTCATGCCCCTCACATTTTTTGTTTGAACAAAGAAATATATAGAGATGCTTGCTTTGTCATTAAGTGGGGCCTAAAAGGCAGTCAGGAGATACCTCATCAGCTGACAGAGAGCTCTCTCTAAACGTTTGTAGTTTGAGGTGATCATTGGGCCTTGTATTGATGGCTTTTGAAATCCATCTTCCATTCATTTCAAATGAGGCTCTGACACCTGTCAAGTTTCACGATAAGTACACATTCTGTCTTCCATTGGCACCAATCCATCCCTCCAGCCTGAGCACCTGCTGTGTATGATCAGATCAGGAACGGGCCTGGACAAGCAGTTTACAGGCATAGAAAATCATTCCAACTATTCAATGTATGCTGTGGTGTGGTGGTTTGAACATGTTTGGCCCAAGGGAAGTAGCATTATTAGAAGGAATGGCCTTTTGGGGTAGGTGTAGCCATGTTGGAGGAAGCACATCACTGTGGGGGTAGGCTTTGAAGCCCTGCTCAGTGAGGAAGGGTCAGTTTCTCCTGACTGGAGTCAGATCAAGATACAGAACTCTCAGCTCCTTCACACCATGCCTGCCTGAACACAGCATGGTAAACATGCTCCTGCCTTGCTGATAATGGACTGAACCTCAGAACCAGTAAGCCAGCCCCAGTTGAATGCTGTCCTTTATAAGAGTTGCCTTGGTCATGGTGGTCTCTTCATAGCAGACATGTAGACACAGAATCCAGTGATGTGAATTCATGAGGCAGGGAAGGCAAAGGATTATACACAGTGAAAACATCATACAGGATTTGAAGAAAGCTGGATTTTCACAAAGTTGCTAAAATATCAGGCAGGTTGTGAGAGACATGTCTTCCCTCTACCACTTCCAAAATTTCCCTTAACTGCCCTGAAGCACACACCATATGAACTTTTGAGAGGCAAAGCTTAGAGATTCATTATCCTCATGTCTAGCTTAGGAAACAATTGCACTCCAGTTGGAAAAGGCAGCTTCTCTCTCTCTCTCTCTCTCTCTCTCTCTCCCTCTCCCTCTCTCTCCATTGCTTATTTGGCATCAAAGAATGGGGTGATGATAAGGTTGAAGAGAAAGAGCATATTTCTACTGCAAGCAAAAATATTTTGAAATATTTGGATGTCAAATCATCTTGGTTGCCAAATTCTTAGTTCAAATATCACTTTATTTTCACTAAACTTGAACACTTTTCTAAAGACAGAAAGCAGAATGCTATGGCCTGACCTATAGTGCTAGATTCTGTGTCATTGGCTCAGGGTTTAGGTTAAAACAGATTAGATTTTGGCCATATGGTTGGTTGGGGGTGGAAGAATTGGTCAAACTTAGTTTCTGGAAAGAAAAATTTGGAATGGGGTTGAGGAAGTGGGGGGATGATGAAGGATGGAAATGAGGACCAATTCCCATGTAAAATTGCAGCAAGTCTGCTGGTTGGATACGGATGCTTGCCTCCTAAATGTAGGCAGACTGCGGCGTGTTTTAGATGCAGGGATTACACAATCTGTTACAACATAAGTGAAAATCAATTTTAAGCTCAAAATGGATTTTCCTTGTGGGACATGTGTGAAAAGCTCCTTCCAAATTAAAAAAGAAAGAAAGAAAGAAAGTGGTTATAGTTAGTTGCAGCATATTTTAACAGAATAGAATCCTAAAAAAGGTTGGCTCAGGTAAAGTCTTTTTCCCATACAGTATGCTTTTCCCAAACAAGAACTGAAACCTGGGCTAGTGAGGTAGCTCAGGAGGTAAAAACATTTGTTATGCAATTGGGAGACCTGAATTCAATCCCAAAAGCCACCTGAAGGAGGAGGGGAGAACAGACTCCACAAAGTTGTTCTCTGACCTCCACATACATATGTTGTACTCTCTCCACCCCCTATATTATACATACATACAATAATTATACATACAAACAAACAATAATACACACAATAAACATTTCAGATTTAACGTCCACACATGACATAACATATAGGAATGGTGCACTCCCTGAAACCAGCCAAATGAACATTTGCCAAGAAACAAGAGGAGAACTGTGGCCCACGTTCCTGAAACACTGTTTTACTACCAGTTGGAGGCCTAGGCACATTTTCTACAAAAGGCAAAAGTCTTTCCCTAAAGATCCTCCATGCTTCTCCCACCTCAACCACTCACCAAGAGAACTCGGAGGTAACGGTAACTAATTTATAATTTCCATCCACATTTAATTAGTTTTCCACCTCATTGGTGTTTACAAATGCTATGGCACATTGAGTAATGGCTCCATGCTTGTTTGCCTGGTACAACCATAGCTTGAAGAAAGGCTAAAATACAAGAATTTAAACTGCTATTTAAAATACACACACACACACACACACACACACACACACACAAAGAGAAGACTTAACTTGTCTAAGGTACCCAATCATGTAATAACGACTTCGGAACTAAGGATCTATATAATAAAGATCCATTTCTAAGCTGTACAATGTCTGCTAAATTTTTGATATGTATGCATGGGAGTTCTTTACTGGGTATTGATCTTCTTGCATCAGATCTCTGATAGTACACACAATAATATATACTAATCAGTAACAGTGATTTTAAAAAGTTATGCACACTATTTTGAAAATATTTACTTATTTTAATTACATGTGTGAGTGTTTGCCTGCATATATGTATGTGCACCATGTGTATGCCTGGTGCCTAGAGCGACCAGAAGAGGACATTGATGTGGTACTGAGAAGCAGACTCAGACACTATGCAAATCAGTACTGTCTCCTATCTGCTGAGCTGTCTCTCCGGTATCTAACAATTTAGATGTTTAAGCAAACTAATAAAACTATCACAAAGTTTATTTCTAATAATAAAATACAATACTTGCCTGTAGACAGGATTTTCTTAAGACTATGTTTCAAGTATCAGGCTCATGTATATTCATGACATTGGAATTGCTGCTAATCATTACGTTCATCTCTGGTTCCTGATTTACCTCCCTGTATGTATGATTTACATACCCTGTCACAAACATTTTAGCCAGCTGTCTTAGGGTTTTATTGTTGTGATGAGGCACTATGACCATGACAACTCTATAAAGGAAAACACTCAACTGGGGTTGGTTTACAGTTCAGAGGTTTGGTCTATTGTCACCATGGAGGAAAGCATGACCAGTGACACACTTCGTACAACATGGCCACATCTACTCCAACAAGGGCACACTTCCCAATAGTGATACTCCCCATGAGCCTGTGAGTGCTGTTTTCATCCAAGCCACCACATCAGGTTCTCTAAAAACAAAACTAATAGGTTGAATGTAAATATACTAAAAGACTTTATTAAGTCAGCTTACTGTGAAATAGTAACAACAGCTGTGCCACATCTGGAAGGCTGAGAAACTGGTAGTTGCTTAGTGCAAGAGCCTGGATCTTCAGCTGTCCCAATCTTGCCCCCAGCGCTAGGAGTTTTCTGGGGAGCTTCTGGTCCTTAGTCAGTGATAAAAGCTTGGAAAGATTGGTTCTGGTATCAGGGAAGAGAGCAACAGAGTACATCAATCTGGTGGTAAAGAGGGAAAGCTAAGAGAGCAAAGGATAAGTAATCCACCATTGGCAGAGCCCCTTTTTATCTGGGATGCTACCAAATAAACCCACTTGGATTGGGTATTCCACATCCAATCAAGGTAATCAGGACAATTTTTTTGACTGAGGCTCCCAGCTATGGTGATTCTAATTTATGGCAGGTTGAAATTAAAACCAAATATCACACCACAATTTTATTATATGTCACAAAAGGCAAGAAAGGATGGCTGTCTTCCACAAACGAACAGCATAAAATAAACATGGTTATGGATTACAGGTGGTGGAAAACTGGCCCGATGATTTACATGTGCTTATTTAGCTTTGCATAATAAATTTAGATTGTCATTAAACTCTAGGGCACATTGATGAGCTTTCAAGTACAATAGTCAATGAGGGAAGACCAGTTCTTCCCCCTTTCACAGAATTTATACTTCATGAGATATAGGTATCCGAGATCTAGGTTATCGGTTTATATATAGTATTCGTTTAGTGGATAATGGAGGCTTGTGATAGGGTTGAATCTCAATGTTCTGGATATGGTATATGCCTTGTGCCACCAGCATCAAGTTGAGAATCCCTGTTTGGCCTTTCTATTTGTCCCTGCTTTGCAAAAGTAAACAAGTATCCTCTTGGGGATACCGAGGTATCTGGTATGTTCTTTCTGGACAGATTTGACAGGCTTTAAGGAGCATTGTAGAGAAGAATTTAAATATCAATGAGTAGACATGATCTGGAAAATCATTTTTAGCTTCTAATTTGAGGTCTTATGGCTTTTGATAAAGCCTTTAATTTGATATTCATTTAATAATCTTCACATTTTAAAATGAACCCAAACTGTTGTCTCTATCCACATTATATGATTGTGATAGAGCTCCGAATAATTTAACAGATATATAGTGATGTAAAACTGCTGAAGATAGCAATCTGCCTCACAATTCTATTTTGCTACTTATAGTTTTATATTCTAGAATAAAAAACAATCATTTATAAGCCTTTCCAAATTTTGAGTTGTTTATACTTGAGAAAAAGTGAGCAAATATAGACTCCTAAGTTCTTTTTGTTGTTTGTTTATTTATATAACTAGAGGGGGAAAGAACATAATTGTATATTTTTTAAGAGTAGCAGATCGAATTACAAGTTACATGCAATAAAAATTCCCACTTTGTAATCAAAAGTTACATTAGCTTTGGTAAATTTACATAATTCTGCATTTGTCAAACAAATCCAGTTTTAGAACACCCTACCTCACCAAGGATTGTTGACTAGATTTAGAATCAACTGGGTGACACCCAGCTCTCAGTACACTTGGGATATTGTTTCATGTTTATCAGAGCAGGTAAGACCCACCCTGAACTCAAAGAAAGTGAGTATCTCAGTTGAGGACCAAAGTGGCCAATGTCTTTTGTTCTTGAAGACATGATTTCCCCCTCCCTATTGTCAACTGATCCCTTAAACTGTGACCTCAAACAAACCTTTCCAAGTTCTTTAACCACATGTTTTGTTACAGCTACAGGAAAAGTGTCTATAATACATCAATACTCCTCAAATACATTTGTTTTTAAGTTCCATCTTCCAGCTTTCACTCCCAAGGAACTACTAATTTACTTGTTGTTTTTATGTCACTGCTATTGGTATATTGTTTACATGGAACAAAACCATTACTGGTCATTAGAGTCTGGGCCAGGTGTTTCCCATAGAATTGTAAAAGAGCAACACAGCCATGTTGTAGTAAAGTTACAGTACAGATAAAAGAGGGGTACATTATCTAGATTGATAGTGGTCCATCAGAGAGAACTCAAGAGCCCTGATGATGGTTCATGGCTCCCTTTTAAGGGGTTCAGAAAAAGAAGGAGTTTGTTCCCCAGGGGCCATATTTTGAGTGGATCTATGTTTTCACTGATGAATTAGGTTGTGCATTCCTTTACCTGTTGTGCATATCTCTTCCCATAACAACTCCTAGTTACACACAGACATAAGGTGGTAAATATGAGATTCTCCTTAACAGGCTACTAGAGGACACGATTTCACCTTCATACTAAATGTACACAAAGGCAATTCAGGTTGGATACCCAGGTACATTGGGAATAACATTAATAGGAAATGTGTAATTTTGATTGTTACCACAGGCAATAAAGTATATTATTGTTCAGAGATTAGAATATGTATACCCCAACGCAGATAGGGCACAAAGGGGTTCTGAGTTTGCTAGAGACATTGTTTGGAGAGGGGTGTATGTGCACATTTAGGTGCAGGAGATAGACTGCCAAGTGCATTTTTATAAGAGGAAAGCACATAATCTAAAACCAAATGCGGGCACCAAACTGCCTCCTATTCTTGCCTGCCCCCAAATACCCTGTAATCTTTAGCGTCTGGCCTTAGTGTAGTGTCTTCAGAATGTACTATTGTACATTTCCTTCTTCATTTCCTTTCACTTCTAAGCAGTAACTATGGAATGGAGGTTCATATCTGTCAGATACATTCGCCATTGCATGAATATTGGAATTTTTCTCATTGATGACCCATTTTAAACATAGTCCTGTAAGCAACCAACACCCAATAGTGCACATGTGGTTTTTAGCTCCTTTGACTAGTAAGCTTTCTGGAGTAGAATTACTGGGACTCATAATAAATTTACCGTAATTATTTTAAGAGGCTGGAATAATGTCTCTACAGTAGTTGAATCATTTTACAACCCTACAAGCACTGCACAAGCGTCCCAGTCTCACTCTATCATTTTTGTACATACATTTTATTACAGTCAACCCATGGGTAGACTAGTATCTCCCTGTGAGCCTCACTTTCCATCTTCTTACTATTGATAATATTGAATATTTTCACATGCTTATTAACCATTTGTTTGTTTCCTTTATTTCCCCAAAGTTTACCTGTATTTATTCTATTTTATTCTATCATTTTATTGAAAACAAATTTATACAAAATATTTTGACCATTTCCCCCTCCCACAGCTTCTTCCACATTCTCCTCACTACCAAATCTGCCTTTTGTTCATTCTCTCCCTCCCTTTCTAAAAACACAAAAACAAACAGAAAAACACAAGAAACACATAAACGAAAAAGTAAAAATGCATACTTAAAACTCAAAACAAATATTAAAAAAAAAAAGAACAAATATCCCCTCCCCCAAGGTCAATACCAAAAGAAAGCAAACTATATATATATATATATATATATATATATATATATATATATATATATATATATATATATATATATATATACAGTTCACAGAAATAGCACTGGGTTCATTTTGTATAGGCCAATTATTCCAGGGCATGGGGCCAGCCCCAGAGTGTTTGATATATGCAGTGTGACTTTGTTGGAGAGAACTGATCTTTCCTCTGCCAGCTGGTATCAACTGTACATATGTTCTTTCTTGGGGGGGGGGGTTGCTCCTGTCCATTCCCCCCTCTGCGCTGACTTGAACCTGTGCAGGTTTGTGCATGCTGCCACAGCCTCCAGGAGTTGATATGTGCATCAGCTCTGTTGTATCAGGAAGAAGCTGTTTCTGTGGAGTCATTTAGCACCTCTGGGATTCATCAGTCTTCTGCCTCCTCTTCCTCATAGATTTCCTAAGCCTTGAGGGGAAGGGTGTGTGGATATCTCATTTAGGACTGAGTGTGCCGAAGTCTTACACTGCATATTTTCCAGTTGTGGGTCTCTGTCTCTCTGTTAATTCCTATCTACTACAAACAGCTTCTCTGAGGACGGCTGAGTGAGACACTGATCAACAGGTTTAGTAGAGTGTCATTAGTAGTCACTTAATCCGATGTCTCTTGAGCAAAATAAATAGAATTAGGTTTTCCCCTAGGTGCATGACCTATCTAGACGCAGGTTCAGCAGTGTCAGGCATGAGTTCCATGTCATCAATTGGGACTTACACCCAATTAAGAAGTGGTTTTGTTTATGCCTATAACACTTGTGTTACTATTGCAGCAGTGTATCTTGCAGGCATGTAGCTGTTGCACACAGCAAGTTTGTAGATGGGTGATATTGGTGAGCTACCTCTGTTCTCCAGTAGCATGAACTATACTCTCCAGCATCAGGCATAGATCCTAGCCAGTAAGCTTCTACTTAGGCACCAGCTATAATTCTCTGGGTTCAGTGACTTAACTGAGTGCTGTCTTCAGCAATACAACCTTACCACCAGGTAGTTGAGTGCAATCAATAGCCTTAGCAATGGCCTGTGGTATCTGAGCATGGGGCTCCTTTGGCTGGAGATTCAATGGATGTAGCCCATTCCTAGTACTGGATGTTCTACTTGGTGGAAAAAGATGTCTGGTTAGGAGCATTCTCTCCCCTATTATTTGGTTACTACATTTGAATTTATTTTCTATATGTATATATTTTAAAGAAGCTTCTATAGTATTAGCCTTCGCTTCAAGTAGTTGTTCACGTTATTTATTCCTCCATGTATTCTCTTTCACTCTTCTCTCCCATTTCCCTATTTAAGTATTCTATTTTAGTCCCCCCTGTCTCTCCATAACACTATATTCTATTTCCCCTTCATTGAAAGATCCTCAGGTATCTAACCTCTGTGGTTATTTGTGTTAGAGCACACAGTTTGAAAATTTAAAAGCTGACATCCACACATAAGAAAAGAACCACATAGTATCTGTGTCTTTTGGGATCTGGGTTACTTCACTTGGGATCATTTTTTTCTATATTCATTTACCTGTGTATTTCATAGTTTCATTTTTTGACAGTTGAATGATATTCCACTGTGTGAGTATACCGTGTTTTCATTATGCATTTATCTGCTGAAAGATGGCTAATCTGTTTCTAATTTCTGTCTACTATGAATAGGGTGACAATGAACATGGAGTAGAATGTAGAGTCCTTTGGCTACATGCCTAAGAATAGTATAGGTGGATGCTAAGGTGAATCTATTCCCAGCTTCCTTAGGAGCTGCCACACTGATTTGCACTCCCAGCAGTAGCTCATGAGTGTTCTCTCCCCTCATCCTCACCAGCACAAGTGAGCTGTTACTTGTCTTGACTGATATAAGACAAAGTCTAAAAGTACTTTCAACATGAATTTTCCCAATGGCTTAGGAGGGTGAACATTTCTTTAAGCATTTCTCTGCCCCTTAGAACCTTCATTGAGTATTATAGATTGTATATGTTGTATTTTCATTTTCTTTTGATTCTGAAAAAATTTAATTTTTCTTTCTTTCTATCTTTCTTTCTTTCTTTCTTTCTTTCTTTCTTTCTTTCTTTCTTTCTTTCTTTCTTTCTTTCTTTCTTCCTTCCTTCCTTCCTTCCTTCCTTCCTT
>NC_034594.1:4615536-4625115 GCF_900095145.1 Mus pahari | reverse complement strand
CACAGCTACTACTGAACCATTGTTGGGATTTGGACTGCAGACTGTAAGTCATCAATAAATTCCTTTACTATATAGAGACTATCTGTAAGTTCTGTGACTCTAGAGAACCCTGACTAATACAATGAGCTTCTGAGAAGAAAGTATATTTTTTTGTGTTGGGTGAAATGTTCTATAAATATCTGTATGGTTCATTTAATTTATGACAGTATTTGACTGCAGTAATTTTTTGTTTATTTTTGTCTGAATGACCTGTCTATTGATGGGAGTAAGGTATTGAAGTCTCACACTGTCATTGTGTGAAGGTCAATATGTGATTTTAGTTGTAGTAGTCTTTTTCTTATGAGCTTAGTTGCCCTTGTTATTGGTGCAAACATGTTTAGAGCTGCAGTATTGTCTTGATCAATTTTTCATTTAATGAGTATGCTGTGTCCTTCCCTATCTCTTCTAACGAGTTTTTGTTTGAAGCCTCTTTTGTCTGATATTAATATGGCTACACCTGCTGACTTCTTAGGTCTATTTACTGGGAGTAATTCCTGTCCTTTTACCAACAGGCGATGTCTATCCTTGATGGCAAGGTACGTTTCTTGGGTAAAGCAGAAGAATGAAGCTTATCTTCTAATTAAATCTGTTAGCATGTATCTTTTCATTCAGTAACTGAGGCCATTAATATTGAGAGATATCAGTGAGTAAATGTTTATTGATTCCTGTATTTTGTTGTTATGTTGTGATTTTTCTCCCAGTTTTTTATTTCCTGTTTTTGGATGATTTATTCCTATATCTTCTTGGGTGTCATTAACCTCTGAAGAGTAAATTTTCCATCTATTGCTTTCTATAGGGCTGGATTGGTAGATAGAAATTGTTTGCATTTGAATATATTAGGAAGGTTTTTATTCCTCCATCTAGTGTGAGTGTTAGTTTTGTTGGTAATGTAGTCTGGGCTGTATATCTGTAGTCTCTTAGAGTTTGTAGATCTATTCTCCAGGCCCTTCTAGTTTTCAGAGTCTCCACTGAAAAAGTTGTGTGTTATTATAATGCGCCTTCCTTTAGATGTGACTTGGATTTTCCCTTACAGCTTTTAATATCCTTTCTTTGTTCTGTATGTTTAGTGTTTTACACTTCTTAAAATTGTTGTGGGGTGTTTCTTTTCTGGTCATGTCTATTTGGTAATCTGTATGAGTCTTGTACTTTATTACGCAACTCCTTCTTTACATTGGGAACATATTCTTTTACAGTTTTTTAAAAAGCATTTTCTGTGACTTTATACTGTATTTCTTCTTTTTCCTTAATACCTATTATTCATACGTTTGGTCTCTTCATATTTTCCAAGATCTCCTAAATGTTTTGTATCTGACTTCTAGATTTAACATTTTTCTCACCTGAGGTATCCATTTCTTCTACTTTGCCTTCAAGATGAAATCCTCTTTTCCATATCTTGCACTTTGTTGGTAAGCCTTACCCCTGAGGTTTCTGTTTGAAAATATACTAAGTTTTTCATTTCCAGTTCTTATTTCAGTTTGACTTTTATTAAGTGATTTCATTGCTTTGTTAAATTCTACTTTGTGTCTTAATGTGTTTTCATTTAGTTTGTGTGTGTGTGTGTGTGTGTGTGTGTGTGTGTGTGTGTTTTCAAGGTGTTCATTAAGGCTTTTGCTAGTATACTCTTTCAGATACTTGGACATACTCATACTCGCTATTTATGTTGTTGTAGCAGCAGCAGCAGCAGCAGTAGTTGTTGTTCCATACTCTCATCCCAGGAAAAATGTGGTGGCTACAGGGTACCTGGTAGAAAGTGCTTCTCCTGGTAAGTGAGTGACAGAAAGTAATGGAGATAGTCTAGCACAAAAGGCAGAGATGGACATTGGGAAGAGACCGTAGGTCTATAACAACAGGCAGAGTCCCAAGGGAATGGCAGTAAACTGAGAGGAGGGCCTCCTGCAGAAGGGACACCAAAGTTTGGTTGGGTTTTCATTCAGACTTTGTTGTATTAAGAACATTTTTATGGCTACAATTTTATTATCAGAGATGTAATTTGAAAAATAATTTTTGCCCATCTGTAATTTGACTTTTAATTTTTAGAATTTGGCCTTTTTGTCTTTTAGATTTTTCATTTGTGGTGTGTGTGTGTGTGTGTGTGTGTGTGTGTGTTTGTGTGTGTTTGTGTTTCAATTTTAAGCAACTATTGGAAGAATGATGGTATTTGCCTGATAATCTTCCCTTAATCGTATTAATTAAAATTAAATTATTTCTTATACTTTGTATAATCTAAGTTTTGTATTTCTGTCAATAATTTATTTTAAGGTAATGTTTATATATTATGTGAAAAGTTTACAAAAATTACCAGGAAGAGGGTCCCAAAGCTTAACTTGGAAAATTGTCTTTTGCAAGCAAATATATGAAGAATTAGTTGTGTGCTTACATAAACCTAACTTTTCTATTAGAAAACAAAAACTTTTTCTACGAAGATTAAGAGGGACTTTAAGAAGTTCTGCGCTGGGCAGTGGTGGCGCACACCTTTAATCCCAGCACTTGGGAGGCAGGGCTACACAGAGAAACCCTGTCTTGAAAAAAAAAAAGAAAGAAAAATAAAGAAAAGGAAGAAGAAGAAGAGGAAGAGGAAGGAGGAGGAGGAGGAGGAGGAGGAGGAAGGGGAGGAGGAGGAGAAGGAGAAGGAGAAGGAGGAGGAGAAGGAGAAGGAGAAGGAGAAGGAGAAGGAGAAGGAGAAGGAGAAGGAGAAGGAGAAGGAGAAGGAGAAGGAGAAGGAGAAGGAGAAGGAGAAAGAGAAAGAGAAAGAGAAAGAGAAGTTGTTATTGTTCTGCTTGGCAAAGTTGGGACAGTTTGGACCAAATTTACTCAACAACCTTGTACAACATTAACAGTGAAAAGCGAAATATATAAGAAAACATGTTTTTTCAATTCACTAGCACTCTATCAAGAAAACACATTGACCACTTAGAGTCAGGCGTGGGGGTGGTTGGATAGTGATGCTTATTGACTGCCTGCTTGCTGCACTGAGGAAAATTCCACGCATTGGGTTAGAAAGCATAAGTCAGTTGGAGCCCCGGATGCTTCCAAAGACTACCTGAGTCACTCCGACCAAGGCGGTTAGAGTTCTCAGACGGTTGTGCTCTGCTGAACAGAAGAGCAACTCGCAGAGGATTCTAGGTGTTTGGAAGTTTGAGAGAGGTCTGCTGTGGTATTCAATTGAGTATTACTCAGTGTATGAATGTGAGGAAACTGCTAGAATGGAGAAAGAATTATCCAGGGGGGTTAGAGGTTACAAGTATGTGAATGTGTTATTTCATGATATTTATTTATCTTAACTTTATGCTTATGGCTATTTCTCCTGTATGTGTGCCTGTGAACCATGAGTCTGCATGGTGCTGGGGAGATAAAGGCAATGGATCTTTTGGAAATGGAGTTAAAGATGGTTGTGAGACATCATGTGAGGGCTAGGACTGATTCTGGGTCTTCTGGAAGAGCGGCCAGTGTACTTAACAGGTGATGCATTGCTCCATCCCTCTTTCTCTGTTTAGATCAGTCACATTTCTGCCAGTTATTTTCTTTCTTCCTATAGAACCATACTGAACAATTCTTATATTGAGGTATGAAGGTGATGAATTCTTTTATAATTGGAAATTCCCTTTCCCTGGGAGACAGGCTCAGGGCTTATTTTAGTATACAATTTGTTCCTTATACATTTGCTTGCTAAGAACACAATTTTCCAAGTTAATCTCCCGAGGAATCTTCTTCATCAATTTTCTAAATGGCGCCGAACATCTTTTCTGTGACCCCTATTGATCCTTTTAAGAACATAGCAATTTAATTGATAGCATTCCTTTTATTACACAGTTTTCAATTAGTCCTGGCAGCATCTGTTTTTAGTGCTTTTTTCCTTTGTGTCTGAATTGAAATGCTGGCCAAGGACCCCACCTTTTTTTCAGCAAAGACGCTGCTAAAGAAAATTTTCGGGGTCTGATTAGTCCACAGATCGCCTCTTCTTGCTGTAACTTGGAGTGTTTGGTTGAAGAGAGACTAATTCATTTCTATGACAGCACAGACGGGAGATAAGGTCAGCTACAGCTAATCCTGGGAAGATTTGAAGTTCAGGGAAAAAAAAATGAAAATTGGTTTTCATGAAGAGCCAGCCCTTAGATCCTTTTACATCCTTTCTAAAACTTAAAGCAGCCCCAGGAAACCATTATCCTGTCTTGTTTTGAGAAGGTGAGAATTTTGCTAATATCCATTCATAAATATTTCCTTTCTTAACATGTACATTCCTCCATGGGTTTTGTGAGGATTATTGAGCTTTTCGTTTTCGTGTTGTTTTTCCTTTTTGTAAAATAAGATAGGCTCTCTAGGGGAAAGTGATACAATAAAATTGTGAAGTTGTGAAGTCTAAAAGACATCTGTTGGGGATGGACAGATGGTGCAGTGGTTCAGAGCCCTTGCCTCTATGACAGATGACATAATCTCCTCCTACAGTTTACCTCATCTCCACTGTGGCTTGCAGCAGCCTGTAATAATACAACATCCTCTTCTGGCCTCTGTGTCCACCAGGCATATGGTACACACACACACACACACACACACACACACACACACACACATACACACACAAAATAGAAATAAGATCTTAAAAATCCCTAAGACATCTGTTGAAGAATATTATAAAGCAAAAAGGGGGGATGATGTATACATTAGGATTCTTATATATGAATATGGCCATTCACTTTCTGGCTGAAGAATGACTGGCAAACCCATTAGTCCTGTAATAGAGACCATGGCCTGAGAACCACATTGCTTGAATTTGAATTTGAATCTTGATTTTTCTCCTTACAAACTGACCACACTTTTGCCAGTACCTGGTTTCTATGAATCTGCTTTGTCTACTGCAAATCGAAATAGTGATAATATTCATAGTCTGTTATGAGGATAATTCAAGACAATATCTATAAAGCACTTAGAATTGTTCCTGGTATACAGAAAATATTATATAAGTGTCACATAAAATATATATTTTAAATATATTTAGTAGGAAATTTGCTGACCCAGGAATCACTACATATTTATGACTACCATTTTTACAAATATTAAAAAGGTTAAGCTTTAGTGGGAATGTAATTTAGATGCCTGTGAAGTAACTTTTGTAGAGAAATAAATTGTCTCTAACAATGATAATTTAGTGTAAAACATATTTCTGTCAGAAAGTATGCTGTGTGCTTCCTGGGCATTAAGCATAATGTGGTGTGCTAAGAATTTAGATGAGCCGGGCAGTGGTGGCACACGCCTTCAATCCCAGCACTTGGGAGGCAGAGGCAGGCAGATTTCTGAGTTCAAGGCCAGCCTGGTCTACATAGTGAGTTCCAGGACAGCCAGTGCTACACAGAGACACTCTGTCTTGAAAAACAAACAAACAAACAAACAAACAAAAAACTTTTAGATGAACTAGACCTAAGTCTTATTTACAGAACATTCCAGTTAATAGACCAATAAATGAATCTTTTTTTAAGATTTATTTTATTTTTAATTATGGAAGGAATGTGCATGTGAGTGAGGTGCCCATGGAGATCAGAAAGAGTTTCAGATCTCCTGAATCTGGAGTTACAGGTAGTAATGAGCAATCTTACCTGGGACCTAGACGCTCCCAATGACCTTGGGTTCACTGTAAGATTAGTAAGTGCTTTTAACCTCTGAGTCCCTTCTCTATCCCCAAATGGAAAGTTTTTTAAAAAAATGTTCATATTAAGTAGCAAGTATGTCCCTGAGGGGACTAAAGAAAATGATCAGAGTTTCAGAGCACTGGCCACTCTTGAAGAGGACATGGGTTCTGTTCCTACCCCCATCTCAGATGGCTTGCAACCACCTGTACTACAATTTAAGAAGATCTGTCACCCTTTTATGGACTCTGACATCAATCTCATGCACATGATACAAAACACACACACATAAAAAATTCTAAAAAATAAAATGATTGACAAAAGAAAATGCATCTAAGTAGTACCAGGAAATATACCAAAACATACAGAAATATAAGAGAAAGAGAGCATGAATGTGTGTAAGTGTACACAGATAGGTCCATGAAAAGCTCACTAGACTTGATGAGTGTAAATCGCTCAGGCCCAAAGCTCTACTTTGATTGGAAGAACATTGTTAGATCTTTGGCATTGATGCAGTTAATGAAAGGAAGAATTTTGTAATTATCAACATTACCCCCCTCTTTTTCTTAGTATTTTTTCATCCAAATTACCTCTTTAGATAATATGATATTGCATTTAAAGGAGCTAAAACAGCAAGAAATGAAAATCGTAAATGGTTTAGACTAGGTTCTAAAGTTGTCCACATCGTAAAGGGTCAATCTAAATCCTGTCTAGACAAAAGCTCTGAGGCTGAAAACATCATTTCATTATTCATCTATGGGTATCAGTGTTGACACATATAAGCTAGATTCGAGAGAAGTCAATTTTTAACAGACATGATGACAGGAATTTATGCAGAATTCTATGCCTTCATTCATAGGTATCTGATCATACATTTTAAAAAAGCTCCAATATCTTTGCACTTGGGAACTAGAATAAAAGTCATTTTCCAGCCCACAACTCTGCCTGCATTCCTGGAGGCCTGGGAGCATCAGGAACAACCAGATAAGACCCTGCTCCCTTGAATCCCTTGCCTGCCCCGTAAAGCATGCCCAACAGCTACAAACTGCACCCTATCCGCTGCACTTGTTTTGGCTCACAACTCTACCTGCATTTCTGGAGACCTTCTAGTGCCAGGGACAACCAGATAAGATCCTTGCCCAATTCCTTGCCTGCTAAGTCCCCCTAAACTACACAGAACAACTATAAAATGCCACCTTCCCCCTGTGCTCCATTTTCTGGCACACAACTCTGTCTTCATACCTGGAGGCCTGTGGAAACACAGACAGCCAGATGGTGAAAGGCCAGTATGAGAATACAATCAACAAGAACCATAGCAATATTGCACCACCAGAGCCCCGCCATCCTACTACAGCAAGCCCTAGATATCCCAACACAGCTGAAGCACAAGAAAGTGACTTTAAATCCAAACTTATGAAGATGATAGAGGCCTTTAAAGAGACAATGAATAAATCTCATAAATAAATAGAGGAAGAAAATCAAACAGGTGAAGGAAATAAATAAATCTTTTCAAGACCTGAAAATGGAAATAGAAGCACTAAAGAAAGCACAAACTGAGGGTATCCAGGAGATGGAAAACCGAGGGAAGAGTATAGCAACTGTAGACATAAGCATTTCCAACAGAATACAACAGATGGAAGACAGATTCTCAGGTGTAGAAGATACAATAGAAGAAATTGATACATTGGTCAAAGAAAATGATAAATCTAAAAGGTTTCTGGCACAAAATATCCAATAAATTTGGGACAGTGAGAAAGACTGAACATAAGAATAGTAGGAATAGAAGGAGAACTATCCTAGCTCCAGAACCCAGAAAATGTTTTCAAAAGGATTGTAGAAATTTTCCCTATCCTAAAGAAAGAGGTGCCTATAGATGTACATGAAGCTTACAGAACACCAAATAGATTGGACCAGAAAATAAATCCTCCCACCACATAAATCAAAACACTAAATTACAGAACAAAGAAATAATATTAAAAGCCACTAGGGGAAAAGATCAAATAACATATAATAACAGGTTTATTAGAAATTAGCCAAAATTACCTGAGCAGATGTCTTGCAATATCTAAGAGAGCACAGATACCAGTCCAGACTACTATACCCAGCAAAATGTTCAATCATCACAGATGGAGAAGCAATATATTCTATGACACAACCAAATTTAAACAATTATATATCCACAAATCTAGCTCAACAGAAGATATTAAAAAGAAAGGAGGTCAACTACACCCAAGAAAATGAGAAACACAGGAAATAGTTTCACACCAGCAAAACCAAAAGAAGAGAAACATACACACACACACACACACACACACACACACACACACACACACACACATCACAACCACCACCATCAACTGCAGCATCATCAACATATCAGAAATTAACAATAATTGCTCTTCAAGTATCTCTCAACATGAGTGGATACAATTCTCCAATAAAAATGCACAGAGTATCAGAATGGATGCAAAAATATTATTGTGCTGCTTACAAGAAACACACTTCAATATCAAACATAGACATTGCATCAGAGTAAAGGGATTGAAAGATTTTCCAAGTAAATAAACTCAA
Source organism: Mus pahari (assembly GCF_900095145.1). Classification (NCBI taxonomy): domain Eukaryota; kingdom Metazoa; phylum Chordata; class Mammalia; order Rodentia; family Muridae; genus Mus; species Mus pahari. Next base: position 4,616,887 of record NC_034594.1, on the reverse strand, counting down.
GAAGCAAGTTGGGGTAGCCATTCTAATATCTAATAAAATTGACTTCCAACTAAAATGAATCAAAAAAGATGGGCGACATTTCATACTGATCAAATTAAAAATCCACCAAGATGATGTCTTGATTCTGAATTACTATGCTCCAAATGCAAGGGCACAAACATTCATAAAAGAAACATGACTAAAGCTTAAATCCCACATCGAACCACACCTTAATTCTGGAAGACTTCAACATCCCACTCTTACCAACGGACAGGCCATTCAGACAAAAACTAAACAGATCAATAACAAAAATAACTGACATTATGAAATAAATGGACCTAAAGTACCGGGCCAGATAATTTTAGTACAAAATTCCACCAGACTTTCAAAGTAGAGCTGATACCAATACTCCTCAAATTATTTCATAAAATAGGAACAGAAGGAACACTACCAACTTTATTTTATAAGACCATAGTCACATACCTAAACCACATAAAGACTAACCAAGAAATAAATTATGCGAACAATCTCCCTTGTGAACATTGATGCAAAAGAACTCAATAAAATAATTATAAACAGAATTCAAGAATGAATAAAAATATCATCCATCATGATAAACTAGGCTCCATCCCAGAGATTCAGAGATGATTCAACATATAAAAACCTGTCAGTGTAATCCACTAAATAAACACCCCAAAAGAAAACAAAACAAAACAGATGATCATTTTATTAGACGCTATAAAACCTTGACAGAATGCATACCCGTTTATGATAAAAGACTTCAAGAAATCAGGGATACAAGAGACTTACCTAAACATAACATAAGCAATTTACAACAAGCCAGTCGCCAACATAAAATTAAATGGAGAGAAACTTAAAGCAATTCCACTAAAATCAGGGACAGAATAAGGCTGCTCATTCTTTCAATATCTATTCAATATAGTACTAAAAGGTTTAGCTATAGCAATAAGGGAGATCAAGTAGATACAAATTACAAAGGAAGAAGTTAAAGTATGACTATTCAGAAATGATGTGAAAGTATATGTAAGTGACCCTCCAAAATGCATCCAAGGAACTACAGCTGATAAACACCTTCAGCAAAGTGACCAAATACAAAATTAACTCAAAAAATCAGCAACCCTCCTGTATATAAATGATAACTAGGCTGAGAAAGAAATTAGGGAAAAACCACTTTTCAAAATAGCCACAAATTATATAAAGTATCTTGGTATAACGCTAGCCAAGCACGTGAGAGACCTGTTTGACAAGCTTCCCCTTCTTCACCTTCCCCTTCTTCTTCCTCTTCTTTCCCTTCCCCTTCCTCCTCCTCCTCTTCTTCTTCCTCTTCCTCTTCCTCCTCCTCCTCCTCCTC
>NC_034594.1:4610177-4615296 GCF_900095145.1 Mus pahari | reverse complement strand
CTTCTTCTTCTTCTTCTTCTTCTTCTTCTTCTTCTTCTTCTTCTTCTTCTTCTTCTTCTTCTTCTTCTTCTTCTTCTTCTTCTTCTTCTCTTTCTTGCTCTTCTCTCTTCTTCTTCTTCTTCTTCTTCTTCTTCTTCTTCTTCTTCTTCTTCTTCTTCTTCTTCTTCTTCTTCTTCTTCTTCTTCTTTGTAGATCACAATTTTAATACTATCAACTGTTAATATTTGACAAACTGAATAGCTATTTTAAGATATACTTTGTTGTTATATATCCTTTTTCATTTCTGATTTTGTTAATTTAGATGCTGTCTCTGTGCCCTCTGGTTAGTCTGGCTAAGGGTTTATCTATCTTGTTGATTTTCTCAAAGAACCAGTTCCAGTTTTTTTTTTTTTTTTTTTTTGTGTGTGTGTGTGTGTGTGTGTGTGTGTGTGTGTGTGTGCTTTCCATTTTTTTGTTGGTATTTAAGACCAAGCTTAGTCTGTGGTGATATGATAGGGTGCATGGGATTATTTCAATCTTCTTGTATCTGTTGAAGCCTATTTTGTGACCAATTATATGGTCAATTTTGGAGAAGGTACTGTGAGGTGCTGAGAAGAACATATATTCTTTTGCTTTAGGATGAAAGGTTCTATAAATATCTCTTAGATCAATTTGATTCATAACTTATGTTAGTTTTACTGTGTCTCTGTTTAGTTTTTGTTTCCATGATTTGCCCATTGCTGAGAGTGGGATGTTGAAGTCTCCCACTATTATTGTGTGGGGTGTGATATGTGCTTTGAGTTTTAGTAAAGTTTCTTTTATTAATGTGAGTGCCCTTGCATTTGAAGCATAGATGTTCAGAATTGAGAGGTCATCTTGGTAGATTTTTCCTTTGACCAATATGAAGTGTCCTTTTATTTTCTTTTTCTTTCTTTTTTTTTTTTTTTGTAACTTTTGGTTGAGAGTTGATTTTATTTGATATTAAATGGCTATTCCAGCTTGTTTCTTGGGACCATTTACTTGGAAAATTGTTTTCCAACCTTTTACTCTGTGGTAATGTCTGTCTTTGTCACTGAGGTACATTTCCTTATGCAGCAAAATGCTGGGTCCTGTTTACATATCCAGTCTGTTTAGTCTATGCCTTTTGGGGGGAATGGAGTCCATTGATGTCAAGAGATATTAAGGAAAAGTGATTGTTACTTCCTGTTATTTTTGTTGTTAGAGTTGGAATTATGTTTGTGTGGCTAACTTCTTTCCAGTTTGTTGAAAAATTACTTTCTTGTTTTTTCTAGGGCGTAGTTTCCCTCCTTTTGTTGGTGTTTTCCATCTATTATCCTTTGCAGGGCTGGGCATATAGAAAGATAATTGTGTAAATTTGGTTTTGCCATGGAATATGTTGTTTTCTCCATCTATGGTAATTGAGAGTTTTGCTGGGTATAGTAGCCTAGGCTGGCATTTGTGTTCTCTTAGGGTCTGTATAACATCTGTCCAGGAGCTTTTGGCTTTCATAGTCTCTGGTGAGAAGTTCGGAGTAATTCTAATAGGTCTGTATGACATCTCCCCAGGATCTTCTAGCTTTCATAGTCTCTGGTGAGAAGTGTGATGTAATTCTAATAGGTCTGCCTTTATATGCTTTTGTTTTGTTTTGTTTTGTTTTGTTTTGTTTTTTATTTTACTTTTCCCCTTACTGATTTTAATTTTCTTTCTTTGTTTAGTGCATTTGATGTTTTGATTACTATGCGAAGGGAGGCATTTCTTTTCTATTTGGAGTTCTCTAGGCTTCTTGTATGTTCATGAGCATCGCTTTCTTTAGGTTAGGGAAGTCTTCTTTTATAATTCTGTTGAAGATATTTACTGGCCCTTTAAGTTGGGAATCTTCACTGTCTTCTATATCTATTATTCTTAGGTTTGGTTTTCTCATTGTATCCTGAATTTTTTGGGTTAGGAGCTATTTGCCTTTTGCATTTTCTTTGACTGCTGTGTCAATATTTTCTATGGTATCTTCTGTACCTGAGATTCTCTCTTCTATCTCTTGAATTCTGTTGGTGATGCTTGCATCTATGACTCCTGATCTCTTTCCTAGGTTTTCTAACTACAGGGTTGTCTCACTTTGTGATTTCTTTATTGTTTCTATTTCCATTTTAAATCTTGGATGGTTTTGTTCTTTCCTTTGCCTTTTTTGATTGTGTTTTCCTGTAATTCTTTAAGGGATTTTTGTGTTTCCTTTTTAAGGGTTTCTAGCTGTTTATCTGTATTCGTCTGGATTTCTTTAAGGGAGTTATTTATGTCCTTCTTAAAGTTCTCTATTGCCATCATGAGAAGTGATTTTTAGATCTCAGTCTTGGTTTTTTTGGTGTAATAGTATATCCAGGACTTCCTGTGGTGGGAGAACTGGGTTCTGATGATGCCAAATAACCTTGGTTTCTTTTGCTTATATTCTTATGCTTGCCTCCCGCCATCTGAATATCTCTAGTGCTACCTGTCTTTGCTATATCTGACTGGACCCTGTTCTTCCTGTGATCCTGGTTGTGTCAGAACTCCTCAGAGTTCAAGTGTCTCTGTGATCCTGTGATTCTGTGATCCTGTGATCCTGAGATCCTGGGTGTGTCAGAGCTCCTGGGAGTCAAGCTGGGATTCTGAGATTCTTGTGTGACCAAGCTCCTGGGATCTGGGATCCAGTGATTCTGTGGCCTGAGCATGTTAGAGTACCTGGGAGTGGAGCTTCCTCTGGGTGTTGTGGGACTGTCTGCAGAGTTTGTGTCCAAGGTCTGCTCAGGGCACAGGCCCAGACTGGGAGGAACTCATACCACTGGTCATGCAGAGTTCCTGTGTGCCCAAGTCCCTCTGGTCCTATTTACTTCTGGTGTTGGGGCAGATGTTGTGTCCTTCTCACCTCTGATCCTATGATTATGGGAGTGTTAGAGCGCCTGGGAGTGGAGCTTCCCCTGGGTGTTGTGGGACTGGCCTGAAAAGAACTTCAAATCTTTATAGAAAGAATTTGAAGGAGTTGGAAAGGTCTTCCCATGTTCATGAATCAATAAAATTAACAAAATGGAAATTTTCAGCCTACCAAAACCAATCTACAGATTCAGTGCAATTCCCATTCAAATTCCAACACAATTCTTTACAGACCTTGAAAGAACAATATTTAACTTCATATGGAAAAACCAACCAAACAAACAAACAAAAATGTAGGATAGTTAAAATAATCCTGTACAATAAAAGAGTTTTTGAAGGTGTTACTATACCTGATTTCAAGCTGTACTACCGAGCAATAGTAATAAAAGCTGCTTGGTACTGGCATATAAACAGCAGGTTTATCAATGAGATGAAATAGAAGAACCTGAAGTAAATCTACACACCTATGGAAATTTGATTTTTGACAAAGTAGCCAAAACTATACAACTGAGAAAAGAAAGCATCTTAAACAAATAGTACTTGTCTAACTATACATTCACATGTAGAAGAATGCAAATGGATCCATATCTATCACCCTACACAAAAGTAAATCCCAAGTAGATCAAAGACTTCAACATTAATTCAGATATGCTAAATCTGAGAGAAGAGTTTGTGGGAATATATTTGAACATTTTGACACAGGAGACAACTTCCTAAACAGAACAGCAACAGCTCAGGCACCAAGATCAACAATTAATAAATGGGATCCCATGAAACTGAAAAGCATCTGTATGGCAAATGATACTGTCAAAAGAACAAAGAGGCAGCCAACAGAATGGGAAAAGATTTTCACCAAATCCACATCTGACAAAGGGCTAATATCCAAATCATATTAAGAACTGAAGAACCTAGACGTCAACAAACCAAATAACCCAATTTAAAATGTGTACAGCTCTAAACAGAATTTTCAACATTGGAATCTCTGAGAAGCACTTAATGAAATTTCTAACAACTTTGTCACCAAGGAAATTCAAATCAAAACAACTCTTAAATTCTATCTTATACCCATTAGAATGGCTAAGATAAAACAAACAAACAAACAAACAAACAATAAACCTCAAGTGACAGCTCATGGTGGTAAAGATGTGGGGCAAGAGGAACATTCCTCCACTGCCCAGGGGAGTACAAATTTGTACAATTAGTTTGAAAATCCATTTGGAAGTTTCTGAGAAAATTGGGAATAGTTCGACCTCAAGTTGACTAAGCCACACATAGGCATATTCCTAAAATATGCTTCACTCTATCACAAGGACACCTGTTCCACTATGATCATAGCAGCCAGAAACTGGAAACAACATAAATGTCCCTCAACGTAAGAATGGATGAAGAAAGTGTGGTACCTTTACACAATGGAGTATCACTCAACCATTAAATACAATTGAAGTGGAAATTTGCGGTTTCTTTGGACACTCAGTTATGTCATATGATGTTTGCTGGGGCAGACAGGTGAAAGGATGTGTTTTTGCCTAAGCAGACACATGAGAAGACATGTGATGCTTAGAAAGGATAAATATGACCCCACGACACTGGAAAGAGGCTCTTGCATTGGTTCATCTTGCTCCACCTCACTAATCTTTGCTGATGATGCTCTTGTATTGGCTGACCTTGAATTGCACTACTGGGTTGCATTTGTGGCAACTTTGCAGACAGTAATTTGCTAAAGAACTTCTTACAATATACTTGTGGCTTCTTGCCTTCTCCACAGACCTGGGCAGATGGATGGAACCTTATGGGTTTTTTTGTTTGTTTTTTGTTTTGTTTTGTTTTTTCTGAATCAACCTGCTGTTGCTGATACTTGAGTGGTGTTTGCTGAGTGGACTAAGCTGCTGCTGCTGATTCGAGTTTGGTGATTTGCTGATGAACTGGACTGCTGACAACAAAGATTAGAATAGAACCAAATCATTATTTCTAAACAGGTCCACATTCCCCATTTTCTATTAACATTTCTTTTTCACTACTGCTTGTTGGTGGTAGGCTAGAAGGGAGGTTGAAGAGTTTAAGAACTGTTATTAAAGTATGATTTGAGCATGTGTCCTTATTACCAGTTGGAAGATCTTCTGGGTATATGCCCAGAAGAGGTATTGCTGGATCCTCCGGTAGTACTATGTCCAATTTTCTGAGGAACCACCAGACTGATTTCCAGAATGGTTGTCCAAGCTTGCAATCCCACCAGCAATGGAGG
>NC_034594.1:4592524-4606925 GCF_900095145.1 Mus pahari | reverse complement strand
GAGAGAGAGAGAGAGAGAGAGAGAGAGAGAGAGAGAGAGAGAGAGAGAGAAGATAGGAGAGGCAACTGTACAGAGAGGCAGGCATCTCTGGGACCAACCAGAAATCTAGAACAAAAGAAATGCTGAGGGATCTATGAGGATGACCCTAGCTAAGACTCCTAGCAATGAGGAATATAGAATCTGAACCAGACATCTCCTGTAATCAGGCAAGACTTCCAATGGAGAGATTGGAACACCATCTCAGTCACGTAAGCTTAGACCTACAATTTGTTCTGTCTACAAGATGTGCAGGGTTAAAAGATGGAGCAGAATTTGAGGGAAGGGCCAACTGATAATTGGCCCAGCTTGAGACCCATGCCATTAGAGTGAGCTTACCCCTGCTCTATTAGTTATATTCTGCTGTACTTGAAGACAGGAACCTAGCATAACTGTCGTCATAGAGGTTTCACCCAGCAACTGATGAAAGCTGATGCAGAGACCTACAGCCAAACATTAAGTGGAGCTGGAGGAATCCTGTATGTTGGGGTAAACTTTTTTACATTGTGTGAATGTATGGCTCTGTCTTTTCAATTCCTAATTCTGTATCAACAAAGAGCTAAATGAGGGCAGGATATTAGTACTTTCATGACTATGGCTCATCACTGGCCTTATATTAATAAATACTTGTTCTTTTATACTTGCTCAGACACTTGAATGTCCGGCAGCCCTCTGTGCCTAGAGGCAATCTAGAAATTGTTTAAGAGATTGTATCACTACTGATTGGTTGAAATAAAGAGTAACATCCAATAACTTGGCAGGAAATGGAGGGCAGAACTTCTGGGCAGAGAGAAGGAAGCTGGAAGAAGAAAGTAGATGCACAAGAGAAGAAGAGACACAGGGAACAGACAGATTGCAGCAGAGAGAGGTACACAGCTACGCCACATGGCAGGTTGTAGACTAGTTGGTCAGGTTATGTTTAGAGTAGCTGGGGGAGTGCCCAAGCCGCCCACGCTTACCCTTGTGTCTTATTTATACTGCTGGTAGGTTTGAGAAGGTCCCGCCATACATGTGAAAAGGGGGAGGGAGGACTGAAGGAGCCAGAGATGTCCAAGCCATCACAAGAATGCCTACAGAATTAACTAACCTGGGCCTGCGGGGCCTTACAGAGACTGAATTGCCAGCCAGATAGCATGCATGGGGTGGTCCTAGGCCTTCTGCACTTATGTTACAGTTGTGTAGCTGGATCTGCATGTGGGACTCCTAAAGTAAGAGCAGGGATTGTCTCTCTCTCTCTACATTGTCTGCCTTTGGATCCCTTTCCCCTAACTAGGCAGCCTCTTCTAGCCTAAATAGAAGCCAAGTCTGATTGCAACTTGATTTGCCAAGTCTAGTTGATGTCTGTAGGAGACCTCCCCTTTCCTTAGGAGGAGAGGAGGGTTAAGTGGGGACAGGGTTGAGAGGTAGGGACTGGGAGGACAGGAGGGAGAGCAAGATGTGATCAAGATGTAAAGTAAATAAAACTTGATTTTAAACGTCATGTGTCCTCTTAAAGTGTATTTCCATAAGTCTAGATTATTGAGGATTATTATTTTCAAACTCAGTGTTACGGATTGTTCAATTTCTAGAGACAGCTGAATAGAATCTGTCCCTGGACAGTTTTATGAATCAATGTAAAACTGTGTATTTATCTTAATATATTTACCTTTCTCTATACTTTATTCATTATTTCGATGGGCTTGGTAATAGCTTTCTCTAGTATCAATATATATATATATATATATATATATATATATATATATATATATTGTCTTAGAGAATCATGGCATTCTTGACCAGATAAAGTGAATTCCTTTAAAAAAAAGTTATTATGAAGCTTTATTCGTCACTGTTAGTTACTTCTACAATGCTGATAGCCTTCGTAACTTGTAGAGCTGTATTATATTTCTAATACTACTTTTTTCTTTATCCCATTCCTAAATTTGGATGTTTTATAGCATTTAAACCTTATTTTGCATCAGACTTGGTTTGTTTGTGTTAATGGCTTTAAGAACACTTTATCAGTCAATAAATGGTTAAATCTTACATCTCAGGTAAGAAGAAAGATGAAAGGTAAAAACCGAAACAGCAAGAGAGACAAAGTTATGGCACTTTATTTTTTAAGCTTCACAAGTAGAAGAGAAACCCAAGTGCTCCAAGTGTCTCTGCTTTTCATTTCTTCTTTGCTGTGTCCCTCAGGCCAAATAAATACTTCAATCTCCTCAACACCTTCTGACAAATGCATCCATTAAACATTCCTCATCTCCTCTGAATTCTAACTTACAAGTAATCAACAATGATTAACTCAGTCAAGTGCCACAGTATTTACCATGCGGGACGAACAAGAATCAGTAAAGTAGCTAGCTCCCTGTCACCAAAGAGCTTAGATTGTATAAAATACAAAATCTGATGTAAGAAAAAAAGGCCAAATAACTTTCATATTAAAAATCAGCATATAGAAGTTGTCTTACAGGAACATATAATCATTTGTTGATTTGTAAAATCAGATTACAACAAAGTATAGAAAGCTGTAATTGCTATTCCAGGCAATGTATGTGATGACTACCAAACATGAGATAGACAAATCAGGAGGAGGTGCAGAGGACAATTCAGAGAAAGGAAAGTAGAAAGTAGGAAATAAAGTGGGGCTGAGAAGTGTGTGTGTGTCTGCGCGTGCACACGCATGTGTGCGTGTGTGCATGTGTAAGGTAAATAGCTCTAACGCAAGGGGGATACCACTGTTTTGAAATACTGGTATGTATACTACAATACACAAGTGGCTATCACTTACAGCTAGTTTCCTACATAAAATATCTCATTATTACCAGTAACCTGTTCAGAGGGTACCATCAGCTTCATCTTTCTTTTACACATAAGGATTCCATAGCTTGGTACATGAGATTCCAAGTCAGTGGTTCCTGGAGACAGGATTGTCCCTTGAGAGCTCAGCAGTTGAAGCCAGCTCTTTCTCCAAGAGAGTTGCATCACAGTCCCCTATTTCAGGGTCTTAATGATAAGACCTTAAGGTGAGAAAAATCCATTACAGTGGCTCTGTGGGTGAGTGACTAAATCAGCATCTAACAATGAGTAGGCAGCATGTCAGGTACATAGGGTTGTTTGACCTGAGCATATGAAATTAGCGAGAAAGGAACTATAAAAGGAATCACTTCTTCATTTCTCCAACTGAAGTTTTGTTGTTTTGTTTTGTTTGTTTCTGTTTTGGCTCTTCTACAACAGATGTTTCAATATGGTGTAAAGTCCAACCACTTGCCCACCATCCATACAAGCTACCTATTTCTCTTCTTGACTTTCTTTACCTTTAGCTCCAGGAACTAGATTGGTTTTCATTTCCAGGGTATTGTAAGTGGTTTGTGTGATGGTGGGAGGTTATCTGGTGATCCTGGGAAGGAAATGACTTATACTCTAGACACCTGGAGGGGATAATTTGTTGCTCAATCATTCATCACACTCACCCTGGCTGTAGCTCAAAATACTGCATCACTTCATTAACCTAGACCATGTCTATGGTATTACTGGTGTATTCGACTGTTTTCTCTCTCACTGCCTTTTGACTGTTTACTAAATCCCATCACACTCTACGTTTATATGAATGATTTGAGATTTTTAACCCAACCCCAACATCCAATATGCTTTGAAACACTGGAAATTGTGTAAGACAATGCAATATGTCGAGAAAAATGTCCATGTGGTGATAAATTTCTCTTTTGAATTCAGCAGACAGCAGTAGTTCACTAACTTCTGACTTTATCTAATACTAAAAAGCATTCTTTTTTCATTTAAAGTGGATGAATCCCTTGAATTATTTAAGTGTCATAATCCCTCAAATTTTCTATAACAAGAACAACAAAATAACTGTGCCTTTGACTGATACATAATATCCAAACTTGAAATCTAATTCACAGTATTATTGCCAAGAGTAATTAAATTAGTCAGAGTTTTGGCCATATGGAATATAGTTATAATAGCTGTTTTAATGTCCCTTTCCACTAATTCTGTAATCTATGATGTCTTGTAGGCTTTCTAGTAATTGATTTTCCCCTTTATAATGTGTTGATTTTTAAAAATTTTTTGTAGACCCAATGCCAGATGTGAACTTTATGTTATTCAGAAGCCATATTTATTGTTTTCTTACAAATATCATTGAATTTTATTTTGGATTAAAGTTAATAATTTTAAATTTATTTACATCCAATTTACATCCCAATATCTTACCTCCCCTCCCCTTCCTGCCTCCCCTCTGGCAGATTCTACCCCATTTCCCTTTCCCTTCTCCTTTCTCACTGAGGCTAGAGAAGGCAGCCCAGTTAGGGGAATGGAATCCACCAGTAGGCTCAACATTCCAGGACAGCTCCCACTCCATTTATTGAAGATGAAGACAGAGCTGTATATCTGCTACATATATTTTACTATCAGAGAAATATCCTTCAAAACATTTTTATCAATTGTCAAAGATACTTTAACTATTACATTTTGCATTGTAGACCCCCTTCCCCAACCTGTTGTATCAGTAGTTTCTCTGCTTGCTGCATTTTGTGGCTCATTCTTTGCTTCAGGGTTTTCTGTCACATAGAATCCTAGAAGCCCCCTGCCAATCTTTGAAGTATTCTCTTCATACCTCCTTCTATGGACAGCACTCTTATCATCATACAGTTCCAATCCTGAGCGTCCCTATCTCAACCAGTCTTTTATCCTACAATTCAATCTTCCTCGCATCCCTGATAATGGCAAGTCCATCTATTCACTGCAGAACATGATCAGATCTATGGCACTGGCATACCTAACATTCAATGTATGACAATGTTGTGCCGAGAAAAGACAATCCAGAGCAATATTCTACATCAGAAATTGTAGGATTAATTGGACATTTAAATTTAATAATGTTGTTGCAGTGTTGTTACTGTAGATATTTAAAAGAATATAGAGGTATGATCATTTTGATTTGCTTATATAATGAACAATGAGGTTGCGTTTGAAAATTCAGTTTGGTTGTTAAGACAGACAATGTTTTAATAGAAATTTTCTCTAAATGCCAGGAAATAAAATAAACAAAAACTCCATTGTTTTTGTATATCTAGACTGGCATTCTAGTTGTCTAAGAAAGGGGTGTAAATCCATTTCCAATTATTTGTCTGGTTGCGATGCAAAAGCTCAGTTATTAATATTTTATACCTGTCAAAAATAAAATAAAACTTTGAAAACTTGTAGTGCTTACAATAAATTGTGAGAGGATCACTTGTGCTCAGAATTGAATCTGGAACCATTTAGGAAATGTTCTGGAAGCTCTGTGAAATGAATGTGGATCTTGTCCAGATTCTCATTATATCTCTTCACAGTAAAATTGATGTTCCAAAATTCTGTTGTCTTATGCATCATTATTTTTGTAAGGAACAATCCAAAAAAAGAACTCCAAAGCTAGTAATCATGGAAATCTATTAAGTACATTTAGGACCAAAATGATGGTATGCATATAAAACCCTACATATTTAGTTTTGAATTCTGTTATAACTCATAAGTGACACATATGCATTTAAGTAATGAGTATTATAATTTCATCAAAATTTTGGTTAAATTTATATGAATTTTATATAGTTTTGCCAGTGTTGAAATTTTTATTTTATTTTATTTGACAAGCAGGAAGATTTTGCAATAATTTGATATTTCCCATAAGTCTATGAGGTCAGCAGTATTTATAGATAGTCATGGTGAGCCTCAATAGCCAGTATACAGAACTCTTTACGGGGTCCGTGTAGACTCACCAGGTCTCTGTTTTCAATAGCTTCTATATGTGAGGGTCAAAGCTGACATTTAATTACTAGAATGTCTCTGAAGAGGCAGTTGGGGAGGTTGTGGCTGGTGGAAACTTGACCACCAAGGATCATATAGGAGTCAAACAAGTGGAAAGGAAGGATATGGCCACAAATTGAAGAATGTTCCAGACTCAGGAAGAATGTGATTTAGGTTGAACTGAATTTAGATAGCATAAACTGATACTTGGGAATCTGAATTTTAGAAATGAAGAGAGACTTAACAGAGAAGACAGACAAAGCTCTGTTCTCCAAGTAGCTGGTGAACCGAGTAAAGGAGATCTAGATACAAACATCGACAGAAATGCATGTTAACAGGAAACTGTTGATGGCAGGGGCACTTGTTACAGCGCTAAGGATGCAGATGCTGTAGATGCCCTGAGTCGCTTGCCTGTGGCTGTGGTCTTGATGCTGCACAGTCATAACTGATGGTGGACTTAAGACTGTGAATAGCTGTAGAGAGCAGTGTGAGAAGCTTTAGAGGGAGGAGAGAAACAGATTATGATGTTAGGTGTGTATGATCTCGTCCTAACTCCATAGTCATACCCTGGCAGTCTTGGGACTGTCAGAGGCATGTCACACCCAGAACCAGTTCAAACCTCCTCCAAGCTGCTCACAGTAATCCCCTGCATCAGCATTCCTTCTATTCAACTTCCGACCGCTAGGTCACACTACATACTTCACATCTTTACTTTTGGTAGTGGTCACCTAGACCTGATACAGGTTCCTATTGGAAGCTACTCTTTAATAAGTGTGTTGATTATGGAATCAACTCAAGCATCGCTAAGCGAAGGAGTGGAGAAAGAAAATGTGATTTACATAAATACTAGAAAATTTTTTGGCTACAAAGAGGAATGAAAATTGACTCTAAAAGAAAAATCAATGTTTCTGGAAGCGTGATACTATGTTATCAATTATGCCAGGCTCAAAGAGACATCACATATTTTCCTCTCATTTATAGGACTTATACTTTATAGATACATGTATTATAAATAATGTGTGTACAGAAAAGGGGGACTAATGGGAGAAAGCAGGATAAATAGGAGGGTAGGCAAGTACAGAGGGGATAGATATAGTCAAATCACACTTGCATGAGAACGGCCTCATGAAAACCTGGCCAATAAAGCAAAATTTCCTTTAAAAAATGTTGAGTCTCCTTAAAGTATTTGGCTTTGCAAACTCAATCTTTTATCCTCTTCATGTGGCAAACGTCTCAGGTCATCAAGAGCCCTAGAAGAAAGAATTGCTGGCTACCCTTGAACCCCTTGACTAGTGGACAGTCTTGACCTTGAATTATATTCTAGAAATTGTCTGACGATATCTGTGATATGGACTTTGTTTTGTTGCAATATGTTTATGTGTGTGTGTGTGTGTGAGTGTGTGTGTGTGTGTGTGTGTGTGTGTGTGTGTGTGTGTGTGTGTGTCAGGATANGTGTGTGTGTGTGTGTGTGTGTGTGTGTGTGTGTGTGTGTGTGTGTGTCAGGATAATGGCTTGAGACTCTGGAGCTACCAAATTGACCAAGTATGGCTCAGCCTTTACACAGGTAACAGGTGATTACATTAGTGTGGTGAACACTTGAAGAAATCTAAAGGTGTATTTTCTGAGAGTAGAGGGGCATTTAATAAAGTAATAGGGGGCATTTGAAACAGACTTCAGATTAAGGAAAACCCCAGCAGACAGAATGAGCAGAAGTTTAAGGTCATTTTTGGTTACAAACCAAGTTCAAGGTCAACCTGGGCTTCAAAAGACTCTGCCTCAAAAAAAATAAAATTACAGGAAAGCAGAACAGAAATCAAAGAAGTTTAGAGGATGGTTTCACTTGTTTCTTTATCTTGCCAAAATGATGATTGTGGGTCCTCATATGAATTTTTACCTTATAATCATAATTATAATGATGAGCTCAAACTATAGAGCTGAAGAAATATAGAGATGAAAAGCTTCAAGTGGGCAATTTCTATCATACTGCTCTTGAGGTATAGTTAGGAACTAGTTTCAGGACTTAACTACCATTTATGGCTCTGGATAGAATTCTTCTGGCCCTCCCACTTAGTGGGGGCATTCTCCCCTCAAAGTCTTAGTGTGTCCATTTGTGACAGCAGATAACACTTAGTTTGCAATAGTTTCAACTATCAATTCTTTGCTCAAAAATTTCCTTCAATATATGTTCCATAATAGAATTCCTTTAACTGTTCCTCATTTAAATTATGCATAAGGTCAAGAGGCTGCTGCTAAGAAAGAGGTTCACAGAGTTTTTGGTGTGTGCTGCAGACTTGAATAGCTTGGGTGTGAGGGCTCTTAGTAGAGCCCATTCCATCCAGCGGCCCTGGATACAGCTGTCTATGATCTTGAATGTGTAGGTTTATATGGCCTTTCTGTAACTCTATAGATGTGGGTGGATAACTCTGTGCATGCTGTGAGAAGCGATGATGCTCCAGTGCATCCTGTGGTTAAGAAGTCATTGCTTCTGCAGACTCTCATTTCTGGTACTCCATGGGCTTCTTCACCAGCTAGTACCACGCCACCAACGCTGGTCACCTGCTCACTCCTGCACGCAGAAGAGTGGTCCATCATGTGCCTAAATATTCAGATATACTGTCCCTGACTGTACTGTTACAGTAAGTGTCATATAGTGAAGACTATAAGAAAGAATGTTAGCACAATTGAGAACAAATATAGACAGCCTTGTTTCTCCCCTTCAAACAAGCTTTCTTATGAAATATGAACTTAAGAGCTATGTACGCATGGATGTGTGTATGAGTATTTATGTGTGTGCATGTATATGTGTTTGACTGTGTATGTATGTGTGTGCATGTTTTTGTGTATGTGATTCTGTGTATATACATTGTTAGTTGTACTCCTTTAGCTAATAAAATACCTCTTGCTACAACAAATGTAAACTCTATTGGTGACAGCAAGATTTAACATTGCCTTATCTCAACCAATGCAAAGAAGTTAACAGGAAGGCTCAGGTTCTTGCTCCAAGTCACACAATTAATTCAGGGTGAGACCCATATAAAATAACCCTTATGCTAAGGACCTGCCCAGGATGTTCTCATTAGGGAACAAATTCTCTGTGCATCTTTAAAATAGGTATGATGTAGATGGATATGTCTTTTTCTAAGGCAGCCATAAGAGATGGTTAGAGAAGAAACTTAGTGCACAGCTCTAGAGGCCAGAAGTTTAATATAGGTCCAGTAGACCTATGCTCCTTGTAAGCACTCTAGACATGTTTTCTCTGCTTCCCTCAGCTTCTCATTCTACTGTAAGGGAACATAATCAACTCAAGGTGAGACTTGTATAAAAAAAAACTAGGACCTTTCCTACATCCATGTCCCAGGCACCAGTTTCTTGGCAGCTGTCCCCACTACTGGGCTTGTGGATGGATTGCTGTCTCTCTTTTCATATTGCCTTCTTTTCATCTTGCCTCTTATAAATACACTCAGTGTATTATCTAGACTGATCTCCATCTCTAGATTCTTGGAATACTTACAGTAGCAAGGCTCCCTCGTCCTACGTAAGACAACATCAAAGGTGTCGTTTATCAGGATCTGCCTTTTGGTAGATAGTTATCTAGCCAACTGCAATTTTAAAAATATTTTTATTGTCTCTAAAGTTCTATGATTAAATGCTCCATAGGCTCCATCAAATATCTTCTAATGGATATTTATTCTATGGGCATATTATCTACCAGTACAATTAACTTGCCTTTGTACCAGCAGTCATGCTATGTGGATCTGGAAAACCATCTTTTTGCAATCACAGAGTGTTGTGTGCCATCATATGGATGCTGGGAAGCCAATCTGGGTTCTCTGTAAGAGCAGTAAGCCCTCTGAACCACCGAGCTATGTCTTCAGCTCCCCCTACTTTTGTTTTGAGGACCTTTATACTGATTCCCATATTTGATGCTACAATTTATGTTCTCACTAGCAAAATGTTTCCACATTCTCACCAGCATTTGTTACTTATTTTAATCATAGCTAGCTGACTGGAGAAAGATGTGCTCTCAGTGGGGATTTGTATAAGGTTGATGCACGTTATCTCTCTCTATCTCCTTTGAGACGTGTCTATTCAATCCATACTTACATGATCAATTAGATAATGGGTTTTCATATATTTTACTGTGTGTGTTTGCATGTATGTTCATGTATGAGTGCGTGGAGGTTGGAGGTATATAGGTTGTGCGTGCGTGTGTGTGTGTGTGTGTGTGTGTGTGTGTGTGTGTGTGTGTGTGTGTGTAATGTATAGTGCATCTATGTATGTGAAGTGTATATACCCATTCGTATGCATGGAAGTCAGAGGAGGATATTTGCTGCCCTCTATTACTCTCAGCCACATTCCTTTGGGACAGTGTATTTTATTACAGATAGAACTAACCAGGTACCCAGTGAGACCCAGCAGTTCCTTGTCTTCAACTCTGAGTGTGCTGATGTTACAAGAGAGAATGGAGCACACTCAGTTTATTAATGTGGGTTGTTGGGATTGGAATGCAGGCTCTCATGCTTACACATCAATCACTCTTATTTACTAAGCCATCTCCCCATCTTCTTGCTTTTTAATTTTAAAAGGGATTTGCTTATAAATTTTAGATATTAATCTCTTTTCCGATGAATGCCTGGCAAATATATTCTCCCACCTCATATGGTTTGTCTGTGTGTTTTCTTTGGTCTGTAGTTTTTCGTTTCGTACAACCCCACTTACCCATTCTCCCTATGATTTCTTGAGCTATCGGAGGACTTTGCAGAAAGTGCTTCTCATGTCCCTGTATGCTGAAGTGTTTCCTCTTAGCAGTTCTGAGATCTTGGGTCTCACAGTGGGATCTATAATACAGTTGAATTGATTATTATACGTTATAAGCAGTGAGTCCATTTTCATGCCTTTAATTGCGGATATTCATTTTCTAAAGAGGCCACTTTTCCCTCTCAAATCCTTCATCAAAAGTCCCATGGCTCTCTCAGTAGCCTAGGCAGCCCCACACTCAGATTCTCCCCTTGTCCTCCTGAGTTCGGGGCTGCAGGAGTATAGTAACATGGTTGCTTGGCAGGTTCTTGTGATTAGAAGGGAAGACTTGGTGCATAGCTAAGAAAACTAAAACATGTAAAAAATTTTTTCTTTTTTCAATTTTTATTAGATATTTACATCATTAACATTTCAAATGCTAGCCCCAAAGTCCCCTATACCCTCCCCCCCTGGTCCCCTACCCACCCACTCCCCTTTCTTGGCCCTGATGTTCCCCTGTACTGGGGCATATAAAGTTTGCAAGACCAAGGGCCTCTCTTCCCAATGATGACTGACTAGATCATCTTCTGCTACATATGCAGCTAGAGACACGAGCTCTGAGGGCACTGGTTAGTTCATATTGTTGTTCCACCTATAGGGTTGCAAACCCCTTCAGCTCCTTGGGTACTGTCTCTAGCTCCTATATTGGGGGCCCTCTGTTCCATCCTATAGCTGACTGTGAGCAAACCACTTCTGTGTTTGCCAGACACTGGCATACCCTCAGAAGAGACAGCTATATCAGGGTCCTCTCAGCAAAATCTTGCTGGTGTATGCAATAGTGTCTGCATTTGGTGGCTGATTATGGGATGGGCCCCTGGGTGGGGCAATTTTGGGATGGTGCATCCTTTCCCCTTCCATGGGAGTTTTGTTCCTAGTCCTAAGAAGGGGCGAAGTGTCCACACTGTGGTCTTCGTTCCTCTTGAATTTCATTTGTTTTACAAATTGTATCTTGGGTAGTCTAGGTTTCTGGTCTAATATCCACTTATCAGTGATTGCATATTATGTGAGTTCTTTTGTGATTGGGTTACCTCACTCAGGATGATACCCTCCAGATCCAATCATTTGCTGAGGAATTTCATAAATTGATTGTTTTTAATATCTGAGTATTATTCCATTGTGAAAATGTACCACATTTTCTGTATCCATTGAGGGATATCTCGGTTCTTTCTAGCTTCTGGCTATTATAAATAAGGCTGCTATGAACATAGTGGAGCATGTGTTCTTATTTCCAGTTGGAAAATATTCTGGATATATGCCCAGGAGAGGTATTGCTGGATCCTCTGGTACTACTATGTCCAATTTTCTGAAGAAACGCCAGACTGATTTCCAGAGTGGTTTTACAAGCTTGCAATCCCATCAACAATGGAGGAATGTTCCTCTTTCACCACATCCTCACCAGTGTCTGCTGTCACCTGAATTGTTGATCTTAGCCATTCTGACTGGTGTGAGGTAGAATCTCAAGGTTGTTTGGATTTGCATTTCCCTGATGATTAAGGATGTTGAACATTTTTTTTAGCTGTTTCTCGGCCATTTGATATTCCCCAGGTGAGAATTCTTTGTCTAGTTGTGTGCCCTGTTTTTTAATGGGGTTATTTGGTTTTCTGGAGTCTGTCTTCTTGAGTTCTTTATATAAATAAGATATTAGTCCTGTATCTGATTTAGGATTGGTAAAGATCCTTTCCCAATCTGTTGGTGGCCTTTTTGTCTTATTGACAGTGTCTTTTGCCTTACAGAAGCTTTGCAATTTCATGAGATCCCATTTGTCAATTCTTGATCTTACAGCACAAGCCTTTACAGTTCTATTCAGGAATTTTCCCCCTGTGCCCATATCTTCCAGGCTTTCCCCCACTTTTTCCTCTCTAAGTTTCAGTGTCTCTCGTTTTATGTGGAGTTCCTTGATCCACTTAGACTTTACTTTAGTACAAGGAGATAAGAATGGATTAATTCTCATTCTTCTACATGATAGCCGCCACTTATGCCAGCACCATTTGTTGAAAATGCTTTTTTCCACTGGATGGTTTTAGCTTCCTTTTCAAAGATCAAGTGACCATAGGTGTATGGGTTCATTTCTGGGTCTTCAATTCTATTCCATTGATCTACATGTCTGTCTCTATACCAGTACCATGCTGTTTTTGTTTTTGTTTTTTTTTTAATCACAATTGCTCTGTAGTACAGTTTTAGGTCAGGCATAGTGATTCCCCCAGAGATTCTTTTATCATTGAGAAGAGTTTTTGCTATCCCAGGTTTTTTTTTATTCCAGATGAATTTGCAAATTGCCCTTGCTAACTCATTGAAGAATTGAGTTAGAATTTTGATAGGGATTACATTGAATCTGTAGATTGATTTTGGCAGGATGGCCATTTTCACAATGTTGATCCTGCCAATCCATGAGCATGGGAGATCTTTGCATCTTCTGAGATCTTGTTGGATTTCTTTCCTCAGAGACTTGAAGTTCTTATCATACAGATCTTGCACTTCCTTAGTTAGAGTCACAACAAGATATTTTATATTATTTGTGACTATTGTGAAGGGTGCTGTTTCCCTAATTTCTTTCTCATCCTGTTTATCTTTTGTTTAGAGAAAGACCATTGATTTGTTTGAGTTAATTTTATATCCAGCTACTGCACTGAAGCTGTTTATCAGGTTTAGGAGTTCTCTGGTGGACTTTTCAGGGTCACTTATGTATACTATCATATCATCTGCAAATAATGATAATTTGACTTCTTCCTTTCCAATTTTGAACCCCTTGATCTCCTTTTGTTGTCTAATTGCTCTGGCTAGGACNTCTCCCACTATTATTGTGTGAGGAGCAATGTGTGCTTTAAGCTTTACTCAAGTTTCTTTAATGACTTTGGCTGCCCTTGCATTTGGAGCATAGATATTCAGGATTGAGACTTCATCTTGGAAGATTTTACCTTTGGGGAATATGAAGTGCCTCTCCTTTTTTTTTTTTTTTTTTTTTTTTTTTGTAACTTTGGGTTGGAAGTCAAGTTTATTCTATATTAAAATGGCTACTCCAGCTTGTTTCTTCAAACTGTTTGCTTGGAAAATTGTTTTCCAGCCTTTCACTCTGAGGTAGTGTCTGTCTTTTTCCCTTAGATGAGTTTCCTGTAAGCAGCAAAATGTTGGGTCCTGTTTGTGGAACCAATCTGTTAGTTTATGCCTTTTTATTGGGGAATTGAGTCCATTGATATTAAGAGATATTAAGGAAAAGTAATTGTTGCTTCCTGTCANTTNTGTTGTTAGAGTTGGCATCCTGTTCTTGTGGCTGTCTTCTTTTAGGTTTCTTGAAGGATTACTTTCTTGCTTTTTCTAGGACTTGGTTTCTGTCCTTATAGTGGTGTTTTTCCATTATTATCCTTTGAAGGGCTGGATTTGTTGAAAGATATTGTATGAATTTGGTTTTGTCATGGAATATTTTGGTTTCTCCATCTATGGTAATTGAGAGTTTAACTAGGTATAGAAGCCTGGGATGGCATTTGTGTTCTTTTAGGGTCTGTATAACATCTGTCCAGGATCTTCTAGCTTTCATTGTCTCTGGTGAGAAGCCTGGAGTAATTCTAATAGGCCTGCCTTTATATGTTACTTGACCTTTTTCCCATACTTCTTTTAATATTCTGTCTTTACTTAGTGCATTTGTTGTTCTGATTATTATGTGTTGGGAGGAATTTCTTTTCTGGTCCAATCTATTTGGGGTTCTGTGGGCTTCTTGAATATTCATGGGNATCTCTTTCTTTAGGTGTGGGAAGTTTTCTTCTATAATTTTGTTGAAGATATTTGCTGG
>NC_034594.1:4581449-4592017 GCF_900095145.1 Mus pahari | reverse complement strand
CAAGTAACCTTGGTTTCTGTTGCTTCTGTTCTTATGCTTGCCTCCTGCCATCTGATTATCTCTAGTGCTTGCTGCCCTCAATATATCTGATCGGAGCCTGTCCTTCCTATAATCCCAGTTGATTCTGGACTTCTCAGAGTCCAGATTTCTCTGTGATTCTTTGAATGTGGGCTCCTGTGAACCTGAGATTCTTGGTGTGTCTGAGTTCTTGGCAGTCAAGCTCCTCTGAGACACTCAAATACTAGTTCTGCCCAGCTCCTGTTATCCTGGGATCCTGTTGTCCTAAGATCCTGGGTGTGTTACAGTGCGTGGAAGTGGTGTCTCCTGTGAGGACTGTGGAGTTGTCTGGTCTGTTCGAAACCAAGGTAAAGCAAAACTGATCCAAAGGAGCCTGAGCCTCTGGTCACGAAAGGCTCTGGTGTCCTTGTTCCTGCTGTCACAGGCCCATCACTATTGGATTGCAGCAGATGTTGTGTTTCATTCACCAGTGATCCTAAGATTGAGTGACCAGTCCTCTAGCGACCATGGGGGTGTCCACCGAATCTGTGCCCTAGGTAACCTGGTGCTGGTGCAGACTGGAAGGGACTTGTGCCCATGTTCAGGCCGGTTCTCTGCTTCCCTAGTGCTGTCTCAGGCCCCCTGCAATTGGATTGGAGCCGAAGTTGTGTTCCACTCACCAGTGATCCTAAGATCGTGTGGGCAGTCCTCTAGGGACCGTGGGGGTTTCTGCCGACTCTGTGCCTTAGGTGACCCCGTCCATGTAAAATATTAAAGTGGTTCATCTCAATCGGTGTAATATCTGGCTTTGTGTTATCAGAGGCAAATATGTACATTTAAAGATTTTAATTATATTCTTAACAGTGAATACATAGAAATATAAGGTCTCAAACGTAAGTTATTAGATTAATACATTATGAAATATCTCCGTAATTACTTACTAACTATACACAAAGTAAAGCTGTGTATATTTAGAAAGAAGTAAAAGTTTAATGTAAGAGATTAAAGTACTTACAAAATATAGAGGATGGTTTCCATGTTTATAAAAATTACTGATAACTGAAGAGGTAAAAGAAAAACTGAGCTAAATTAGGCATCTGACATCTCATATTTTGTCAGATTTTCACAGTTAAAGTTAGGTATGTTGTCTTAGAAGTCAGGAAAAAGAAATGAACATTCTGCAAAGCCATTCATCCATATTTATAATAACATCATTCAAGGAACCATTTTGCTTTGGCACAGCGCACAGTATTAGAAGCTAATAAATTGCAGGTGTCTTCCTATTATTGCTGATAATAGCTAATTATCACAAGTCTCTGTGATATTTCCTCTCACATCCTTCTTTTGTGGCCTTGTTCCTGCCATTGGGTGTATTTGTGTGGTTGGCTCCTAATTCAACAGTGTATTTTTTATGATAATGAATAATTATCATTTTTCCTTCCCTATCTACAAAGTTGGACTTCTGTTGACTCTAAATTTTTGCTTTCAGATTAATTTCATTCCTGTGTGTGCTGTTGTTATTCTGTTTACTTAGAGATGAGAAGTTGGCCCATTTAAGACCACAGAGAAAATCCTTAACTGTTTACTATATAGTTTTATGTTCCCAAGTAACGTGCCACTGGGGGATTCTCTGAACAAATCATGGTTTACCTCAGAATCCCTTTAAGTATTGAATTAAAAACAAATGCATTGAAGTAAAGAAAGGTTAAGCCTGATGTTAGACAACCAGTTAACCACTACATTTCTCCTGAAGACAGATGCAACATGTTCTATAAACTGCTCTGAGCTGGTTCCTCTGCAGGTTCCAATGTTTTATAATAGAAATCATGTTACCAAGCTCTGAAGTTACCGTGCAGAATAGATCATTATCATTCAATATAAACCAGAAACAGTAACAACAAAGATGCCCAGAGTGGTGATATAAACCTCTAGTTCCAGCACATGGGAGGCAGAGGCTGTTGGATGTTGGTTCGAGACCACTGCAATCTAAATAGCAATGATCAATCTACTCAATGCCACATTATGAGATCCTGTCTCAAACATAGTCAGCAGAGGTAAAAATCCCAACATTAACCCAGGTAACATCAGAAACAAATCCTAGAACATAGATTATACTTAGCACCTGTTGGGGCCTCCCAGCTCTCCGTTGCCACTGGACCACCTGTAGTTATAATATTCAGATCTGCCAAGCTTTACTAATCACTGTTCTTCTAAACCCAGCTCCCTGAAGGTGCTGAAATTCACTGGCAGCAACCTTCAGATCCACCAGAGCTGCAGCTCTACTGTCTCCACCGCCTGCTGAGAGGACCCGCCTACCTATGGACACTCACCTGTGCCTTGATCTTTGGACCCGCCTACCCACGGACATTCATTGGAGCCTTCAAAGACTGGGGCTGGGGACTGGGGTTTTCTCCCACACTATATAAGCTGAGCCCTTTCAGTAAAATTCGAGCTTTGATCAGTAAAATATTGTCTTGGCTCCATTTTTCTCTCGCACATTCCATTTCAGGCCAGCCTGCCTCTCAGGACGAACCCAGACCGGATTAAAGTGAGTTTAGTCAGAAACTCAAAAGCACCACCAAAAATGTATTCATTACAGTTGCTTAAAGGCAACTAATTTGTACATTTGTACTCTCACCATTACAATTTTAATATGCTAATATCTGAATTATTGGTCTTCTTCCACAATGCCTAATGGTGTATCATCTATACTGTCAAAAAAG
The DNA here is from genome assembly GCF_900095145.1 of Mus pahari. NCBI lineage: Eukaryota > Metazoa > Chordata > Mammalia > Rodentia > Muridae > Mus > Mus pahari. Next base: position 4,589,297 of record NC_034594.1, on the reverse strand, counting down.
ACAGTGAAGCCAGGTGGCTGTACTGCCAAAGTTCTCTCATGCTTTTATCAAATCCATCACAAGACTCTATGATTTGGGTTTCAAATATCCCCTGTGAACACTTTTTTGCCCCATCACTTCTGCACCAGATACATATATGGCCATCCTGTTGCTGATTTCATCAGTTCATTTTGCCTTCAGCATAAAGCGACAGTTTTAACATGGTTGTCAGCCAGCCTTGTTTATCATCCAACTCCTCTTCCTCTTGCTGGCGCTCAGTCTCGAGTGCTCACTGCCCTCATCCCCACCCCCAGCCCACTCTGGGGTGTGCATATGTTGTTTGTTCTTCCCAGGGTACAGTGTGTGCACCGTTTTCCTCTGAGAGACTCCTACTCAGTCTTCAGAATTGTGTGAAGACTTTAGTTCTTCCCTGTGGGCAGCCTTCTTCCTGTGGTCCTCCAAGGGACAGAGTCATTATTGGATGATATCATAGACCCTTCTTCCTCTCCTTTACCGTGGGCTCACTTTGCAAGTCCCCATTTGTGAGCTAAATCGACTACTATCTTTCCATTTGATTACAGGCTACTTTAAAGGTTTGGTTGTTTTATTTTGTTTTGTTTTGTTTTTGCTTGTAGCATATAGAAGATGTTCCTAAACCTGTTGCTGAATGGCTAAATCAATAAATGTGTATTTAATATCCCACAAGGTTATGACATGTACCCAACCTGCATTTTCTTCTGCTGTGTCTGTTTATGAAGAGGGCTGACTTCCATTTTCTTTTAAAAAAAGACATTTATCTTTTAGCTTTAGAGAATACTGGAGAAAATCTGTAAACCATATGGACTGCTGACCCACAAAACACACACAATCAAAGCTCAAGAGGAGAAGAAGGGACACAGCTCTCCTGGGCACACACTTCTTCATCATCTTTGCTTCTTCCCAGAGTGGTTCTTTCAAATCCATACCGTTGTGTTTATGATGCTTACTACATCCATTGCCGTTGTTATTCTCTGTCCCTCAGCGCACAGCTGCATCATGTCTGCCTTTACCCATCGCTCCCATCTGAGACCAGTCAATGCCCCCTTGTCCTCAACCCCACACCCTTATTTCCCACTTTAGGGTCTTGCTCAATGACTTTATCTGTCTGTCTTTTTCCACCTTTGTTTCATTATCCCTCCCCTTATAAAATATACAGTTACTAGCAAATATGTTACAAACAAACATAAACAAACCCAGAAATCCCTGTTTGTAAACTGTAAGAAAATTAGATGTATTTTATTCCAAATATGGGCATAGTCGAATTTGGCTAACAGCATGTACACCAGTGATACAGCATATATTTTCTTTCTTGGTCCCTTCAACTTCTCTTTACACTTCATATTGTGAATAATTAACTTTGGTTCATCTTTCTCAGACACTCCATCAAAATAAAATTTTCACACCCCTATTCTAAAAGTCTTTTGGCCCATGATCTATGTAGTTTTTGATACAAGATAAGACTTCTATTTCCCCCTCCGCACAGAGGATCTCTACTTAGCTTTCTTTTAAAATATAAATTTTTCAAGAATAATCTGTATTTATTAATCTTGTCAAAAGCATTAAATAAATATGTCATTTTTTTTTTGGCAAACCCTCTCATTTTAAAGGAAAATGCTGCATCATAGAATCTGCCATCTAGTGCTTAGTGCACATGACTATTTGATTCCCTCAGTGACTTAATTTCATGACATTAAGTACAGCACTTGAGAGACAAAATCTCTTAGTTTGAGGGCAGCCTTGTCTACATAGCAAAGTATCAGGCCAGCCAGGGATACACATTGAGATTCTATCTTAGAACAAACATACCAACCTCCAGGCTCCTAACCTTGTTTCTCTTGACTTTGTCTCTCACATTTAGTTCATCAATTTAAAAGCACTGCAAATTTTATATATGAACCTATATTTACATAATTTTGACCCCTTACTCCACCCCTTCTGACCCCTCCCACGTTCTCCCAATTCCCTCTCAAATTCCTAGCCTCTTCTGCAATTATTATTATTATGTGCATATGAATATATACAGACATGTATATGTTGCAGTCTACCAAATCCATTTGCTGTTGTTCATTGTATGTTTAGGCCTGACCACTTGGGATTGGCTAACTTATCTGGGGTTTGTTCCTTAAGAGGATTGACTCTCTGTCTCTCAACAACCATTAATTGCCTATAACACTCCATCTAGGGATTGGGTCTTGATAGGTTTTCTACATGCACATGGCGTGTCAACTGCTTCTGTCACTTTCCAGGCCTTCTCTAGGTGACCAAATTGTGAAAGCTTCACAGTGCAGCTAGTCTGTCATATATAGACAACTCTGTCCCCCAGCAGATGACCTGACCCCTACAGTCTTTCTGTCCATTCTTCCAAGATGTTCCATTAGCTTCCTGAGTTAAAGGTTGGGTTGGAGCTGCGTTGTGTGTGTGTCAGCTGGTGTTGGAGCAGAGCCGCTGGAATGTTTACATTATTTGTTTCTTTTTGAGTTTGTGTTTGTTTTTACCATAAGCCTATGAGTGGGAAAGCACAGGGCTATAATACCAACACTAAATATCTGATATTAATTGCAGAAGGAGTGAGTTAGCATACCCTGACTGGAGGGCCATAATGGTCCACACATGTGCAACAGCTGCATCTGCATTCTATAACCTTTTGATCTGCCTGGCACATGAAGACAAATAATGGCAGAGCACATGACCTGGCCAGCAACAAGGAGCAAGATGTTATGGATCAATGGGGTGCGAGTGGAGGCTACAAAGGCCCTCCCCAAATCTGCAATAAACTGGACTGCTTCTGCTTCTCCCCTGACTCTGTGTCACTGATTCTGAACCTTCTTACCCCTTACCTTCCCCAGAACCATCCCGAGGGGTGAAGGGCTAGGGCAACAATTAATCAAGCAATGCCTATTTTAAATTTGCTACATGTCAAATCTTGTAATTTGGAAATATCCATCTCGGTGCATAACCTGATCCAGTCCACGAAGCATGGCTTCTCCTAGTTCTTCGTGACTATGCACATTGTTCTGTCCTCCCTGTTAGGTCTGCACTTGTGGGCCCCTCGCTGTTGGTTCCTTTCGCTCCTTGCTGATCAGTCCTACTGAGGAGGAGGCCAGCAGGATCCAGGCCCATCAGCTCTCACTTACCCTAAGTGGAGCTAAACGGTGCTCAGGTGCTCATCTGTTATCCCCCTGACTCGCATCCTCTTCTCACTAATAGTTCTTGATTTTTAAAATCGTCTTTGAAGACCACGTTTTTTCCACCCCCATGAGGTAGTTTTCTCTTCTGCCTCAGTTAGATAGAGGCTATCAGTTCCTTTATTTGTTTATTTTTTATAACCTGGAAAAGACTGAAAACGTGTCTTCTTGTAATGTCTGTAATATTAAAATGTATCCCTTTTAAGGTAAAGGGCTGCATCTAAATGCTAGAGCTTTCCAGGCAGAGGTGAACTGCTCCTGTGTCAGACTATCTGCTGACCTTATTGGAGGTTTTTCAGGTGGGTATGTCTGACTCCCACAGATAGGGTTAGAAATAATAACAATAAGACACTCAATATTCCAGTCCTTGTAGCTGTGAGGAAACATTTTAATCTTCCTCCTATAAGAAAAAAAAAAGTGGGCTATGGAGATGTAGCTCACAGTTGCCAAGCCTCGCGCAAGAAGCTCCGGTGTCTCAGACTCGTCGTGTGCTCCACGCTCACCAGTGTGAGGCCGTTATAATCCACTTTTATCTCGGAGGTTTCTGGTTCTGAAGAAATTGGGTGATTTCTCAAGGTCGTGTAGAGAGTAATCACAGAAGTAGGGCAGCACACCAAGAGCAAAATGGGAAGTAGCCATCCACGAAGCTTCTGATTTAATCGTTCCCGCTACGTGGAGACACTTCCGGTGAGGGTTGAACTGCTGGAGTCCCAGAGTCCAAGTCTGGTGAGTTCAGTAATCAGGGACAGAGGTGTGGAATCAACAGAAAGAAACATTTTGACCACCTGTTGAGGTACAAGCAAGTGGCCCCAAATAGCTCAAACCGACTTTATTTATACCGAATTTAAGAACATTGAAACATATGAAGTTTCAGATTTCTCTTTAATCATTATCCAAGAATATCAACAAGTACTTACTAAAGTTCATTTCAAGTTCCCCTCATTTCCTTGTGGTCAGTGACTAACCTTTACCCATATCTAAGCAGTATAGTAAACAAACTAAATGATTATGGCATAGCTAAGCACACCTGAATATTACCAGCCAAATGGCTTAAATACTATATTGCAAGCCAAATGATTATATCTCGCCAGGTAATTTCAAAGTAAAAGACAATTAGAATCCAAACAAACTTTAAACAGAAATACAACCTTTGCGTTTTATCACCATCTGATTTAATATGCTCACAGTGTTTTGTGGGGTCTATCTATGCCATAATCTCTCTTAGTTTTACAGTGTGGTCCTGGTTTCTATCAAGAGCAGAAAACAATAATAAACATTTTTCCATCAACCCATACTGTTTCTTGCTACAGTCTTTCCAGTACTGACAAGCGCCAACAGGCCCCAAAAACCTGGGCGCTGTCCCGAGGCAAAAGTTCAAGGAAACTCAGTCTCCTGGAATGGTGGCATCCTCCATGTTCTTCCCCGGAACTGCTACATTCTTTCCAGTAGTGACAAGCACCAACAGGCCCCAAAAACCTGGGNGCTGTCCNGAGGCAAAAGTTCAAGGAAACTCAGTCTCCTGGAATGGTGGCATCCTCCATGTTCTTCCCCGGAACTGCTACATTCTTTCCAGTAGTGACAAGCACCAACAGGCCCCAAAAACCTGGGCGCTGTCCCGAGGCAAAAGTTCAAGGAAACTCAGTCTCCTGGAATGGTGGCATTTTGTATAACAAATGTTCCAATGTCCTTGCTTTAGTTGGGAAATAGATCCATGTGCTTTCCCTTAATACATAGCCATATCAGATTCTGCGTAGTCAGTCCTTGAGCTGACCCTTGGGTCTAGGCAGCTAGTCACTGCCCAACAAAGGAATTTACCACTCGAGGAAGAAGGAAGTTTGTGACCTAAAAAGGCACCAGGGTAGATACTTAGAACCATAGGTAGCTGAGTTACACCCATACACTAGCATTACAATGGCCTAAGGGGAAGGTGGACTATAGGAACTAAGGCAAGGGCATGAAGCCCTTGCCCCCAGCTACTAACTTTAGGTGGAGATCCCAGTTGTTAAAATTGAATTTATCCCAATTGTTTCCTGCCAGCCCTTCCAGGTTTGCATTCCTCTGTTTTTGTGTATCTACTTCCCTGTTTTCTTCTGTATAAATAGTCTGATGCTCAATTTGACAATTTGCATTCAGATACCACACTCTCTTGTGTCCGTGTCTGTTTGTCACCCCTCATTCGCCGAATCCTCGCTCACCTGCAACCAGAGACCCGTTCCCCGCAGATCAGGGACCCCAGAAAAGTCCGTCTGTGGCAGTTTCTTTCTTTCATGTGACCCCCTCATCTAAGGTAAAGATGAATCTATCCAAGTTGTATTTCTTTTGAGAGCATAAAAAATTTTACTTACTAACTCATGCTAGGTATGAACTAACTTGCCCTGAGAATGAAATCTTTGCTCTTTTCCTTTAGGCCCGATCTTCTCTAAGTGAGTTTTGAACTTTCTCGTCAATGCTTCAAGGCATGCTTAAGTCCTCAGAAGAAGTAACTGACATTCCCAAGCCCTTCCTTTTCCCTCATATATTCCTATCCCCTTTTGAGACTGTCCAATAAAGAATCTTTTTCTAAGGTCTTGCTCACTTACTTAACCTTTAAGTAAGCAGGAATCATGGGCCCACCTGCAGAGGATTGACCCAGTCATTCTGGATGTCAGCCCCGCTAGTCCTTGCTACATGGGCAAGAAGTGCCACAGGCCTTGCCTCGAGAAGGTCATTCATGGAACATTTCACACACCTTTCCCGGGCCATACAACGTAGCTCCCACCATTGAACATTTTCTCAATGCTTTTAGAAAAATACACCTATTCATAATGTGTACTTTAATGACTTTGCTTAAACTGATGATGGGCAGCTAAGCAACGCCAGATCCAAACTATAGAATATTACTAGCAGCCCTAAAAACACAAGTTGTTCCCACTGTCAGGACAAACCACTACCTTAAAAGTTTTTCATTCCGTGTGTGTGTGTGTGTGTGTGTGTGTGTGTGTGTGTGTGTGTGTGGATGTGTGTGTATGTGTGTGTGGACGTGTGTGTGTGTACGTGTGTGTGTGTACATGTGTGTACGTGTGTGTGCGTGTGTGTACGTGTGTGTACGTGTGTGTATGTGTGTGTGTACGTGTGTATACGTGTGTGTGTATGTGTGTGTGTGTGTACGTGTGTGTGTGTGTGTACATGTGTGTGTGTACGTGTGTGTGCGTGAGGACAACTTGTGGGACTCCTCTTCCTCAGTGCCAGTCTCAGGAACCAGACTGAAGTCGTCAGGCTCAGCAGCCAATGCCTTTTCCCGCTGAGCTATCCCTGGCTCAGTGTTTATAAGGAAGGTTCTTCCTGTTTGTGTTCCTGGCAAACGTTCTCAGGGTCTGAAATCATTTACCTGCTCTCACGTGTGAAGCTTGGGAACCGAATGCACATTGTCGCCTATATTCTGATCATTTATTTTCACTGTAGTATACTTGAGAATTTTTCCCACTGTATATTAAGTAAAGGGACTGCTGACTGTTTTTCTCTCTGACACAGAAAACGTTTAGTGTTTAAATAGAAATCCCCAAAGTATTATCGTTTATGTTTGGAAGTATGTAAATGTAAGAACAGGCTGTGCTAGACTAGAACTCAGCGGGTTGTGAATTTAGAAAATTCCAGTGGGGGAATGCTACTATTGATTTCGTAAGTTTAAAAGTTTGAAATTGTTTAACTTTTATAACATAAACATTTGTAATTGCTTGCTTTTCATAACCTAATACATATTTATTTCGTTTAGTGAGAATCATTTATCCACTGAGTTTTTGAATCTTTGTATTCATGTACATGGTAGAATGAAAAACCCCAGAAGCAAAATTAATTATAAATATTTACATATTCAAGTAAATCTTACCTCCACATTTTAAAAGTTTATTTTAAAATGATAATAAAAGATAGGTTTGACTAATACACTGTTGTCTGAATGTTATAATTTAAATTATTATGGATATAAATTATTAATTTAGGTTTTATTCTTTTATTTTAAAAGGAGTAACAATGCTTTCAAATAGCCCTTCCACTACACAAATATGAACCTAGGGAAAGGGTAAAGTTTTATATTTCATTGGTAATGAATTTTTCTCTCTTCAGATGTCTAGCCTTTCCTTGGTATTCCTATATTTCCTTTCCACCCCTAATTTGAACCAAAAGAACAGAAACAGAGTTTACATTCAGCTTGTCATTTAAGTACAGCCCCTTTCCCACACGAAAGTCTAACTAAGACACAGAAAATGCATGGCAGAGTGTGGGGCATTGGACCGTGCACAGACAGGCTGGGCTCCAGTGGAGCTGAGGTCTGAACCAGGAAGGGTGATAATTCACCTACATGACACGGTAGGCTTTCCTTTATGCCCATGGAACTCTGGCTCCTGCCTAAGTTACAGCCCCCCACAGCCCCCACAAGAGAAGCATGGTCACGTAGTCATGTAGGCAATGGCCCAAGCTTCTGACCTTCAGGCTAAACTCCTCCCTAGTTACCTAGCANCAGTGAAGACCATAAAAAGGGCTGTTCAGCCCCACCTCACTCTCTCTTACTTGTCTCCTTCTTACCCCTCACTGTCACTCTCTCCTCTCTCCTCTCTCTCTTTTACTATCTTTCTCTCTAGCCTTTCCTCTCTCTCTCTCTCTCTCTCTC
>NC_034594.1:4566543-4581414 GCF_900095145.1 Mus pahari | reverse complement strand
CTCTCTCTCTCTCTCTCTCTCTCTCTCTCTCTCTCTCTCTCTCTCTCTCTCTCCTCTCTCTCCCCCTTCTCTCTTTTTTTCTCTGCCTTTCTATAATAAAGCTCTAAAACCATAGAGAGTCTTTCCTACAGTCAAGATCCGCTGCACTCACATTCCCGGGTGTTGGGGACCTCTCTTCCCTCATCCCTCTCTCCCATAACCCCGGTAGCTTTAGCAAAGTAGCTCCAGGGCTCTCAGGTAGGGGCTGCCCCTCCCCCCACCCCAAGGAATGGGTCAAAGGCTTGGATGCCCACCCAGGGATGAGTGCAAAGTGTGTGGCAGCCCTCCCCATGCCTGACTGACCAAAGAATAGGTGGAACCCTGGTGGGGTGTGGGTCTTCCCTTCCCCCTCTTCCCCAGGGCCCCCCTTGTTAGTTCTCAACAGCAGAGAATAGCTGTTACTGTGGAATGAAGTTGGCAGGGATTGTCTTCTTCTCCTCTCTGTGGCATACCCAGGACGAATGCTGACCTTTTCTCTTTGCCTTTACCCACAGCTGAGTATGGTGGCGGATTTCCAGAAAACCAGGGCAGGCTTGCTCATACTCTGCTGTAGTCTGGCACTGGTTCTTGTGGGCAAGAGACCCTACTCTCTGTACAGCCTCTTCATTGACTCCAGCATTGTGGTGAACATCTCGGCTATACCTGGCTTTCTCTGGTCCAAAGCTGAAAGGCAGCTGATGTGTTGGTTATCAGCCTAGGCATTGGAGCAGAGAAGGTGTGAGGGTAGCTCTCGCATACTAAGGCAGAGGGCTTCAACCTTTTCTCTTTTTTACGTTTCAAAGCTTAGCCTCTGCCTCCCAAGATTCTGAATTAATTGGCATGAGGTACAGCCTTTCTACTGGGTTTTTTTTTTTTTTTTTTTAAACAGGTGGAACAAGTTTGAGAAGCATCAGCCTAACGTTTTCATGTTTGCCTTCCTCTTTCCTCTCAAGTCCAGGGTATTCATAACCCAGGACACACCCCTGCTCCTCCAAAGCCATTTTTGCAGGTGTCTTTCCCCTGATAACCACATTCTCTGCCTGACTCTAAGAACTCCCGTGCCTTCTTCCTTGTGGCTTGTGCCTGCGTCTGTCTAGCCAGGAAGAGAAGAGTAGAGAGAAGATGGCCAAGGAACAATTCTGAGAACGCCCATGCTTGAGTAAAGGAATCCCAAAGAAAGTCCTGGTTCTCCTTCATTTGTTGTCTCCTAAATGAGCACTCTGCCTTAGTATGAGAGTTATATATATATAGTATGAGTATAGAGTCTATGCATGCCTCTGTGTCTAAAAGGAAGAGGAGACACCAGCACATGTGGATGGGCTGAGTGGACTGACCGACCCATCCACTCTCCCATGCCCAGAAATCCTTTAAACAATCTCATAGTGCCCCATTCCTGGGACCCTTCCTGCTGTGTGGGAGCTCACCACTCCCTCCCTCCTCAGCTCCCACCTATGAATCCAGAATGAACTTCTCTCTAAAACTCCCCCGCTGGAGTCTGTGAGTTTTATAATTTTGGAATTGTGATACAAATACCCCAATGCCACCGGCTCAGGACAGGTTAGGTGGTTGTGAAGGTTTGGGTACCTCAGATCCCTAAAAAGAGACCTGATTGTTTTCAAAGACACCACAAGAGTCCTGTATCAGTTGAACTTTCTCCCACTGCCTCATTTTTTGTGATAGGACCTGCTTATTGTACTGACCCTTCTACACATTTCGGCATGGGTTAAAGATGAGGAGGGTTGGGGAGTTCATACAGTCCAGGCCAAAGAATGAGGGAACATCTGTGATAAAGGCTTCTCTGTGTCATTCAATGTTCCCTTTCTGGTTGATTCTCTTTCTAATGTCTCTCCTTATGTAGAGCTCTTAATGTCAATACACTTACTCATTAAGTTTTCAGAAATGTAATGAAAAGGTTGTTATTTTGAGAATGGTTGGTTATAAATTATCATCAAGAATAAAGAAGTTCACAATGTACAAACATTTTCTTTCAGCCAGCAAGTTGAAGATATTATAGGATCACCATATAATATCTCTGACACTTCCCAAACATATTCTAGAGTCTGGGTTCCTTAGCAGAGTAGTAGCTAATAGTAATACAAAAGAAAAATGGCCTCAAAAGATTAATTCTTTAATCCTTGCAACAAAACTGTTTATCATAAACATATTGTGCCCTTAAAATACAGGTGAATGAGACACACAGACATTTGACTATAACACACTTGCATATGCGAAAAGGAGTTAACAGACGATGCACAAAATCCACCCACAGTAAGTGACTGGGAGAAAGAGCAGTGGAGGAGTCCTAGTGAGGAAACAGAATTTTAAACTGTGCCATGAAGCACGGACAGAATACTCGCAGATGCAAAGGCGCATGGACATTCTCGACACAGGATGCAGACAGAAGTAAGTGCACAGCACCTTATAAAGGCTGGTTTCCTTCAGTGCAGCATTAGCATCAGTGGCTTGAGGGGCGCATGAGCAGTGATGCCTTGGTCACCAATGAGCGACAGGTAGGAAAGATTCTTCAAGATGTTCACTAGGTGGCGCTCTTTCGTCTTTGGCAGTGACTTCACAAGTCACGCCAGCGTATACAGAACTATTGCTGAACTTTTTAGTTTCCCAAAGTATGATGTCATAGTTACAGTGTGAGAAAGCAGCGTTCCTGTCTGTGTCCGTGCCTGTGGTTCAGGAAAGTGGATTCTCACGTGACGTGAAAACGCTAACAGGATGGTTGCGATTCTGGCAGGCATGGTTGCCTGGAATTCTTTTTGCCTTGATACATTGTTGCCCTAATTAAAAATTCTTCCATTTTATTTATTTAAAAAGTTGTTTTCCCCGCTTCTTCCCACAACCCCCCACCCCAGGGTTGGATTTTTTGAGTCCGGGTTTCTCTTGGTATTTCTATTGCTCTAGAATTTGCTCTGTGGAACCCTGAGCAGAGACCGTGCACTATTACCACCCAGCTGCTCGCAATTTTTCGTAACTTGCATTTGATAATCTTTTACTAATTCCTCTAGAATCAAAACGTTTTAACTTTCTGTTTTGAAAACATGAATAGTAAAGTCCACATTTCGATAACCCCACAAGCTACACAAAAGAAAATACATATGATGGCTAATGATTTTATTAATAAATAACTAGATAAGATTACAATTAACTCAGTCTTTAGAAATAGTTGAGACATACAACTCAAAAATAAAGTCATAGTACATACTAGATACATGGTGACTTCATAATATTCTGCTTCTCAAATCAATTCATCTGGAATTATTCTTACCACTGCTTTTTGCCAACATTGGAGAGAGATTGGCAGGTATTCCAGTAACATGTTCAGTGAACTGACAATTTAAATTCAAAATTCTCTGGAATAATAGCATTTCCAATTACTTTAATAGTGCTTCAGATCACAGTTGGTTATTGCTGCTTCTGAATGAAACAAGGAACATCGTCCTGATGCACCCTTTTCAAGTGGTTTATTAAAAGAAAAAAAAAACTGTATTTATGAAGCACTTTTAAAAATTAATAGAAATTCATGTTAGCAAGGTGATGGTTTTTAATAGACTTCTACTACGAAAATGGTAGCAATGTTTTGAACAGCCTTGTAGATCAGGGGTGGTTTGAGAAGAAGGGGCAAAAAAAAAAAAATGTTTGCTGTGACATTGTGTCTTGTTTCCTAGTTATGTCAGAGAATGTAATAAAGTCTCACCAACATGGCGGCTTAAACATGCCCTGAACAAGGACATTCTAAAATGAGTGGTGACAAGGTAGAACCCAGGAGGCTTCAACTCAAAGAACTACAGGCAACTAAAGGATACTGGTAGAGGAAAAACCAGTCTTCCTTAGGGAAGAGCAGATCAATTGATTATCCAACACCAAATGGTCAATCCTGAAAATATCTTAGTCCGCTCAGGCAAAAATGAGACCATTACCACAATTTTAAGTCAAATTTGAAACAAGGTTTAATTAAACCCTGGGCAGGGTTGATGGAGCTCTGGCTAGGTCCATTGCAGAGTTTCCAAGAAATGCTTATGAGTCACATTTTTCCAAGGACTTAAAAAGGCAAAGCCACAGAGCTCCAGTGTTTCCCATCAGGTCCAATCAGGGGATAAGCATACATCCTGACGTATTTCCTGCCCACATACTTCCTATCCACATGTGATAAAAAAAAATCTGGTGCAGATGGATCAAACCAACAAAGGGCAAACAGAAGCTGAGTCTCAACGGTCTTACCTGCAAACAGAACTGTTAACCTGTAAGGTCTGTTTTTTTTCTGTCTCGGTCTCCTGTTAACTTGCAAGGTTAATTTGGAGCCTTGTTCTTAAACAAGCAGCTAACTGTTTTCAAGACTGTTTTGGTTTAGTTCTTGCACACAAGTAGCATACAGACTAAGCAGGGTTTTTATACCCAAGTTTCAGACTCAAGTTCAGTTTGCAGAATCTACATGGTAGTTTGCAAAAACCTATAACTTCTATTCCAAGGGTATCCAGCATCCTGTTCTGCCCTCCAAAGGCACCAGAAATGTATAAAACACACTTGTATACAGGCAGGTAAAATACTCATACACATAAAATAAAATTACATATTTAGGAATGTATCAACAATTAGTGAAAAGAAGAGACCATGAATTTAAAAAAAAAGCATAAGGAAGAATATATGGAAAGTTCAGGTAGAAGAAAAGGAAAGAGGAAAGTCATATAATTATATTATTTTTAAAGCACATAATCATTTATCAAAAGGTTTATAGTTGCTAGGGAGATGATTTGGCAGTTAAGAGCACTTTGTTCTTGAAGGGGACCTACAGTCATTCAGCTTCCAGAATCTACATGATAGTTTGGAACCACCCATAACTTCTAGTCCAACAGTATTCAGCATCCTCTACTGCCCTTCATGAGCACCAGGAATGTATGTAGCACACTTGTATACATGCAGGCAAAATACTCATGCATATAAAATAAAAATAAATAATTTTTAAAAACCTCATAGAATTATAAGGCATAAACCTTGTCGTCTATATATTTTAAATAACAAGCTTATGTGTTGCCAACACAAAAGCTTATTGGAATGTAAGCACTTTTCTTCCTATACATTCCATATTAACTGACCTTCTCTCATTCATTCATTTATCCATTTATGCTTTCAATAAACATTTATGAACGGCAAATAGCCAACAGTCCAGAGTCTGCAATACAGATAAAACAGAATCCGTACTATCTAGTAGTTCATTCAGAGTACACACACACACACACAAAAGTAGTAAAGGAAGATGAGAATAAAACAACAATCCATTGATAGCAAACAGACTCAGTGTTCAAGGAAAATAAACATTCCACCAGCTACAGATCTCAATCTCGAAGCCAGCGCGTGAAAACTTCCTTAGAAATGGACCTGGGTGAAGAGCGACAGGTGGAGGAGGTTTCGAGTCAGCAGAACAGACTAAAGCACAGAGTATAGAGGAAGGACTCTCGGGGTGGAGGGTTGACCATAGTCGACTACATATCTTGCCAAGCTATTTTATATTTATACTTACAAGATAGGCATGAAAATAAACATTGTCATGACACGAAGGGTATGTGTTGTACGTTGAGGAGTTGAGTTGTTCTATGGGTATATTCATTGTAAAGGAATCAACAATAGAGTTTGATTTTACCTAAATTCAGATTGATGACCCTAGTTATTTAGCAAAATATTGTTTTGAAGAGCAAAAGATGGTAAGTGTTCCCTCATTATCTTTGAGCTGATTTATCCTTTGGAAACCATCAATTTCATTCATATGCTCATTTGAATGGAACAGGGGCAAAAACATAAACTCGACATCACAGGGACACAACAGGTTCATGTTGCCTGTGTTTTGTAGTCTTGGTTGATGTGAACAGTGTCTGAAGAGTTTGAGAATTTAGGTTCTCGATATGTATTTCAAGTGCACAATGGTAATGATAATGTAACATGATTAACATATTGAATAGAAATTGTTCAACAGTAACATCACTAAACGCCAACATCTGGGCCAGGGAAATAACTCAGTGGGTAAAGGTACCCACCACCTGGAAGGAGAGAACTAAATCCCTCTAGTCGACCCCTGACTTCTTCATGTGTCATGATGTGTTTGTGTGAGTGCCTGCGAGGGTGTGTGTGCATATATGTGCACATGCACCAGCACATGCATGCACATACATAAATTATAAAAACATTGAAAATAATTGTTAGCTGCTAGATATGGAAAAATGCTTTGTTTTAGAGGCATCTTTCAGAAAACCCGAAAAAGGGAATTAATGAGAAAGTCGTTGGGAACCTATGGGTTGAGATAATAAACAGTCAATGTTGGTAGATGAGAACATCTCTAGCATGTATGACATCAGAACATTGGACGAAATGACCATTGAAATTAAAAACAAATCTAATACTTATTTTATTTTAATTACATATATGTGGAGGTACAAGATACATATGCACATACATGCAGGTCCACACAGGGACCAGAAGGGTTTGCTGCATCCCCTAGAGCTGTAGTTTGGGGCAGTAGTGAGTTGCCCGACATGGGTTCTGGGACCTAGGTCCTCTGGAAGAGCAGTATGTTCTTGTAACCACTGAACCATCACACCAGCCTTGTCCATTTCACTTGACTACATTTCTGATCCTGAAAGAAAGCACCAACACCCTCAATAGGAGAAGATTAAGAATGCTGTCAGCACTTTAAATCCTGAAAGCCAGCAGTGGTTGCTCAAAGTTAGGTCTCCTTTCTATTTTTCATACATAAAATGATGAATAGGAATGCCCTTTAGAAATTTAAATCCTACAATGGAACTGAGCTGCTGCATTTGGAGTGACAAATTACTTGATATTGATCAGCGTTTCCAGACTCAGACAAGCCGGCAGGAGGGAGGATCAATTTCAGGTTCCAGAGCTAAGACTGACTCACTGCAAATGGTATTAAGCATTTTTCTGATGGATAATAGTCCCTGTATTATTAAAAAGTGATAACACTGGAAGTAGCCCACAGAGACAAAAGTGATGACTTTCCCCCCAAGTTCCAGCCCAAGAATCACTGCAGTTCTCCATCACCTGTTGGGCTATTGTGAACAGAACTTTCATCTACAGCAATTTAAAGAGAGCTCTCTCTTTGTCAGTGATGTGGATAGAGCCAGAGGTTTGAAGAAACAACTTTTATTTGAAGTCATTGCTAAAAGGGGAATTTTCATTTAAAACTAAAAGTGACATGTATTTAAAATTAACATTTAAGAAACTCAGCCATTCTGACCGTTTTGATTGTTGTGAATTTTGTTTGACATTAGAATCATTTGAAGAGTTTCTTAAGTAAATATCCCCAGACTTAGCTCCAAAATGACCTGGTCGTTAGGGTCGCTACCATACGAAGAGTGTGCTCTGTGAGGTTAAAAGGAAAACACTTCAAGGTTATTTATGTGTACTTGTTTAATTTCAGAATTCAGCTGTCCAGAACAGTAAAAAACAATCACAGCAACATATAATGATAATTATCTGAGAACCTAAGACCTGTGCTTTATAAAAATCTAGATCAGAAGTAGATGAATTGGTTTCGAATATATACCTTCAGATTGAAACAGTTAAGGAAAGGGAAGGGAAGGGAAGGGAAGGGAAGGGAAGGGAAGGGAAGGGAAGGGAAAATTGAGGTTCTCATCACAGACCTGTGAGTTAGGAGAGGTAGTGCTGAAGGTTATTGGATGATTAGCTCCCCCCTGCCCTGTGGAATGCAGGGTGCTCCCAGCACCTCTTGATAATACAAACATTGGCACTGCAGGTGCCATCACAGTTGTCTGTCAAAGTGTCAAAGGGTTCTACATCAATAAGAAGTCCTATGATCTGTAACTCCAATTCAAGGGTATCCAGCATCCCCCCCTGCCCTTCATGGGTATCAGGAACGCATTCTGCACGTGTATATACATTCAGGCATAATACTCATACATATAAAATAAAGACATAATTTTTACAAAATCCTATAGAATTGTAAGATATAGACCTTGTCTGCCTGGGGATTTTTTTTCTCAAGTGTTTGCTGTTGTTGGTTTTGTTTGTTTGTTTGTTTGTTTGTTTGTTTGTTTTCGAGACAGGGTTTCTCTGTGTAGCCCTGGCTGTCCTGGAACTCACTTTGTAGACCAGGCTGGCCTCGAACTCAGAAATCTGCCTGCCTCTGCCTCTCGAGTGCTGGGATTAAAGGCGTGCGCCACCACGCCCGGCTTGTGTTTGCTGTTCTTTATATCTTGGATTCCATAACATTACACGCCAGTCGTTGTCTTAAGGTTTTCTGCTTGCACTGAGAGGCGTTGAAGATCATCATAGATTCTGCAGTCATTTTGGTTAGGATTAATTGTCTTTGGACTTTTAGAGTTTCTTACCCACGTCATAGGAAACTATAAAGCAAAAATAAAATTTTCAAGCAATTGTGCAATTATGTGCTCTGTACCTTTATTTGCTTTTAACAAATACCAACTACACAGATTTGAACACAAACCGTGTGCAAATCTCTGTCCTTTCTCTGTATGTTTTCTATGACCAAGATTACATTTGGGTGATAGCTGTAAGATGGAGCAAACTGATTAAAGAGGAAATAACACATTTTCTGGAACATTCTGCCATGGCCTGTGAGTTGCAGAACATCATGCTTGCTTTCCACAAGGAAAACTTTCATTTCCTGTATGGGGACGACGAGGTGGGGGGAGAGGGTGTGCGAAGATCACAGTATGGCTTAAGCAGAGAAAAGTCTTTAAAAACTGCTCAAGTGACTTCTATAAACTTGTAAGAAATATGTTAGAAAACAAGACACAAAATGCATGCATTTTAATGCCATGCTTTACTAATGAATGACTCTAACACATGCAGGTCTTTCTTTCTTTTTTTTTTTTTTTTTCTCCTCCCAGCCTACACAGAGGTAAGGAGAGAAACCAGGAGAATATCAAAACAGGAAACTCGATCTACACAAAAGGATCTAACTCTAATTTGCATACTGTTCTAGTTCATCCCTGAAGGAAGGAACATCATTATTTTGTTTCTGCGCATCCTTCCTGTTTTGACAAACCCTTCCCGGTTCATCTGACTGTGTTAAGAGTATGATCCACGACTCTCCTGCAGATAGCTTCAGGAAACTGGGAGTGGTTTAAGCAGCCTGAAAATGCGCATGTCAGGAGTGTTGGTATTCTGTCTGGACTCCACGCAGGTATGCTCTGCCCCACAGTTACCTGGCAACAGCAAAGTAGGCCGGCCCAATATAAAAAGGGCTGCATGCCCCCTTCTCTCTCTCACTCCTGCTTCTCTCCCTTGTCTCTCGCCCTCTTGCTCCCCTCTCCCCATTCTCTTCCCCCCTCTCTCTGGTCATGGCCAGCCTCTCCTCCTCTCTCCTCTCTGCCTTTCTCTCTGCCTCTACTATGCTCTCAACTCCCCTCTCCATGCCCTGAATAAACTCTATTCCATACTATACAATCCTGTGGCTGGTCCCTCGGGGGAAGGGAGGCCTTGACTTGAGCCTGCTGACGCATCCCCTTCCCCCACACCTCACCACACCCCCATAGAACATATTCTTATACCTTTATCTTTTTATAAACACACCGAGAAGAACAGCCTCAGTATCCTGACAGTGTACTGTGGGAAGATGAGGAAGTCAGAGGCAGAGAGAAGGTTTTAATGATTAAGTGAACTGAAGAGAGTTTACCAAGGGCATAAGGACTGGCTGGGTGAGAACACCCTTGGAAGGACCAGCGAGCACTCAAGGAGAAAAAAGCTGGGAGTGACGCACTGCCTCACCCACATGAGGATGATGACCGCAGCTAATACTGTAAGCAACTTGTCCCCAGTAGGACCCACACCTTTAAGACTTAGTGTTCTGTATTGTGTCTAATAATTATTGTCTAATTATTGTCAAGCACGCCCCTCTTCTGAAAGAAATATCCTAGCAAAAGGCATCTCACCTTGACTTATTATCAACAGACTATTAAATACAGGTTTAAGGTTTTCCTATTTCCCAAAGAAAAGATAACAGTTAGAGAGCCCAGAAATTAAGGTGTGTATACTTCTTGTGCTTCTGAGGGTTCAAAATAAATCTAGTACGTAAGAAGCTTTAAACTCAGAGGGTGATGTTAACATGAATTTAGTTACAGATTCATTCATATATGCAATAAATATCGAACTATTTATGAAATAGATATTCATTTACTGCAGTTTATTTTGTTGAAAAATACAAATATACTGTGGTATAGGGTAAACATTTGTCTATATCTTAACATAAAACAAAAGTTTAGATTGTAAGTTGAGAGTTAATGGCTATAACCAACACAAAAGGAATCGAAAGAATAACACTGTAAACAATTTTTACATGTAAAATAAATAAACAACAAAACAAATATAATTTAGAAAATGGAAAAACAAATTGCATTAGGTCTTAGCAAAATTCATCTGTTTTTATTTATTTTTTGCTAGTTATCTATTAATTCGGCTAAAGGCACAATTTTGTTCCTTAATTTTCTCTGTCTACATTGTGTTTGCTATCAGATCATATTTTACTCAACATCTAATTATAAGATTCTACTTTATCTCTTCCTTTTTAATTATTTAATATTCTATGTTCACATTATCTTGTTTGTTTAATTTCATTTTCTAAATGGCTCTGGTACCCAGAGATAAAAACTATTTTGTATTTAGCCTTCTGCTCAATTCACTTATTAATTATAATAGTTTGTGAATTCTTTTGAATTTTCTATGCTTATAAAACTATGTGGGAATGATAAGGAAACTGCTTTCATTCAAATTTATAGGATTTTAACTTCTTGTTAATCTTATTGCACTAATTAGGACAACACCAGTTTTTGTAAAATAAATGTGGTAGCATCATACATACTCTGTATGATGTCATACATACTCTGTATAATGTCATTCTTTGACTATTTGATAGAAACCTTTCCGGTTCCCACATGCAGTTGATTTTAAAAAACACACTATGGTGGTTACTTTTCTTATTGTTTTTATATTAGCAAAAGCAATCTAAGAAAGAAAAGCATAGTTTTGGAACAATGTTTTAAGAGAACACAGTCCATGACAGGAGGGAAGATGTGGCATGGGGAATTTGGGCAATTAGTCACAGTGCATCCATACTTAGAAAGCAGTGGACAGGAAGCAGGTCAGTGTGTAAGACACGAGACTGGTTATCAGTGACTGAGTTTCTCCAGGGAGAATCCAACTTCTAAAACTTCCACAGCTTTCCAAAGCACCAGCAGCATCCCAGCAGGTTTTAGGAAAAAATGAGAAGCCTTGCTTATCTTTATCACTTTCCCCTTGTGGTGTTCAATCAGTTATTGAAAAAGATGCATTGAATTCTCCAGCTACAGCTTTGCTTTCCACATTTTAGTTTTCAAAATTATGTTTAAATTTAATTTTATTTAAATAAACAAATAATGGTAATACATGTTCTAGTTGTATTTCTGTTGCTGTGCTAAAATACCCTGCCAAATAGTAGCATAGGACAGAAAAGGAGGCTTTCATCTTACAATTCTTTTTTGAAAATTTTATTAGATATTTTCTTTATTTACATTTAAAATGTTATCCCCTTTCTTCATTTCACCTCCAAAATCCCCCTTCCCATCTCCCCTTGCACTGCTCACTAACACACCCATTCCCACCTCACCATCCTAACATTCCCCTACACTGGGGCATCAAGCCTTCACAGGACCAAGGGCCTCTCCTCTCATTGATGTCCCACAAGGCCATCCTCTGCTACATATGTGGCTAGAGCCTTGGGCCCCACCGTGTGTACTCTTTGGTTGGTAGTTTATTCCCTGAGAGCTCTGGCTGTACAGTTAGTTACAGCTCAGCATGTGGGAAATTCAAAGCAGGAATCTCAAACAGCTAGTCACCTCTCATGCACTCAAAGGTGGAGAGAAGTGAATTTGTTCATGCATCCTGCTTGCTTATACAGTTTCTCTGTTCTTATACAATTCAGGATCCCTAACTAGGGAATGGTGCCACCCATAGTGGGCCAAATAGTCTCCTGTTAATTAACTTAATTAAGACAATTTATCAAAGACTAACTCAGTGTACATCATTCCTCTCTGAGATTCTCTCTTGCCTGGTGATTCTAGGTTGTGTGAAGTTGACAATTATAGTTAACCATCACAATATAGCCAAGAAAGAACAAGATGGACAAGATGGTATGTGTGTGTTTGTGTGTGTGTGTGTGTGTGTGTGTGTGTATTAGAATCATTAAGTAAGACTAATTAACTTACCTACTACCTCACACATGTTCTGTGCTAAGAACATTTAAAACCTACTAATCAGCAAATTGGAAGTATAATTTACCATTGCCACGATTCCATACAACACACCACTAAGTTCTTTTGTCTAATTAATATGTTGAAGACTTTACTTCCTTTTACCTTTTCTGTAGACTTTGCTAAACATCATCCAACTGCCCCTTTCTATGATTTCAAAACATAATAAATATGGACTGTGGGACTCACCTCATATCTATCTGTTTCATTCATTTTGTTAAAAGTGACGGAATCATCATCTTTTGAAAGCTGAATAATATTCCACAGTGCCCATATGCAACAACTTCATTCAACCCATGAAGATTCTGTCTTACTATTATGAGAAATTCTGCAGTGGATGCGGGATGGTATGGCTATCTTTTTCAGATACTGATTTCCATTCCACTAAATATTATTTTGGCTCATTTTTATTCTATAATGAAATACTATAAAGTAGATAATTTATAGTAACAGTAATTTAATTCTCACAGTTCTGATGGCCTAACATTTCTAATTAGACTATCAAAAGCTCTAGTCATCTAGAAAGGACCTTCCTGCTATGGAAGTGAGTAAAGAGAGGTGAGGAGAGGGGAGGGGAGAGGTGAGGAAAAGAGAGGAGAGATTATGCTTTACAAAGAATCCACTGCATGACACTGCACTAGAACAGTGTCTACATAACTCCTAAAAGTCTTAATGTCCAATGCCTCCCTATTGAGTACATAGCATTCAACCACTGAGTTTAAGGGAACATACTTGCCACAACAAGCATGTATCCTGAAGTGTGCTTGCTAGGTCAGCATTCCCATGGTTTCTAATATCATAAGTAGAAGAGGTGAGAGTGACCATCCTATTTTGGTGCTGATCTTCCAGGAACTCTGGTGGCCATGAGTTTGTTTTGCTTATGTGGAATGATTTAGCATCACAGAGGTAAATGAGGGAGCATGGAACATAATCCTTCCTGATGTGCTATTGAAATTACTTTCTTCTTGTATAACTGTGCCCTACAAATTGAAACCTGGTTTTTCATGGAGAAGGGAAACTAAGAAAATTCTGTGAACTCACAAAGGTGGAAAACTCACAAGTTTCTCTCCCTTGCTTATCTAAGAGGGGTATCATCAAAACAGCTGCCTGTCAGTTGTGTAGAGAACTCCAGAAACACAAATATTGTGAGTCATTGCTTGTGCTGGACAGACTTTTGTAAAGTGACCACTTTTGAGTAACTAAGACATGCCCCAGATACACACATCAAGCTGGACTAGAGTATTATTTATGTTGATGGTCTGTTGGTGGTGGTCTGGGAGTGATTAGATAACTGTTCCGAGTAGGGAAGTAGAGAGCTGGCCTGAGCAGGGGCACAAATCCCTTCCGGTCTGTGCCAGCACCAGGTCACCAAGGGCACAGAGTGAGCAGACACCCCACACACACAGTCCCTAGAGGGCTGCCCACGCGATCTTAGGATCACTGGCGAGTGGAAAACAACATCTGCTCCAATCCAATTGCGCATGGGACCTGAGACAGCACTAGGGCAGCAGAGAACCATCCTGACCAGGGGCACAAGCCCCTTTTGGTCTGCACCTTTCGGTTCACCTAGGGCGCAAATTCAGCGGACAACCCCATGGTCCCTAGCAGACTGCCCAAGCGATCTTAGGATCACTGATGAGTGGAACACAACATCTGCTCCAATCTAATACTGACGGACCTGTGACAGCAGGAACAAGGACACCAGAGCGTTTCCTGACCAGAGGCTCAGGTTCCTTTTAATCAGTTCAGGTTTACCCTGGCTTCAATCAGACCAGACAACTCCACTTTCCTCAAAGGAGACACCACTTCCACTCACTGTAACCCACCCAGGATATTAGGAAAACAGGATCCCATTACAACAGGAGCTGGGTCACACTAGTATTTGAGTGTCTCAGAGGAGCTTGACTGCCAAGAACTCAGACACACCCAGAATCTCAGGTTCACAGGAGCCCATAATCAAAGAATCACAGAGAAACCTGGACTCTCAGAAGTCCTGAATCAACTGGGATTACAGGAAGGACAGGCTCCAATCAGATATATTGAGGACAGCAAGAACTAGCGATAATCAGATGGCAGGAAACAAGTGTAAGAACACAAGCAACAGAAACCAAGGTTACTTGGCATAATCAGAACCAAACTCTCCCACCATAGCAAGTCACGGATACAAAATCACACCAGAAAAGCAGGACATGGATCTAAAGTCACTTCAAATGAGGATGATGGAGGACTTTAAGAAGGAAATACTGGAAATCACAGGTAAACAGATAGAAGACTTTAAAGTGCAAACACAAAAATCCCTTAAAGAGTTACAGGATTACGCTACCAAACGCTACCAAAAAGAGATGGAATTGAACAAAACCATCCAGGATCTAAAAATGGAAGTAGAAACAATAAAGAAAACCCAAAGGGAGACAACTCTGGAGTCAGAAACCCTAGGAAAGAAATCAAGAACCATAGATGCAAGCATCAGCAATAGAATACAAGTGATGGAAGAGAGAATCTCAGGTACAGAAGATTCCATAAGGAACATGGACACAACAATCAAAGAAAATGCAAAACGGAAAAA
>NC_034594.1:4565301-4566532 GCF_900095145.1 Mus pahari | reverse complement strand
AAACAAATCAATGGTCTTTCTCTACACAAAGGATAAACAGGATGACAAAGAAATTAGGGAAACAACACCCTTCACAATAGTCACAAATAATATAAAATACCTTGGTGCGACTCTAACCAAGGAAGTGAAAGATCTGTATGATAAGAATTTCAAATCTCTGAAGAAAGAAATCAAAGAAGATCTCAGAAGATGCAAAGATCTCTCATGCTCATGGATTGGCAGGATCAACATTGTGAAAATGGCTATCTTGCTGAAAGCAATCTACAGATTCAATGCAATCCCTACCAAAATTCTAATTCAATTCTTCAATGAGTTAGAAAGGGCAATTTGCAAATTCATCTGGAATAACAAAAATCCTAGGATAGCAAAGACTCTTCTCAATGATAAAAGAATCTCTGGGGGAGTCATTATGCCTGACCTAAAACTGAGCAATTGTGATTAAAAACTGCATGGTACTGGTATAGAGACAGACAGGTAGACCAATGGAATAGAATTGAAGACCCAGAAATTAACCCACACACATATGGTCACTTGATCTTTGAAAAGGAAGCTAAAACCATCCAGTGGAAAAAAGACAGCTTTTTCAACAAATGGTGCTGGACAACTGGCTGGTATCATGTAGAAGAATAAGAATTGATCCATTCTTATCTCCTTGTACTAAGGTCAAGTCTAAGTGGATCAAGGTACTCTACATAAAACCAGAAACACTGAAACTTATAGAGGAGAAAGTGGGGGAAAGCCTCAAAGATATGGGCACAGGGGAAAAGTTCCTGAATAGAACTGTAAAGGCTTGTGCTGTAAGATCGAGAATTGACAAATGGGACCTCATAAAACTGCAAAGCTTCTGTAAGGCAAAAGACAAGTCAATAAGACAAAAAGACCACCAACCAATTGGGAAAGGATCTCTACCAATCTTAAATCAGATAGGGGACTAATATCCATTATATATCAAAAACACAAGAAGCTGGACTCCAGCAAACCAAATAACCCCATTCAAAAATGGGGCACAGAACTAAACAAAGAATTCTCAACTGAGGAATATCAAATGGCTGAGAAACAGCTCAAAAAATGTTCAACATCCTTAATCATCAGGGAAATGCAAATCCAAATAACCTTGAGATTCTACCTCACCCCAGTCAGAATGGCTAAGATCAAAAATTCAGGTGACAGCAGATGCTGGCGAGGATGTGGAGAAAGAGGAACACTCCTCCATTGTTGATGGGACTGCAAG
>NC_034594.1:4563444-4564579 GCF_900095145.1 Mus pahari | reverse complement strand
CAGCACCCCCAGAGCTGGTGTCTCTACCTGCATATGTAGCAGAAGATGGTCTAGTCAGCCATCATTGGGAAGAGAGGCCCTTTGGTCTTGCAAACTTTATATACCCCAGTACAGGGGAACACCAGGACCAAGAAGGGGGAGTTGGTGGGTAGGGGAGCCAGGGGGGGAGGGTATAGGGGACTTTGGGGATAGAATTTAAAATGTAAATGAAGTAAATACCTAATAAAAATTGGAAAAAAATAAGATAAAATTAGACTTGTGTGTGTGTGAAAATAAAAAAAATTGTATACCTGTTCTTAAATTTTTGTAAAACATTACGAGTATTTTTGAGTTTTAAAAGTAAAATATAATTACATCATTTCCCCTTCCCTTTGCTCCCACCAATATTTCTCAAACACCCCTACCTGCTCTCTCACAAATTCATGGCTCCTTGAATTGTTTATCTTTAATTGTATATATATAAATAAGCAGAGACGTGTAAGCTGCTCAGTCTGTATAAAATCACCTGTGTGGGCTCTTGAGTACATATCTCTTCAGGTCTGATGGGTAAGGACTGGATAACCAATTTGGGATGTCTTCCCCGGGAAGATTCCTTCTCCAGCTCTTCACATCCCATATGCTTTGCTTCATATGACTGAGGCTTCAGGAGGGCTTCCCCATCCATGTTAGCAGGCCCATTCATGTCATCCTTTTTCTATTATTTATATTGAGGCTACTTTACCAAATATGTATGAAGTCCCAATTTCCCCTTTCTCAATTACTGAACATTTTATCATCGTGAATATACTTTCTGTGTGCTGAGCTTTTGCCATCAACCTTACTTTGTATGACATTACTGCAGGTCCCAATTCTCCCTTGCTTAATGTTAACATCTTCTTATTAAATCATGATCACCCTTATATCGATGTGTGTTCCGCTTGTAATGCTTCAATACTACTGTTTCATGTTTTCTTTAAAATATTAAGGGCATTTAAATAGAACTACAGTTACATTTGGATTAGTGATTGTTGATTGTATCTTATTAATATAGTGCGGTGTGAAATAAGTTCGTTCCTCATGATGAAATATAATTTCTCTCTCTCTCTCTCTCTCTCTCTCTCTCTCTCTCTCTCTCTCTCTCTCTCTTTCTCTCTCT
>NC_034594.1:4557640-4562289 GCF_900095145.1 Mus pahari | reverse complement strand
TGTCTGTCTGTCTGTCTGTCTGTCTGTCTGTCTGTCTGTGTGCGTAAGCTCATGAGCTATTGCAAGCAACTGGGCATCAAAAGACAACGTTGTGTGGCCAGTTCCCTCCTTGTTCCTTTGCATGGGATCCAGGATTGACATGGGTCACCAGGCTAAGCGGCAGGCACTTTCATCCCACTCAGTCACCTTTCTGCCCCCTGGGTGTTTTGTTTTTGAATAATCCTATGACAGACAGTCCTTGACTATACAACTTTATGTCCTCCCTTTGTAAAGTTCCCAGGCATGGTCTCTGCATTGTATTAACCATCATCCTCTGATGGTTTCATTTTTCTAAAACTTAAATTGTTTTTGTTTTAATATTTTTATAAATTTTACTTATATTAAAACATTTTTACTGTGTCTCATAGCTTTTGTGTATCTTTCATACCTTCGCTTTTAATCTGGTCACTGTCTTTCATTTGCCTTACATTTGACATTCATCTCATTAAGTTATTTCTGAACTTTGCAACATTTTGTTTTGAAAAAATGGTCTTGCATTTTTACATTTGGTTTATTTTTAAGTAACTTTTGTAAACTTTTTTTCAGGAAGACCATACACTACAATGCTGTACCTTTTCATCTATTTTTCTTAGTGTTTTAGACACAGTCATATTAAAGTTGTCCTTGTCTGATAGGTTACAATCTGCAGTGCTCTGCATTGATTAAAAAGGACACTGCCACTTTTTTTTTTCTTCTTGTTTGGGTTTTGCTTTATTTTTCTGGTCTGCTGATCTTCCTACTAATACCATATTGAAGGTTGATTAATGAGTACAAAAAAAAATATCATGGGCATTTTGAGCCATTGGCTTGTTCTACCTTTTGGAAGAGAATGCACCTTGCTTTCTCACCAGCAGTTCTTTTGTAGAAACACTGATTTAGATTTGTGAGGTATATTCTGTTTCTGATTTATTCTTGTCCTTTCGGTTTTCTCTTGGAAATTGTGTGTGTCCATGAACACAGAATAAAATTTCTCTCAAGCATTGTGAGTTTTGCCCAACTCTGTTCATCCTTAAGATTACTAACCACTATTTCCTGATCACCATCTCTGCCTGCGGCTCTTTACTGCTTTAGCAATAGCATATTTATTTGAGGAAAATCTGATAGAGTTATTGTTTACCCCTTAGCACATTCTGTGCTATTTTTTTCTGTGTATGTTAATTCTACTGAATGCTTGACCTAACTTGATGCTCTGAACTCTAGCTATCGATTCCCAGCTTGGACCCAGTGATGGAGCTTATCCCTGATTCTGTCCATCAGAAACCTTACTTCCTTTTAACATGCAGCAATACCTCCAGTGGAAAAGTAAGAATTCTCTGCTTACCACAATGTTTTTCCCCCTCTCTAAAATTCTGTTCTTTCAGGCTCTGTCTTTGTTGGTAACTTTCAAATGCTTTTTAAGAGATGGAGTTGTTCTCTCTGGGCTCCATATCTGTTGGAAGCCCAGTGAGGATTCTGAAAACCACTGATATTTTCTTTGTGTTCTGATCCAACTTTTGTACTTATTCTTGCCAGAGAAACATTGGTCACAGGATAAATGCTGGAATCTGCCATTCCATCTTTATTCAAAGGGAAATTATAGTTCTTTTTCTTTTTGCTATTGTATTTTGGATTCTAAAATGTAGATTTCAATTCTTTTCTTAACATCTTCTCTTTTAAAACAGTAGCTCCTCTGTTTTTGTTTTAGGGTTACTAATAATTATTCTTTAAAGTAGTGTTTAAAGGCTGCTTTAAATGTCTTTAGGTCAATCCCAGCACACTTGCCAGGTTGAATTTTTATCTGTTGGCTGGTTTTACTCATCTAACTTGACATAGACCTAGTTCTTAAAATGATAAGTCATTGTAGTTGTATGAAGATTATCTGATTCTTTTAATACCAGGATGGGATGACAGTCCAGTCCAGCTCACAGCCTCCAGTGACACCTACCACCCAAGAGGCAGTACTGAGTCTCTACTGTTGGCTTGTGGGGATGGTAATTTCTGCCCATTTGTTTTCTCCATGTTAGCCACTCTAATGGAGAGAGAAGGAATCTCAAAGCCATTTCCAATTACACTTCCCTGAGTGTTAATCTTTATTGTCAACTATTTCTGATCACCTTGGGTGGCACCTTTGGGGATATCTTGAATGTCATTTATATTTAGGATTAACTGAAGAAAGAATACTTTACATTGAATATGGATGCTACCATTTCATAGGTAAAGGTCTTGGACCCTCTCCCTGGTGAAAGGCTCTGATTTATAAGACTTCAAATTCATGAAAGGAGAGCTTGAACTGAGAATGCTGCTAAGGGATTTCTCTGTTAATATTATTATTAATAATAATACAATAGTAATAACAATAATAAAAACACTGCCTGGGTGTGAGGAGCAGGGGAAGCTCTGAATGAATGCATGTTATTAACATGTTAAGGACCTTACTGCCCCGGATCCAGAATGGCAAAGCCTTCTCTGCATCAGGCATAGGGAAGTGAAATCACATGAAGATGCTGGCAGTATGTGGGGAATATGTCAACTGCATCCTCTTTCTCCCTGTTGTTCACAGCCTGAAACTTCTTCAGTACAAAGGCTCCATGCTGAGATTAGCTAAACCAGCTTCCTTGTCCTGTTGTATGCAGTAAAACACTTGTCTATTCAGATGTAAAAAGCTCAGCTTCTGGGCGGCTACAGGTACTCCATTTTCAGAGTGCATGGCCCAGAAGATCCCGTTTTTTTCTGTATGTGGGTCTGTCATTTCTCCTTTACCCAACACCCCAGTTAGCAAATCCTTAAACTGTGTGGGTCATGGCTGGAGATGTGCTTCCTCAGGTCCCAGCCAGCAAGGAACTTAGCTGCCACTTTGAGTTCCAGAGCTTTAGCTCTTACATTAAGGTATTTAATTCATTTTAAGTGATTTCTCTGCAGGGGGTAGAGAGAGAGAGAGAGAGAGAGAGAGAGAGAGAGAGAGAGAGAGAGAGAGAGAATGTTATCCTTTTTTTTTTTTCATATAAATAGATTTTCTCAGTACCTTGGTTGAGGAGACTGTCTTCATTGTATTTTTGGAGAAAACTTTGTCAAAAATTAGGCTGCTGTCATCACAAAGGTTTTTCTTTTGCAGGGGAGGGCAGCTCCTATATTGTCTACATGTCTGGGATTTTGCCAATACCATACCATTTTTAATACTATTGCTCTGTAACATAATTTCAAATTAGGTATCTACATTGTTCATTGTGGTTAGGACTTCTTTGGCAATGTTCTGAGTTTTCCGTTTCTGTTTGAATTGTAGGGTTGATTTTTGGGGTTCAATGAAGACAATAATTAAACTGTTTATGAGGATTGCATAGGATTTGCAGATAACTTTTGTAGTATAGTTATTTTCACAATATTAATTCTGCCATTTTATTGGCATAGGAGGTCTTTCATCTTCTTATGTCTTTATTATTTTCCTTAGTGTTTTTAAGTTTTCATTGTAGAGGGTTTTTTTTTTTTTTTTTTGTATTCCATTTCCTTCATTTAGTTTATTGCTGGTGTTCTATTTTTAACTTTTTAAACAATATCTTTTGGTTTTTGAAGTTGTACTATAATTACATCATTGTTTCCTCCTTTACTTCCCTTCCTTCCTCCGGCATCATCCTTGTTCGCTCTCAATTTATGGTTTCTTCATATATACATACACAGATACATATACACAGATACATACATATATACATACTTACATACATAGATTCATAGATACATATACATCCAGATACCTAGACACATATACACATATACCTAATATACACACACACACACAAACATACATACATATACACTATATTATACATATACTATACTATATCTGTATCTATCTCTATCTCTATCTCTATCGCTCAGGCCTTGTTCAAATAGCCATGTTGATAAGACTTCATGAGGGTAGTCTTTTACAGTCTTTTAAAAAAAATTTCTTTAGTAGAAGCTTCATTACTGATATTTAGAAAACAGTGATTTTATGTGTTGATTCATATAGTGCTGCTTTGCTGAAAATATATCTCATTTGCCCCTTCTTAGAATTGGGAACAAAACTCCCATGGAAGGGATTATAGAGACAAAGTTTGGAGCTGAGATGAAAGGATGGACCATCCAAAAACTGCCCCACCCAGGGGTCCATCCCATAATCAGCCCCCAAATGCAGACACTATTGCACATGCCAACAAGATTTTGCTGAAAGGACCCTGATGTAGCTGTCTCTTTTGAGGCTATACCAGTGCCTGGAAAATACAGAAGTGGATGCTCGCAGTCAGCTATTGGATGGAACACAGGGCCCCCAATAGAGCAGCTAGAGAAAGTACCCAAGGAGCTGAAAGGGTTTGAAACCCTATAGGTGGAACAACAATATGAACTAACCAGCACCCCCAGAGCTCGTGTCTTTAGCTGCATATGTAGCAGAAGATGGTCTAGTCAGCCATCATTGGGAAGAGAGGCCCCTTGGTATTGCAAACTTTATATGCCCCTGTACAGGGGAACACCAGGGCCAAGAAGGGGGAGTGGGTGGGTAGGTCTACTGGATAGCTTTGTGTCAACTTGACACAGCTGGAGTTATCACAGAGAAAGGAGCTTCAGTTGGGGAAGTGCCTCCATGAGATCCAGCTGTAAGG
>NC_034594.1:4545892-4557629 GCF_900095145.1 Mus pahari | reverse complement strand
CTCTCTCTCTCTCTCTCTCTCTCTCTCTCTCTCTCTCACACACACACACACACACACACACACACACATATGGAAAAGCACCTACCACATACAACCTTCAGTGTAGTTACCATGCACAGTACACGGGGAGAGGTTGGTTGGTCTCAGACTTTGAGGAGAGCAGTCTCAGGTTGGAACCGTTTGTGAGGAAGAGAATGCAGTTGCTAGTTTTGGTACAGTGGTCAGTTATTCACACTTGGACAAGGGGAAGAAGACCTTGCCAATTGCAAGCCTGACACATATGGGGGAAAGTTTTGCCAATTTCCCATAGGTTCAGAGCTTTAGTCTTTGTTATGGCCATCAACAACATACATTTAGCTGTAGTTGACTTACCTGCACATCCTCCAATCCCTACATTCTTGAATTCGGTTTGCAAGATTTCTTGGTTGACAATTTGTCTTCTACATTTATCAAAGAAATTAGTTGTATAGTTTCCTTTTCTTGTGATGTCCCTACTTGGTTTTGATATCAGAGATATGCAGGCATAGTAGAATATGGCTGGTATTATTCCTTCAGTACCTTACTGAACCATTGGGAGATGTTAGGTAGATGTCAGCTCTTCAAACAGTGATAGTCAACCTCCCAGGTTCAGGGATGCCCTTATTGGTAGACTTTTCATTACTATTCAACCTCTTGTTATGGATCTGACTAAGTTGTTTATATCTTGTTTAAATTTTGTAGCTAATACATGATACATATCTATTAATCCCTTTATCATAACTTTTTGAAGTGTAACATTTCTTAGTATTCCATAATTGTCTGCATTTTGTTAGATTCTGTGGTATGAATACATTCATCACCAGTTGTATTAATTTGATTCTTTTCTCTGTTTTGGTTTAGTTTGGTTGGCATCTGATGATCTTGTTTGTTTCTCCTCTTTTGATGGTTTTATATATTGTTGACTTTGCCACCATCCCTGACTTAGTCTTTATTATTTCCTATCATCTGCTTCTTTCATTCTGTCTCATTTCATTGTGGTTCTTAAAACAAATAATTTTTTCAACTTATTTACTAATTTTTTGTAACACTTCAAATGTGTACATTTCTTATTAAAACTAAATTGTAGAGGGCAGGAAGTCCTGTGCTCATATGCAAGCACTAGGAAAAGCATGAATGTTGAATACACAGGGTAATCTCCTCAAAGGAGGAGTTGTCTGTGTTTTCCACCCAAAACTGGGAGTGGATGTAGTTCATAGCCCAGTGACTGAGCTATTAATAGAGCCAGGCTACACCTGAGTCCCCCAGACTACAATGTTTATACTAAACTCTTCTTTCCTAGACCTTTATGTTAAGCATTGTTTCCCAGTCAACAGAAGCCTAGGGGAGATACCACGTATACTTTGCAGCTTGATTACCTCTATGATGACCTAGACCCCATCAGATCCTCCCCTAGGCCCTTCCACTGTAGAACCCATTCTTATGGAAGAGGACCCATGGACTTTGTGTGTACTTCATGAAAGAGTTGGGTTGTGACCACACTTTAAGCATTACTGTGATAATTGTCAACAAGGAACTATTTTTTTTCAAATTTGTACTACATTTAAGTATGCCAAAAATAAACTGCCCCAGGGTCAGACTGGAGTTTAAACCAACACCCCCTCACTGGCTAAGTAAATTGTGTTGAACTGATTTCTGTATTCCTCATGCTGAAGGTTAGTCCATCTGCAGTGGCATTTGCTGGGACTCCACCCTAAACTTCACATCCCACTTTAGTTTCTACCTATGACAAACTTCACTTCCTAGTCAGTTCATCAAAAGACTTCAGTGTCTACTTAAGTGCACCCCTGGTTCCCTTGGTCTGACCATTGCCCTTTGTAGTCAAGTCTATCTCTATTAGCATTTGACACGTGATTTTGCACTTACCTTCCTCTTCTTTCATTATTAAAACAAACAAACAAACAAAGGAACAAATAAACATTGCTTTTTCCCTTAAGAAGACACAGCAGACAAAAGACAGTCAAGTGATATACAAAAAAAAAAATTAAAATCTGATTTTCTTTTTCTTTTCTTTTTTCTTTTTTTTAATTTATGAGTATACTGTAGTGGTCTTCTGACACACCAGAAACGAGCTTCAGATCCCATTACAGATGGTTGTGAGCTACCATGTGGTTGCCGGGAACTGAACTCAGGACCTCTGGAAGAACAGTCCGTGAACCATCTCTCCAACTCATAATCTGATTTCCTTATCAACTGCTAGTGAACTTCAGGGGCAGGCATAGCAAATTTTCAACATACAGCTCCACTCATCAAAACCTCATATCTCTTACCATAATATTTTGATTTACTTGGAAATGTTTTTCTAATTCATTGTAATTCTTTTTTGATACTCGTCAAGTCCCTTCAGACAATGTCACTACCTATCTTAGGAGGGTAGAAGCAAGCAGAGGACTGTCAAAATGATGCCATTTTTATGCTTTAATATAGGTTATTGGCACTCATGTTAAAGTGATAGTTTTGAAGAGAAAAGATACTAAGCTCTGATTTTGTGCTATTTGAGCTATGACTCACATTCATGATTTTTGTCTCACATCCATAATAGTTGAGCAATTCAGAAACCCTCAGGTCAGCTCAGCACCTCATCTGCTCTCACAGAGTTCGTAGCATTTCTCAGTTATCACTGGACTGTTCCTGTCGGGCACTGGTCAGGGTCTGAAGGCACTGCTTTAAGTTTCTCTTAGACCTATGTGGCTCATTTCAAAACGACTTTAAATCTGCACTTAGAATTTATGCTTTTAGAGAACAGATATTATCTTATTCTCAAATTTTAAAACTCTTCAAGAAATTCTCTTGACTTTGGAAATGGAAGTGGGGAAATGGCTACAGTGACCCATCGTGTTGTTTCGTTTCACAGGCATGGGGGTAAAATAAGAAAGATAAGGCAGTAATAGCTAGGTCTATGGTAATGGTAGAGATACTGAGATGCCCTTTAGGCAGTTGGGGACTATTAGCTGACTCTTGCCTGGACTTCTGTCCATCTGTCCCTCCTGTCTCAAAGCTGTATGTGGTCTGAAGGTTGCTGAAGATTATGAAATCGAGTCAAAGCTGTCTGAGCTGGTCCTCCTCCACTGAAGAAGCCTTTGTGAGGTTGCCGCTCACTAAGATGGGACTGCGCTGCCTGGAGTCTACCATGCTGCCCTATGTAACCCTGTGAAGCCATTGCTCACATTTAGATTTGGATGGAATTGGTTCTTTAGCTTGCTGTCTGCATCCTATCTGAGATTAACAAATGTTTCCTCGTGACTTCTGTGAGTGTGGATCATAAAGCAATACAAATTTTACATAAAGGAGTGATGCTGTTAGTGGAAGGTGATTGTATGAATAGAGTGATTTTTGCTTTATTTACTTTAATCCTGCTGGAAGTGTGCCTGTCCCCTGATAGGCTGTTCTGAAGTTCTTCTACTCTTAACACATTGAGGGAAATAATAAGCAGTCAGGTATGGACAAAGAGGCAGGATTAATGAGATGACCATGGGAGAAGAGGCAGGAGTACAGAGAGGCGACAGACCAGAGACTTATAAAAGCCACTCCGATTCTATATTCCTAATGGGAGTGCTATTCCTATAAATTAAGTTTTATCTCATATATCTCCTAGCTATCCTGCCCCCTGAAATCCCTCTTCCTTGAGATTATAAACTGTTCTTTGGAATAAGAACAAAAGAAAAAACAAGTATTTTCACATGTTGCTAAAGATCATTGAATTCCTTTTCTTTAACAGCTAAATGAACTCACCACGAAAGACAATTTATTTAATGCTTTACTGATGTTCAATCAATTTTTTATTATAAAGATAGAATTTTGTACTTAGAAATCTTTTTGTGCATTTTCAATGATTTTTATATAGGCAGATATTGGGGTTTGGTGAGCACCTTTAGTAGGGTTCAAAGTTCTTTTGTCCTGGAATAAATAATTGGAAGTTATCCTGTCCCCTATTTTCCTGCCTCAATTTCTATTTAATCTTTGATATGGTGTTCTGGTTCAACATATTTTTTATATAAAGCTACTGATAATATGGCCAAATTATCTAAATTGCCTTCTGGAAATTTTCTGTTAATTAAAACTTCCATTAGAATGGATTTAATTTTCTGGCTTTTCCTGTAATTAAAAAGAGGTAAACGTCTTGGGGAAAGACACTGTTAGAGGACAAAGTCAGGCTACCTGCTCAAATTCAGTGACCATTTTCCTATCTCCCAAACACAAATGGTGCTGAGAAGCCCCCATGTGATAAAGACACAAGACACTGCTCGAAAAGTCTGCAGACACAGAGCAGCTACTGCCTCCTGGTATCCTGATAACAATATTGATGTTACTATTTCTATTTCTGTTGGATTTTGGCATAAATGACAGCCAGTTCCGCAAATACCGAAGCTGTTTCCCACTGCCAACATGTTCTAAACGAGGGCTGCAGAACTGCCAGATGCAGTCCCAGAGGGGCAGATCTTTCTGATATTCCTGTCTTTAGGAATGGAAAAAGAGAATTATTAAATGGGTGTGGACTGGAAGCCAGCAACTTAGAAGACTAAACCTTTCCAGTCCTGAGCTTTCTTCTTGAACTGGCTTCCTGCACTTCTGGGATAAGACTCCCCGTTTGCTCTCTTACCAAGTCTTCTGTTTTTACTGTGGACATCATACCATATTAAAAACAAACAAACCAACCAACCAACCTGGTGGGTTGCTTCATTATGTGTCTTATGAAACGACTCCCATGGAATGGGTGCTTGCTTCCCTTTCATCTCTGTATTTGGCATGTCCTTCTCTGTACGTGGTTCTGATCAGAGCTACAAGGGGAATGGGTAAAGCTGCTTGGAAATTAACAGGCAGAACCAAATTCAGCCAATGATAAGGCAACCAACTCTCTAGGGTTCTCTGGGAGCGGGAGTGGGCAGGTTAATTGCACTGTACAATCCCCAAGGCCACCTGGCCATGAAGCTCTCATTTACATCAGCAGTGGCCCTGTCAGCTTGATTACATACTGGAAGCCCGAGCTGTTTTGCATAGGTTTGGGGGAGGAGATCAGCTGCTCAGCTCTTGGGAAGCACTCATCACCAGGAGTTAGAATGGCAGGAAAGTTCCAGGCTTGGTTATCTCCGTTCCTGAGGCCCTGCCAGTGTGTATTTGTCTTAAAGAGAAACTGGAAAAATGGGAACACAGATCATGGTATTTAGCCGTCAATAATAAATATGCATACTGCTCTCTGAGGTCTTATTTTAGAGACCGTGAATAAAACTGTGTGCAATTCTCTGAACGTGAATTTTGTTTTCTATTTATTTAAGGTGGAAAGCCAGGGTTCTGAGGTCTTCAGAGGTTTCCCCTAAAACACACAGCTAAATCAATCGGAGCCAATATTTTATTCACGACTGCCTGACACCAGGTCCTGGGCTCTATCTCTCAGGAAATATTTTTGCACAGCCTTCATCTTCCTCATCAGTGAGAGCACTGGGTATATTTTGTCTAATAACAGTGGCTGCCATGATAGAAGGAGGCACAGGGAACACTAATGTAGATGAAGACAGTGTCAGCTGGATACATTAGTATAGAGAAGGAAACATAATCTTTAGTCAGCTAGAGAGGTCAACATGAAGAAAGATCTTTATGCTTAAAGATAGTAATGCATTGTGCTGGAGATCTAAACACTTCACGTGCCTACTGGTTCAGTGGCCTTGTACCTCCGGTCTGTATTTCCAAGAGCTCAGAAACCATTCTGTGTGCTCCCTTATCCACAAACCTTCCATGTGTTTCCATCACAATAGTGCCGAGCTGCAAACTCAAGTAGCAAATTGAGTTGTTCCTTTTGACCATGTTTCTTCCCCATCCTCTCTTAGTATACTTCCATTCGCAAATTATGTGGAGTTCCCTGAGCAAGTCCTCTCTGCTGGTGTCTCTAAGTCATTTTGCATGCTTCTTTGCAGAAGTATCCTCCCTCAGTCAGTTAACCTTCTTCCCACCTCTATCTTCAAAATTCAACTTCCCCAGCAGCATTTCCTCCCTAGTCTGCCTCATTACACCTCTTGAGGACAAGAGTTCTTGATGTTGTTTTAGGTTGACAGTGAGAGTACATTGACTGCATTATGCCAACATGTGACTTAGTAAAGTTAGCTAAAAGTCCTTTCTTGATAGGCTGTTTATTCCCCATTTTACATATTAGAGTACATTAGTAGACAGACACTAAATTCAAAGAATCAGAGAATGTTTGAGTTGGGTTATTTTAAGTTATGTCTGGTTTTTTTCCCTGAAAATATATAACTGATTTAACATAGGTTCATTTTAAAGTATATATTGAACGTCTACTGCAAGTTCCTCTTAGAGAGTTAATTTCAAATAGTATTTAAGAATTTTTGTTTGTTTGTTTGTTTGGTTGGTTGGTTGGTTGGTTTTTCGAGACAGGGTTTCTTTGTGTAGTCCTGGCTGTCCTGGAACTCACTCTGTAGACTAGGCTGGCCTTGAACTCAGAAATCTGCCTGCCTCTGTCTCCCAAGTGCTGCGATTAAAGTCGTAAAGAATTTTGTGTATCCCTTCTATACCTCTTTTCTAAACTCCAACAACTAACTCTCTCTTTCTCTCTCTCT
Source organism: Mus pahari (assembly GCF_900095145.1). Taxonomy (NCBI): domain Eukaryota; kingdom Metazoa; phylum Chordata; class Mammalia; order Rodentia; family Muridae; genus Mus; species Mus pahari. The sequence goes on along the minus strand of NC_034594.1, from coordinate 4,551,027 downwards.
CTCTCTCTCTCTCTCTCTCTCTCTCTCTCTCTCTCTCTCAAATTAATGGTCCCTGGTCTTCTTATCTTTAATATGTATACATAAATCTTTTATCTAGCTAGACATATATATGTCTGAGAGAGTTTCTCAATAACTTTGATTGTTTACTTTAGCAGGGAGGGGGCCTAGTAAATCTGCTCAGTTTTAGGGACTTCCTGAAGTTATTTTGAATGGTTTACCTTATTGCTTTAGGAGTGTCCCTATAGAAGAGAATGTCTTAATCTTGGAGGAATTTGTTATTCAACTCTCGCCAGCAATGTTTAGTACAATACCCAAGACACAGTTCAGTTTATAAAACATTGTCTCTGCTATAAGAAGTAAATGATACCATGTTCTGGAAGAGTGAAAAAGTGAAAGTCAAATCTGTACTTAAATATACAACTTCACGGGCTGGTGAGATGGCTCAGTGGGTAAGAGCACCCGACTGCTCTTCTGAAGGTCCAGAGTTCAAATCCCAGCAACCACATGGTGGCTCATAACCATCTGTAACAAGATCTGACTCCCTCTTCTGGAGTGTCTGAAGACAGCTACAGTGTACTTACATATAATAAATAAGTAAATCTTTAAAAATATATATATACAACTTCACATGAGATAAACATTTGGAAACACTATGGATTTGTTTCACTTCAGGTATATTTTGCTTATATTTTTGGTGCACAGGAAGTTAGATAAAGAGCAGACAATAAGGTTGGTTTAATGAAAATGGTCATATTTGTGATTAATATGTAAATAACTTAAATGTTTCCTTCATGTACAATGTCTATGAATTCTGTATGTCTTTAGCATGACCGCCCTAAGACATATGGATGTATTGTCTTATTGCGTGCAGCACTATCCCCAGAAGTGGTTAACCACAAGAGAACTTCAGGAAGCCTGGGTTCTCAGAACATCCTGCCGTAACTCCAAGGTCTGCTGGTGGATTTGAAGTTAAATGCCCAGAGGACTGATAATGACCTGGCCAGTAGATAGTTCTCACATTTTCATGTACAGTTCATTAAATCATATATTTTATAATGCATTTTGTTTAGAAGAGACATGTAAGAATTCATCTTTTAAGGGATTGGAAAGATGGCTTATAGGTTATGATCACTTGATCCTCTTACAGAGGACCCAGGTTTGGTTCCCAACAAATCAAATGCCATCTCAAAATTGTACATAATAGAGTTTTATTTCCAGGGGATCCAATGACTTCTTCTAACCCCCACATGTGTGATGCAGGTACATGCTTGCAAACAAAATACTCATGAACATTAAAACCATCCACTATCTTTTTAAATAGTCATATAACTCCATAATGCAGGTGAAATTGAACATTGCACATGTCTTTTTCATTTTCAGAATGGTTCTCTATTATTGACAGACAAAACACTATGTCAGTCTGCCTCTCTCTGCCTCTCGTTATCTCTGTCTCCCCTGTGTCTCTGCTTCTGATTCTGTATCTGTTTCTCTGTCTCTGTCTCTGTCTCTGTCTCTGTCTCTGTCTCTGTCTCTGTCTCTCTCTCTCTCTCTCTCTCTCTCTCTCTCTCTGTATTTACAAATATACTGCTTTTACAAGTCCTTCATGTTTAAGAGTTTGGAAAACAAAGAGTAGAGTTGATCAATGTGGTCAAATAGTATGTATAAATGACTTATTTTCTAGATGGCTTATCCTATATGCCTTAAGCTTTTCTAAGCCAAATCCCAAGTAGAGTTAGGAGGTTTCTTTCCAAATTTTTGTGAAGTTTGTATTTATGTGTTTTGTGTCTTCACTACCTATGTAGCTTAAGAAGTCACATGTCTACTTTTGCAAGCATAAAGTAAATCCACACTTAACTAACAACATAACTTCAAAGGACATAAGTAAGCTGAAAGGCAGTTTGCGTCATCAGCTGCAATAAATGCTATTATTATTAATCAGTCCTGAGGACCTTGCCCTGCTCCTGCTGATGTCCTGTATGGAGGATCCAGTGTATGACCCACAGCTGAGGAAGAGCTCTGACACAATGTGCTTACTTCGTGAAAGCAAACAGAGCACAGTTAATAGGAAGGTCTCCCAGACAGTGAACTCCTGCCAGCTTTCCCTTTAACTATAAGAATGCATACTTTGTTTCACTCAAGGCTTCTATCATGTCTTGTGTCCCTATAAACTTTCACTTGAAAATATAGAATTTTATTTGCATGTATTTTAAAACAAAAATCTAAAAAGAAACACATTCTCTACTTGATGTGAGGAACAGGGTGAAATTTCATTCAGCCCAACTTAAAATAGCTAATAACCCTGATTAAATATTTGATATTTGAAAAGATAAATATTTTAGCCTTGCACCCCTTGGGGGCTTTTAATTTGGGAATCTGTTTACTGTTTCATTAGGTGAGTAGTGTAATCAGGGACCCATAGTAGCTATAGAAATTGCTAAGTTTAATGATTCAGGAATTCCCCTGAAGTGAATGTAATAAGCAGGCTGAATAATCTAAATTGATTAGTTTTGCCGGTATCATGACATCTCTTGGGACCACAATATTAAACTTATCACTCCAGAATTTCCATTACCTCATTTCATGTCTATTCTAGTTTCCACAAGCAATTCTGCAAATGCAGTTTACCATTTCATTATTTTTTCAAAATTGCATTTAGCTTCATTCTTTGGAGACTTTCAGTTCTTATCGTTCAAATTCATTATGTCAATCCCATAACAACATCAAGAGTCACTTCCAATAGACAGTCATCTCTCTTCGTCTTCAACTATGCAATGAAGCAGTATGAGCCTTGTTCCGACTTTTGTCAATAAATCCAACAAAGGCTGTTCATTCAGGAGTCAGGTTGTTATGCATTGAGAAGGACACGAGTATGGACGTATGCCTAGGGATCTTACAAACTGATTGTGAGAAGACAAAGTATAACATGATGGTTTCCAAATGACGTGACAAATTGAGGATGTTTAAAAATACAATGTAATTCATATAGAGAGCTGGTGTTTCTGTGAGTCACTTGGAAAACTCTTTTTCTTTGCTTATTCTGTAGATAGTAGTGCATCATAAGGATTTTCTTGTCATTTGGATTCACTTTCAGAGTGAGTTGCAAAGCCTATAGAAATAAGCACATCTTTTTGACATCTTTTCTTTAAACTTGAAGATACTGGACTACTTGTCTTTTACTGGTTTTCAGATCATATTTTTTTCATAACAAGGACATGAACTACACATATTCATATTGGTATATTAGAGGATGATGCTATGGAATTTCAGAACAATGGGATTTAGGTAACAATCAGAAGGAATAACCATGATAACCACTTCTCAAAGAGAGACAAGGAGTAGGAAGAAAAGGAGGAGGAAGAAAAGGAGGAAGAGAAGGAGAGGGAAGAGGAAGAGGGCGAGAAGGAGGAGGAGGAGGAAGAGAAGGAGGAAGAGGAGAAGAAGGAGGAGGAGGAGGAAGAGAAGGAGGAGGAAGAGGAGGAGGAAGAGGAGGAGGAAGAGGAGGAGGGAGAGGAGGAGGAGGAGGAGGAGGAGGAGGAGGAGGAGGAGGAGGAGGAGGAGGAGGAGGAGGAGGAGGAGGAGGAGAAAAACGAAAAAGAATTACAAATTACCAAGTGAACTAATCGCTTAGCTGCCAGTGTTGGAGGCCTGAGAACCTTGGAGTAAAGGGCACTACACTAGGAAAATCTAACCCGAAAGCATCCTAATTTAAGGTCTGATGCCTGGGCTTAGATCAAGATGTGGATCCCGCTCCAATAGAGACAGAATTCTCCTGTCTTGTGTCTTTTTGTTTTATCTAAACCCTCAGCAGATTAGATGGTTCCTTCCTATACAAGATGAGGGCAGACCTTCCTGAGTTTAAAAAGTAAAATGTAAATATCACCCAAAGATGCTTCCCAGACAAAATCAGAAATGCCATTTCTCTATGTGTGTAGGTATCCCAGAGTCAATTCTACCTGATTTTATGTCAACATCACATAACGCAGAGTCATTTCGTAAGAGGGAACCTCACGTGAGAAAATGCCCCCTCCAGTTTGCCTGGTGGGCTTGTAGGTGGTACATCTGATCATTGATGTGAGTGGGCCCAGCTTACTGTGGGTGGTGTAAGCCCTGAACTGGGTGCTATAAGGAGGAGGGATGAACAAGCCATTCAAAGCAAGGCAGTACCCAGCACTCCACCATGGTCTCTGCATACGTTCCTGCCTCATGTCCCTGCCTTGCTTAAATTTCTGCCCCGATTTTCAATCAGCGATGGACTGTGATATGGGACTACATGTTGAAATAAACCCTTTCCTCAGCAAGTTGCTTTTGGTTATGGTAATTTGTTGCAGCAATAAAAATTCTAACTAAATAGTTAGGTGTGGGACCTTTAATCCGAGCACTCAGGAGACATAGGCAGGCAAATCGCTGAGTTCAAGGGCAACCTTGTCTACAGAGTAAATTTTAGGATAGCCAGGGCTACACAGAGAAACCCCGTCTCAAAAAGAAAATATTTTAAGACACCAGCCAATGAAGTTGACACTCAGGCCAGTCACACAAAACCATGTGATTTTGTTCATGTGAAATATTCTTAATAGGTTAATATATAGGGACAGAAAGTAAATGGGTGCTTACTGAGGGCTGTGTGATACAGACAGACAGAGTGACAACTAGGGAATAAGAAGCTTTCTAAGCTGGTAAAAATGGTCTAAAATCAAGGTGATTATGCATATCTAGAGTTCTACCTTAAACATTAAACTTTCCATAGGTGATTTGCATATGGATTCTGCATGTGACTTGTATGTCAGCAAAACTCTTATTGCAAACGAAATAAGAAGCCAATGAGACAGCACAGTGATTAAGGACTTTTCCCACCTAGCCTGATGATCTGAATTCAGTCCCTGGGTTCAACATGGTGAAAGGGAAGAACTGATTCAGGGAAGATGTCTTCTAACCTCCACACACATGTCAGAATACACATGTGATGTCACCACAAATAAATAAATACATGTATTCTAAGATATGAGAGTAAACAAATGTGAGAAAGAACTTCTGATCTCTGTAGGATCCAAATCAAAGTTACAGAAATGGTATGCCACACACACACACACACACACACGCACACACACACACACACACACACACACACCACACACACA